>NC_134361.1:230233005-230418005 GCF_048569485.1 Anomaloglossus baeobatrachus
CACTACTACTCCCAGCATGCTGAGTATATGTGGAGAACACTACTACTCCCAGCATGCTGTGTATATGTGGAGAACACTACTACTCCCAGCATGCTGTGTATATGTGGAGAACACTACTACTCCCAGCATGCTGTGTATATGTGGAGAACACTACTACTCCCAGCATGCTGTGTATATGTGGAGAACACTACTACTCCCAGCATGCTGTGTATATGTGGAGAACACTACTACTCCCAGCATGCTGTGTATATGTGGAGAACACTACTACTCCCAGCATGCTGTGTATATGTGGAGAACACTACTACTCCCAGCATGCTGTGTATATGTGGAGAACACTACTACTCCCAGCATGCTGTGTATATGTGGAGAACACTACTACTCCCAGCATGCTGTGTATATGTGGAGAACACTACTACTCCCAGCATGCTGTGTATATGTGGAGAACACTACTACTCCCAGCATGCTGTGTATATGTGGAGAACACTACTACTCCCAGCATGCTGTGTATATGTGGAGAACACTACTACTCCCAGCATGCTGTGTATATGTGGAGAACACTACTACTCCCAGCATGCTGTGTATATGTGGAGAACACTACTACTCCCAGCATGCTGTGTATATGTGGAGAACACTACTACTCCCAGCATGCTGTGTATATGTGGAGAACACTACTACTCCCAGCATGCTGTGTATATGTGGAGAACACTACTACTCCCAGCATGCTGTGTATATGTGGTGAACACTACTACTCCCAGCATGCTGTGTATATGTGGAGAACACTACTACTCCCAGCATGCTGTGTATATGTGGAGAACACTACTACTCCCAGCATGCTGTGTATATGTGGGGAACACTACTACTCCCAGCATGCTGTGTATATGTGGTGAACACTACTACTCCCAGCATGCTGTGTATATGTGGAGAACACTACTACTCCCAGCATGCTGTGTATATGTGGTGAACACTACTACTCCCAGCATGCTGTGTATATGTGGAGAACACTACTACTCCCAGCATGCTGTGTATATGTGGAGAACACTACTACTCCCAGCATGCTGTGTATATGTGGAGAACACTACTACTCCCAGCATGCTGTGTATATGTGGGGAACACTACTACTCCCAGCATGCTGTGTATATGTGGTGAACACTACTACTCCCAGCATGCTGTGTATATGTGGAGAACACTACTACTCCCAGCATGCTGTGTATATGTGGTGAACACTACTACTCCCAGCATGCTGAGTATATGTGGAGAACACTACTACTCCCAGCATGCTGTGTATATGTGGAGAACACTACTACTCCCAGCATGCTGTGTATATGTGGTGAACACTACTACTCCCAGCATGCTGTGTATATGTGGAGAACACTACTACTCCCAGCATGCTGTGTATATGTGGAGAACACTACTACTCCCAGCATGCTGTGTATATGTGGTGAACACTACTACTCCCAGCATGCTGTGTATATGTGGAGAACACTACTACTCCCAGCATGCTGTGTATATGTGGAGAACACTACTACTCCCAGCATGCTGTGTATATGTGGAGAACACTACTACTCCCAGCATGCTGTGTATATGTGGGGAACACTACTACTCCCAGCATGCTGAGTATATGTGGAGAACACTACTACTCCCAGCATGCTGTGTATATGTGGAGAACACTACTACTCCCAGCATGCTGAGTATATGTGGAGAACACTACTACTCCCAGCATGCTGAGTATATGTGGAGAACACTACTACTCCCAGCATGCTGTGTATATGTGGAGAACACTACTACTCCCAGCATGCTGTGTATATGTGGAGAACACTACTACTCCCAGCATGCTGTGTATATGTGGAGAACACTACTACTCCCAGCATGCTGTGTATATGTGGAGAACACTACTACTCCCAGCATGCTGTGTATATGTGGGGAACACTACTACTCCCAGCATGCTGTGTATATGTGGTGAACACTACTACTCCCAGCATGCTGTGTATATGTGGAGAACACTACTACTCCCAGCATGCTGAGTATATGTGGAGAACACTACTACTCCCAGCATGCTGAGTATATGTGGAGAACACTACTACTCCCAGCATGCTGTGTATATGTGGAGAACACTACTACTCCCAGCATGCTGTGTATATGTGGTGAACACTACTACTCCCAGCATGCTGAGTATATGTGGAGAACACTACTACTCCCAGCATGCTGAGTATATGTGGAGAACACTACTACTCCCAGCATGCTGTGTATATGTGGAGAACACTACTACTCCCAGCATGCTGAGTATATGTGGAGAACACTACTACTCCCAGCATGCTGTGTATATGTGGAGAACACTACTACTCCCAGCATGCTGAGTATATGTGGAGAACACTACTACTCCCAGCATGCTGTGTATATGTGGAGAACACTACTACTCCCAGCATGCTGAGTATATGTGGAGAACACTACTACTCCCAGCATGCTGAGTATATGTGGAGAACACTACTACTCCCAGCATGCTGTGTATATGTGGAGAACACTACTACTCCCAGCATGCTGAGTATATGTGGAGAACACTACTACTCCCAGCATGCTGAGTATATGTGGAGAACACTACTACTCCCAGCATGCTGTGTATATGTGGAGAACACTACTACTCCCAGCATGCTGAGTATATGTGGAGAACACTACTACTCCCAGCATGCTGTGTATATGTGGAGAACACTACTACTCCCAGCATGCTGTGTATATGTGGAGAACACTACTACTCCCAGCATGCTGAGTATATGTGGAGAACACTACTACTCCCAGCATGCTGAGTATATGTGGTGAACACTACTACTCCCAGCATGCTGTGTATATGTGGAGAACACTACTACTCCCAGCATGCTGTGTATATGTGGAGAACACTACTACTCCCAGCATGCTGAGTATATGTGGAGAACACTACTACTCCCAGCATGCTGTGTATATGTGGAGAACACTACTACTCCCAGCATGCTGAGTATATGTGGAGAACACTACTACTCCCAGCATGCTGAGTATATGTGGTGAACACTACTACTCCCAGCATGCTGTGTATATGTGGAGAACACTACTACTCCCAGCATGCTGTGTATATGTGGAGAACACTACTACTCCCAGCATGCTGAGTATATGTGGAGAACACTACTACTCCCAGCATGCTGAGTATATGTGGAGAACACTACTACTCCCAGCATGCTGAGTATATGTGGAGAACACTACTACTCCCAGCATGCTGAGTATATGTGGAGAACACTACTACTCCCAGCATGCTGTGTATATGTGGAGAACACTACTACTCCCAGCATGCTGTGTATATGTGGAGAACACTACTACTCCCAGCATGCTGTGTATATGTGGAGAACACTACTACTCCCAGCATGCTGTGTATATGTGGAGAACACTACTACTCCCAGCATGCTGTGTATCTGTGGAGAACACTACTACTCCCAGCATGCTGAGTATATGTGGAGAACACTACTACTCCCAGCATGCTGAGTATATGTGGAGAACACTACTACTCCCAGCATGCTGAGTATATGTGGAGAACACTAATACTCCCAGCATGCTGTGTATATGTGGAGAACACTACTACTCCCAGCATGCTGTGTATATGTGGAGAACACTACTACTCCCAGCATGCTGAGTATATGTGGAGAACACTACTACTCCCAGCATGCTGAGTATATGTGGAGAACACTAATACTCCCAGCATGCTGTGTATATGTGGAGAACACTACTACTCCCAGCATGCTGTGTATATGTGGAGAACACTACTACTCCCAGCATGCTGTGTATATGTGGAGAACACTACTACTCCCAGCATGCTGTGTATATGTGGAGAACACTACTACTCCCAGCATGCTGTGTATATGTGGAGAACACTACTACTCCCAGCATGCTGAGTATAAGTGGAGAACACTACTACTCCCAGCATGCTGAGTATATGTGGAGAACACTACTACTCCCAGCATGCTGAGTATATGTGGAGAACACTACTACTCCCAGCATGCTGTGTATATGTGGAGAACACTACTACTCCCAGCATGCTGTGTATCTGTGGAGAACACTACTACTCCCAGCATGCTGAGTATATGTGGAGAACACTACTACTCCCAGCATGCTGAGTATATGTGGAGAACACTACTACTCCCAGCATGCTGAGTATATGTGGTGAACACTACTACTCCCAGCATGCTGTGTATATGTGGAGAACACTACTACTCCCAGCATGCTGAGTATATGTGGAGAACACTACTACTCCCAGCATGCTGTGTATATGTGGAGAACACTACTACTCCCAGCATGCTGTGTATATGTGGAGAACACTACTACTCCCAGCATGCTGTGTATATGTGGAGAACACTACTACTCCCAGCATGCTGAGTATCTGTGGAGAACACTACTACTCCCAGCATGCTGAGTATATGTGGAGAACACTACTACTCCCAGCATGCTGAGTATATGTGGAGAACACTACTACTCCCAGCATGCTGAGTATATGTGGAGAACACTACTACTCCCAGCATGCTGTGTATATGTGGAGAACACTACTACTCCCAGCATGCTGTGTATATGTGGAGAACACTACTACTCCCAGCATGCTGAGTATATGTGGAGAACACTACTACTCCCAGCATGCTGAGTATATGTGGAGAACACTACTACTCCCAGCATGCTGAGTATCTGTGGAGAACACTACTACTCCCAGCATGCTGTGTATATGTGGAGAACACTACTACTCCCAGCATGCTGAGTATATGTGGAGAACACTACTACTCCCAGCATGCTGTGTATCTGTGGAGAACACTACTACTCCCAGCATGCTGAGTATATGTGGAGAACACTACTACTCCCAGCATGCTGTGTATATGTGGAGAACACTACTACTCCCAGCATGCTGAGTATATGTGGAGAACACTACTACTCCCAGCATGCTGTGTATATGTGGAGAACACTACTACTCCCAGCATGCTGTGTATATGTGGAGAACACTACTACTCCCAGCATGCTGTGTATATGTGGAGAACACTACTACTCCCAGCATGCTGTGTATATGTGGAGAACACTACTACTCCCAGCATGCTGTGTATATGTGGAGAACACTACTACTCCCAGCATGCTGTGTATATGTGGAGAACACTACTACTCCCAGCATGCTGAGTATATGTGGAGAACACTACTACTCCCAGCATGCTGAGTATATGTGGAGAACACTACTACTCCCAGCATGCTGTGTATATGTGGAGAACACTACTACTCCCAGCATGCTGAGTATATGTGGAGAACACTACTACTCCCAGCATGCTGAGTATATGTGGAGAACACTACTACTCCCAGCATGCTGTGTATATGTGGAGAACACTACTACTCCCAGCATGCTGTGTATATGTGGAGAACACTACTACTCCCAGCATGCTGTGTATCTGTGGAGAACACTACTACTCCCAGCATGCTGTGTATCTGTGGGGAACACTACTACTCCCAGCATGCTGTGTATATGTGGAGAACACTACTACTCCCAGCATGCTGAGTATATGTGGAGAACACTACTACTCCCAGCATGCTGAGTATATGTGGAGAACACTACTACTCCCAGCATGCTGTGTATATGTGGAGAACACTACTGCTCCCAGCATGCTGTGTATATGTGGAGAACACTACTACTCCCAGCATGCTGAGTATATGTGGAGAACACTACTACTCCCAGCATGCTGTGTATATGTGGAGAACACTACTAGCTCCCAGCATGCTGTGTATATGTGGAGAACACTACTACTCCCAGCATGCTGAGTATATGTGGAGAACACTACTACTCCCAGCATGCTGAGTATATGTGGGGAACACTACTACTCCCAGCATGCTGAGTATATGTGGAGAACACTACTACTCCCAGCATGCTGAGTATATGTGGAGAACACTACTACTCCCAGCATGCTGTGTATATGTGGAGAACACTACTACTCCCAGCATGCTGAGTATATGTGGAGAACACTACTACTCCCAGCATGCTGTGTATATGTGGAGAACACTACTACTCCCAGCATGCTGTGTATATGTGGAGAACACTACTACTCCCAGCATGCTGAGTATATGTGGAGAACACTACTACTCCCAGCATGCTGTGTATATGTGGAGAACACTACTACTCCCAGCATGCTGTGTATATGTGGAGAACACTACTACTCCCAGCATGCTGAGTATATGTGGAGAACACTACTACTCCCAGCATGCTGAGTATATGTGGAGAACACTACTACTCCCAGCATGCTGTGTATATGTGGAGAACACTACTACTCCCAGCATGCTGTGTATATGTGGAGAACACTACTACTCCCAGCATGCTGAGTATATGTGGAGAACACTACTACTCCCAGCATGCTGTGTATATGTGGAGAACACTACTACTCCCAGCATGCTGTGTATATGTGGAGAACACTACTACTCCCAGCATGCTGAGTATATGTGGAGAACACTACTACTCCCAGCATGCTGAGTATATGTGGAGAACACTACTACTCCCAGCATGCTGAGTATATGTGGAGAACACTACTACTCCCAGCATGCTGAGTATATGTGGAGAACACTACTACTCCCAGCATGCTGAGTATATGTGGAGAACACTACTACTCCCAGCATGCTGTGTATATGTGGAGAACACTACTACTCCCAGCATGCTGTGTATATGTGGAGAACACTACTACTCCCAGCATGCTGAATATCTGTGGAGAACACTACTACTCCCAGCATGCTGTGTATATGTGGAGAACACTACTACTCCCAGCATGCTGAGTATATGTGGAGAACACTACTACTCCCAGCATGCTGAGTATATGTGGAGAACACTACTACTCCCAGCATGCTGTGTATCTGTGGAGAACACTACTACTCCCAGCATGCTGAGTATATGTGGAGAACACTACTACTCCCAGCATGCTGTGTATATGTGGGGAACACTACTACTCCCAGCATGCTGAGTATATGTGGAGAACACTACTACTCCCAGCATGCTGAGTATATGTGGAGAACACTACTACTCCCAGCATGCTGTGTATATGTGGAGAACACTACTACTCCCAGCATGCTGAGTATATGTGGAGAACACTACTACTCCCAGCATGCTGTGTATATGTGGAGAACACTACTACTCCCAGCATGCTGAGTATATGTGGAGAACACTACTACTCCCAGCATGCTGAGTATATGTGGAGAACACTACTACTCCCAGCATGCTGAGTATATGTGGAGAACACTACTACTCCCAGCATGCTGTGTATATGTGGAGAACACTACTACTCCCAGCATGCTGAGTATATGTGGAGAACACTACTACTCCCAGCATGCTGAGTATATGTGGAGAACACTACTACTCCCAGCATGCTGAGTATATGTGGAGAACACTACTACTCCCAGCATGCTGTGTATATGTGGAGAACACTACTACTCCCAGCATGCTGAGTATATGTGGAGAACACTAATACTCCCAGCATGCTGTGTATATGTGGAGAACACTACTACTCCCAGCATGCTGTGTATATGTGGAGAACACTACTACTCCCAGCATGCTGTGTATATGTGGAGAACACTACTACTCCCAGCATGCTGTGTATATGTGGAGAACACTACTACTCCCAGCATGCTGTGTATCTGTGGAGAACACTACTACTCCCAGCATGCTGAGTATATGTGGAGAACACTACTACTCCCAGCATGCGGTGTATATGTGGAGAACACTACTACTCCCAGCATGCTGTGTATATGTGGAGAACACTACTACTCCCAGCATGCTGTGTATATGTGGAGAACTCTACTACTCCCAGCATGCTGAGTATCTGTGGAGAACACTACTACTCCCAGCATGCTGTGTATATGTGGAGAACACTACTACTCCCAGCATGCTGAGTATATGTGGAGAACACTACTACTCCCAGCATGCTGTGTATATGTGGAGAACACTACTACTCCCAGCATGCGGTGTATATGTGGAGAACACTGCTACTCCCAGCATGCTGAATATCTGTGGAGAACACTACTACTCCCAGCATGCTGTGTATATGTGGAGAACACTACTACTCCCAGCATGCTGTGTATATGTGGAGAACACTACTACTCCCAGCATGCTGTGTATATGTGGAGAACACTACTACTCCCAGCATGCTGAGTATCTGTGGAGAACACTACTACTCCCAGCATGCTGTGTATATGTGGAGAACAATACTACTCCCAGCATGCGGTGTATATGTGGAGAACACTACTACTCCCAGCATGCTGAGTATCTGTGGAGAACACTACTACTCCCAGCATGCTGTGTATATGTGGAGAACACTACTACTCCCAGCATGCTGTGTATATGTGGAGAACACTACTACTCCCAGCATGCTGTGTATATGTGGAGAACACTACTACTCCCAGCATGCTGTGTATATGTGGAGAACAATACTACTCCCAGCATGCGGTGTATATGTGGAGAACACTACTACTCCCAGCATGCTGAGTATCTGTGGAGAACACTACTACTCCCAGCATGCTGTGTATATGTGGAGAACACTACTACTCCCAGCATGCTGTGTATATGTGGAGAACACTACTACTCCCAGCATGCTGAGTATATGTGGAGAACACTACTACTCCCAGCATGCTGTGTATATGTGGAGAACACTACTACTCCCAGCATGCTGAGTATATGTGGAGAACACTACTACTCCCAGCATGCTGTGTATATGTGGAGAACACTACTACTCCCAGCATGCTGTGTATATGTGGAGAACAATACTACTCCCAGCATGCTGAGTATATGTGGAGAACACTACTACTCCCAGCATGCTGTGTATATGTGGAGAACACTACTACTCCCAGCATGCTGTGTATATGTGGAGAACACTACTACTCCCAGCATGCTGTGTATATGTGGAGAACACTACTACTCCCAGCATGCTGTGTATCTGTGGAGAACACTACTACTCCCAGCATGCTGTGTATATGTGGAGAACACTACTACTCCCAGCATGCTGTGTATATGTGGAGAACACTACTACTCCCAGCATGCTGAGTTATATGTGGAGAACACTACTACTCCCAGCATGCTGAGTATATGTGGAGAACACTACTACTCCCAGCATGCTGTGTATATGTGGAGAACACTACTACTCCCAGCATGCTGTGTATATGTGGAGAACACTACTACTCCCAGCATGCTGTGTATATGTGGAGAACACTACTACTCCCAGCATGCTGAGTATATGTGGAGAACACTACTACTCCCAGCATGCTGAGTATATGTGGAGAACACTACTACTCCCAGCATGCTGTGTATATGTGGAGAACACTACTACTCCCAGCATGCTGTGTATCTGTGGAGAACACTACTACTCCCAGCATGCTGTGTATATGTGGAGAACACTACTACTCCCAGCATGCTGAGTATATGTGGAGAACACTACTACTCCCAGCATGCTGTGTATATGTGGAGAACACTACTACTCCCAGCATGCTGTGTATATGTGGAGAACACTACTACTCCCAGCATGCTGAGTATATGTGGAGAACACTACTACTCCCAGCATGCTGTGTATATGTGGAGAACACTACTACTCCCAGCATGCTGAGTATATGTGGAGAACACTACTACTCCCAGCATGCTGAGTATATGTGGAGAACACTACTACTCCCAGCATGCTGTGTATATGTGGAGAACACTACTACTCCCAGCATGCTGTGTATATGTGGAGAACACTACTACTCCCAGCATGCTGTGTATCTGTGGAGAACACTACTACTCCCAGCATGCTGTGTATATGTGGAGAACACTACTACTCCCAGCATGCTGAGTATATGTGGAGAACACTACTACTCCCAGCATGCTGAGTATATGTGGAGAACACTACTACTCCCAGCATACTGTGTATATGTGGAGAACACTACTACTCCCAGCATGCTGTGTATATGTGGAGAACACTACTACTCCCAGCATGCTGTGTATATGTGGAGAACACTACTACTCCCAGCATGCTGTGTATATGTGGAGAACACTACTACTCCCAGCATGCTGTGTATCTGTGGAGAACACTACTACTCCCAGCATGCTGAGTATATGTGGAGAACACTACTACTCCCAGCATGCGGTGTATATGTGGAGAACACTACTACTCCCAGCATGCTGAATATCTGTGGAGAACACTACTACTCCCAGCATGCTGTGTATATGTGGAGAACACTACTACTCCCAGCATGCTGAGTATATGTGGAGAACACTACTACTCCCAGCATGCTGTGTATATGTGGAGAACACTACTACTCCCAGCATGCTGTGTATATGTGGAGAACACTACTACTCCCAGCATGCTGTGTATCTGTGGAGAACACTACTACTCCCAGCATGCTGAGTATATGTGGAGAACGCTACTACTCCCAGCATGCTGTGTATATGTGGAGAACACTACTACTCCCAGCATGCTGTGTATATGTGGAGAACACTACTACTCCCAGCATGCTGAGTATATGTGGAGAACACTACTACTCCCAGCATGCTGAGTATATGTGGAGAACACTACTACTCCCAGCATGCTGTGTATATGTGGAGAACACTACTACTCCCAGCATGCTGTGTATCTGTGGAGAACACTACTACTCCCAGCATGCTGTGTATATGTGGAGAACACTACTACTCCCAGCATGCTGTGTATATGTGGAGAACACTACTACTCCCAGCATGCTGTGTATCTGTGGAGAACACTACTACTCCCAGCATGCTGAGTATATGTGGAGAACACTACTACTCCCAGCATGCTGAGTATATGTGGAGAACACTACTACTCCCAGCATGCTGTGTATATGTGGAGAACACTACTACTCCCAGCATGCTGTGTATCTGTGGAGAACACTACTACTCCCAGCATGCTGTGTATATGTGGAGAACACTACTACTCCCAGCATGCTGAGTATATGTGGAGAACACTACTACTCCCAGCATGCTGTGTATATGTGGAGAACACTACTACTCCCAGCATGCTGTGTATATGTGGAGAACACTACTACTCCCAGCATGCTGAGTATATGTGGAGAACACTACTACTCCCAGCATGCTGTGTATATGTGGAGAACACTACTACTCCCAGCATGCTGAGTATATGTGGAGAACACTACTACTCCCAGCATGCTGTGTATATGTGGAGAACACTACTACTCCCAGCATGCTGAGTATATGTGGAGAACACTACTACTCCCAGCATGCTGTGTATATGTGGAGAACACTACTACTCCCAGCATGCTGAGTATATGTGGAGAACACTACTACTCCCAGCATGCTGTGTATATGTGGAGAACACTACTATTCCCAGCATGCTGTGTATATGTGGAGAACACTACTACTCCCAGCATGCTGTGTATATGTTGTGAGACTGTGACCGGGGTTATCTATGACGGCCGGTATGTCTCGCCCCGGTTGTGCTCACTCCATGATAGAAAGTAAATCCACTATAGGGTTAATGCTGTTTCCCTACAGACTGAAGGAAGGGTTAAATAGAATTAGGAACAAGGGCAGGTGTGCCGGGTGTGAGGGAGTGAACAGAACTCCCTGAGTTCTCTGCTGGAGAGGCACATGTATTGTGTTATGGACTTTTGTTTGGACATTAAAACCGTATGCTGTGAACCTTAATGCCTGGATCCCGTGTCTTCTGCTGCGCAGCCGACCGTGCTACCTCACATATGGTGGAGAATGCGGGCATGACAGCCGGTGAGGTGTAGCATCCATCCCTGGTGACCCAGCTGCGCATGTCCTGGATTCGAGCGGCTATACTACAGCCCAAACCCGGCGACGCCATGGAGGACATAATAAAGCATTTGGCTCAGGCTAATGCACAGCAGCAACAGACCAATGCACACCTGCTCCAATCCTTGCAAGTGCAGGAAAAAAAATTCCAAGAACAGATGGAGCAGGCCAATGCACGTCAGCAGCAAGCCTTGCAATTGCAGGAAAAAAGGCACCAAGAACAGATGGTTCTCCTGGCCAAGTCGATCCGTGCCGGACCGGCAGCAACAACCCCGGGACCGGGTGACGACGGCAGCGTCCGGAAAGCGGTGAGACAAGCGTTGCAAAAGATGACCCCGGGGGACGATGTGGAAGCGTTCCTGGCGGTGTTTGAGCGGGTGGCCGAGCGGGAAAAGCTGCCGACCCCCCAGTGGGCTGAGGTATTGTCGCCCTATCTGACGGGGGAACCCCAAAAAGCGTACCTGGACCTCTGTACCGAGGACGCCATTGACTATGTGACCCTAAAAGCCGAAATACTGGCACGGTTGGGGGTGAATACCTATGTACGGGCTCAGCGGGTAAATCAGTGGTTCTATGAGGAAGCCAAACCCGTACGCTCCCAGGCCTATGACTTGTTGCATCTTGTAAAAAAATGGTTGCAGCCTGACACTCTGAGCCCGGCGCAGATGGTGGAAAGGGTAGTAGTGGATCGTTTTGTGCGCACTTTACCCGTCACCGTTCAACGGTGGGTAGGACAGGGTGACCCGAGTACCCTGGACCAATTAGTGTCCTTGGTAGAGCGGCATGTGGCTACGCAGGACTTGATACGGGACACTGAGACTTTGCGTACCGCCCGTCGGTCCGGCCCCTCCAAGCCTAGGGCCAAGGACCCACCGCCGACAACGGTGCAGGAGTCCCCTACCGTCCCGCCTGAGGCCGCGGCCGCCAATCCTGAGGTCCGGAAGGTTCTGTACCCTAAACGACAACCCGTCAAGGGTGTTTCCGTCCCCATTAGATGTTGGCGGTGCCAGCGGGTGGGACATATGGAAGCCCAGTGTCCACTCACCACGGAGCCCATGGATTGTGGGGTTACCCGGCGGGGTTCAATGTATGCTCAGGTGGTGTGTACCGCTGACCTGGTCTCCCCAGAGACGGTGCCCCACTTGTGCCAAATACAGGTGAATGGATGTCCGGTTACAGGATTGTTGGATTCCGGAAGCTTAGTGACCCTTGTGCGATCCACCTTGAGGGCTAAAGTAAAGGCCACAGGACGTACCGTGGGGGTGGTTTGCATACATGGGGACCGCCGAGACTATCCCACGGGGATTGTCACCATCACAGCACCTTGCGGTCAGGTGCAACATGAGGTGGGACTTCTTAACACTCTTCCTTATGACGTGATCCTAGGAAGGGATCTGCCCTATTTTTGGACTTTATGGAAGGGACCCCCTAAGTCTCCTCAGATATTGGTCAGTCCGGGACCTGAGCCCTACAATCCTGAATCCGGGACACCTGCCGTAGGGGTCCCCATGATAGGGACAGAATGTGAACCCGATAGGTCGCCCCTAGAGGTATTGGCAGGAGAGGCTGAGACGGTCGAACCCATCCCGGAGTTGGAGGCGTCCCCGGATACGTTTGGGACAGCCCAACTCCAGGACCCTACGTTAATACATGCCCGGAGTCGGGTGACAGTAGTTGACGGGGTGGCACAGCTGCCCGGTGCCCAGGTAAGGTACCCCCATTTCGCTCTTAAGCAGGATTTACTCTACCGGGTAGATGAAATACGGGGCGTGGGGGTAGAGCAGTTGGTGGTGCCCCAGCCGCATCGTTGGCGGGTCCTCGACTTGGCTCATAAACACCTGATGAGTGGCCACCTGGGGGTCAAGAAAACGCAGGAGCGAATATTGCAAAGGTTCTATTGGCCCGGAGTCTTTGGGGAGGTGAAACGGTTCTGCGAAACCTGCCCGGAGTGTCAGCTTACCGCACCCCTGACCCATTTTCGCAGTCCGTTGGTACCGTTACCCATTATAGAAGTCCCTTTTGAATGGATAGGGATGGATCTGGTGGGGCCCCTCGTAAAGTCCGCTCGAGGGCACCAACACATCCTAGTGATCGTTGACTATGCCACCCGGTATCCCGAGGCGATACCTCTCAGACATACTGCAGCAAAGCTTATAGCTCGGGAGTTGTTTGCTGTGTTCTGCCGGGTGGGGTTGCCCAAGGAGATCCTTACGGATCAGGGGACCCCATTCATGTCTAAAGTGACCAAAGAGCTATGCCGGCTACTCCAGATCAAGCAGTTGCGTACGTCTGTGTATCATCCTCAGACGGATGGGTTAGTAGAACGATTCAATAAAACCCTGAAAACCATGCTCAAAAGGGTGATCTCCAAAGACGGGAAAGACTGGGATATGATGCTTCCCTATTTGATGTTTGCCATCCGAGAGGTGCCACAGGCATCCACGGGGTTTTCGCCTTTTGAGTTGTTATACGGGCGACATCCCCGGGGATTGTTGGACCTGGCAAAGGAAACATGGGAGCAGGAGCCCACCCCCCATAAAAGTGTGATTGAACACATTTTGGGTATGCAGAACCGCATAAGCGCGGTCATGCCAATTGTGAAGGAGCATTTACAGGAGGCTCAGGCCGCGCAAAGCGGCCGCTACAATAGACAAGCCACCGTGCGGACCTTTAATCCCGGGGATCGGGTGTTGGTATTAATCCCCACGGCGGAGAGTAAATTCCTGGCTCAGTGGCAAGGCCCCTACGAGATAAAGGAAAGAGTCGGGGTGGTTAACTATAAAGTATTGCAGCCCGGTAGGCGGAAACCTGAACAAATATACCATGTCAACCTATTAAAACCTTGGCAGGAACGGGAAAACCTGATGGCTGTTTTTTTCCCCATCTCCCTCCTCTTCGGGTCCTTCACCTCCGGCTCCAGCGACCTCCGGAGAGGACGAACCGGAAGTAAGGATTGGAGAAGCCCTCACCAAGACTCAGAGGCGAGAGGCCAGACGGTTGGTTCAGCAGAACCCCGATGTCTTCTCCGAGCTGCCCTGTAGGACCAGTCTGATACGACATGATATTGTCACCGAGCCCCACCTGAAGGTACGCCTGAAGTTATACCGGGTACCGGAGGCTCGACGACAAGCCATATCGGAGGAAGTAAAGACAATGTTACGCCTGGGGGTCATCGAAAAATCCCGGAGTGAATGGGCTAGTCCGATCGTCCTAATACCAAAACCCGATGGCTCCTTAAGGTTCTGCAATGACTTTAGGAGATTGAACGAAATATCCAAGTTCGATCTCTACCCCATGCCCAGAGTGGATGAGCTGATTGATAGGCTGGGACAGGCGCGGTATTTTACCACGCTCGACCTGACCAAGGGGTACTGGCAGGTGCCACTGACAGAGTCCGCCAAGGAGAAAACCGCTTTTGTTACGCCGGAGGGTCTCTTCCACTATGTTGTCTTGCCTTTTGGGTTACATGGCGCTCCAGCCACGTTCCAGAGGTTGATGGACTTAGTGCTGGAACCCCACCAGGCGTATGCATCAGCGTACCTGGATGACATCATTATTTACAGCTCCGATTGGCAGACCCACTTGGAACAGGTACAAGCGGTGGTGGACGCGCTTCGAACAGCCGGATTGACAGCCAATCCCAAGAAATGGGCATTGGGACTCACGGAAGCCCGCTACTTGGGCTACGTGATAGGCCAAGGAGTGATTAAGCCCCAAATTAACAAGGTTGAGGCGATCCAGAAGTGGCCTAGACCCCTGACCACGAAGCAGGTTAGGGCCTTCCTGGGTATCGTGGGGTACTACAGGAGGTTTGTAAAGGATTTTGCGGGACTATCAGCCCCCTTGACGGACCTTCTCAAAGGCAAGAAGTCCGTCATGGTGCGCTGGACTCCGCAGGCCGAGGACTCCTTCCGGGCCCTGAAGGAGGTCCTGTGCGGACAGCCCGTTCTGGTCAACCCTGATTTCCGGAAGGAGTTCATTGTACAGACTGACGCCTCGGAGGTCGGCCTGGGGGCAATACTGTCTCAGGTGGTTCAGGGGGAGGAACACCCCGTCACCTTCTTGAGTAGGAAGCTCACCCCTCCCGAGCGGAATTATAGCGTAGTGGAGAAGGAGTGCCTGGCGATCAAGTGGGCCTTGGAGTCCCTGCGCTATTACCTGCTGGGACGGCAGTTTCGCTTGGTGACGGATCACTCTCCACTGGTCTGGATGAGGTCCGCCAAGGAACGGAATGCCCGGGTTACCCGGTGGTTCCTTTCTCTGCAGAACTTCCGGTTTACGGTTGAACACCGGGCCGGTAGGTTGCAGGGCAACGCCGATGCCTTGTCCCGCGGCCCGTGTTTGATGGCTGGAGTTCAACCCCGCACGCTTGAACTGAGGGGGGGGGGGTATGTGAGACTGTGACCGGGGTTATCTATGACGGCCGGTATGTCTCGCCCAGGTTGTGCTCACTCCATGATAGAAAGTAAATCCACTATAGGGTTAATGCTGTTTCCCTACAGACTGAAGGAAGGGTTAAATAGAATCAGGAACAAGGGCAGGTGTGCCGGGTGTGAGGGAGTGAACAGAACTCCCTGAGTTCTCTGCTGGAGAGGCACATGTATATTGGTGTGGACTTTTGTTTGGACATTAAACCGTGTGCTGTGAACCTTAATGCCTGGATCCCGTGTCTTCTGCTGCGCAGCCGACCGTGCTACCTCACAATGTGGAGAACTCTACTACTCCCAGCATGCTGTGTATATGTGGAGAACACTACTACTCCCAGCATGCTGTGTATATGTGGAGAACTCTACTACTCCCAGCATGCTGTGTATCTGTGGAGAACTCTACTACTCCCAGCATGCTGAGTATATGTGGAGAACACTACTACTCCCAGCATGCTGAGTATATGTGGAGAACACTACTACTCCCAGCATGCTGAGTATATGTGGAGAACACTACTACTCCCAGCATGCTGAGTATATGTGGAGAACACTACTACTCCCAGCATGCTGTGTATCTGTGGAGAACACTACTACTCCCAGCATGCTGAGTATATGTGGAGAACACTACTACTCCCAGCATGCTGTGTATATGTGGAGAACACTACTACTCCCAGCATGCTGTGTATCTGTGGAGAACACTACTACTCCCAGCATGATGTGTATATGTGGAGAACACTACTACTCCCAGCATGCTGTGTATCTGTGGAGAACACTACTACTCCCAGCATGCTGTGTATATGTGGAGAACACTACTACTCCCAGCATGCTGTGTATATGTGGAGAACACTACTACTCCCAGCATGCTGAGTATATGTGGAGAACTCTACTACTCCCAGCATGCTGTGTATCTGTGGAGAACACTACTACTCCCAGCATGCTGTGTATATGTGGAGAACACTACTACTCCCAGCATGCTGTGTATATGTGGAGAACACTACTACTCCCAGCATGCTGAGTATATGTGGAGAACTCTACTACTCCCAGCATGCTGTGTATATGTGGAGAACACTACTACTCCCAGCATGCTGAGTATATGTGGAGAACTCTACTACTCCCAGCATGCTGAGTATATGTGGAGAACACTAATACTACCAGCATGCTGAGTATATGTGGAGAACACTACTACTCCCAGCATGCTGAGTATATGTGGAGAACACTAATACTACCAGCATGCTGAGTATATGTGGAGAACACTACTACTCCCAGCATGCTGTGTATATGTGGAGAACACTAATACTACCAGCATGCTGTGTATATGTGGAGAACACTACTACTCCCAGCATGCTGTGTATATGTGGAGAACACTACTACTCCCAGCATGCTGAGTATATGTGGAGAACACTACTACTCCCAGCATGCTGTGTATATGTGGAGAACACTACTACTCCCAGCATGCTGTGTATCTGTGGAGAACACTACTACTCCCAGCATGCTGAGTATATGTGGAGAACTCTACTACTCCCAGCATGCTGAGTATATGTGGAGAACACTACTACTCCCAGCATGCTGAGTATATGTGGAGAACACTACTACTCCCAGCATGCTGAGTATATGTGGAGAACTCTACTACTCCCAGCATGCTGAATATCTGTGGAGAACACTACTACTCCCAGCATGCGGTGTATATGTGGAGAACACTACTACTCCCAGCATGCTGTGTATATGTGGTGAACACTACTACTCCCAGCATGCTGAGTATATGTGGAGAACACTACTACTCCCAGCATGCTGTGTATATGTGGAGAACACTACTACTCCCAGCATGCTGTGTATATGTGGAGAACACTACTACTCCCAGCATGCTGTGTATATGTGGAGAACACTACTACTCCCCGCATGCTGTGTATATGTGGAGAACACTACTACTCCCAGCATGCTGAGTATATGTGGAGAACACTACTACTCCCAGCATGCTGAGTATATGTGGAGAACACTACTACTCCCAGCATGCTGTGTATATGTGGAGAACACTACTACTCCCAGCATGCTGTGTATATGTGGAGAACACTACTACTCCCAGCATGCTGTGTATATGTGGAGAACACTACTACTCCCAGCATGCTGTGTATCTGTGGAGAACACTACTACTCCCAGCATGCTGAGTATATGTGGAGAACACTACTACTCCCAGCATGCTGAGTATATGTGGAGAACTCTACTACTCCCAGCATGCTGTGTATATGTGGAGAACACTACTACTCCCAGCATGCTGTGTATATGTGGAGAACACTACTACTCCCAGCATGCTGTGTATATGTGGAGAACACTACTACTCCCAGCATGCTGTGTATATGTGGAGAACACTACTACTCCCAGCATGCTGTGTATATGTGGTGAACACTACTACTCCCAGCATGCTGTGTATATGTGGAGAACACTACTACTCCCAGCATGCTGAGTATATGTGGAGAACACTACTACTCCCAGCATGCTGTGTATATGTGGAGAACTCTACTACTCCCAGCATGCTGTGTATATGTGGAGAACACTACTACTCCCAGCATGCTGTGTATATGTGGAGAACACTACTACTCCCAGCATGCTGAGTATATGTGGAGAACACTACTACCCCCAGCATGCTGTGTATATGTGGAGAACACTACTGCTCCCAGCATGCTGAGTATATGTGGAGAACACTACTACTCCCAGCATGCTGTGTATATGTGGAGAACACTACTACTCCCAGCATGCTGAGTATATGTGGAGAACACTACTACTCCCAGCATGCTGTGTATATGTGGAGAACACTACTACTCCCAGCATGCTGAGTATATGTGGAGAACACTACTACTCCCAGCATGCTGAGTATATGTGGAGAACACTACTACTCCCAGCATGCTGTGTATATGTGGAGAACACTACTACTCCCAGCATGCTGAGTATATGTGGAGAACACTACTACTCCCAGCATGCTGTGTATATGTGGAGAACACTACTGCTCCCAGCATGCTGAGTATATGTGGAGAACACTACTACTCCCAGCATGCTGAGTATATGTGGAGAACACTACTACTCCCAGCATGCTGAGTATATGTGGAGAACACTACTACTCCCAGCATGCTGTGTATATGTGGAGAACACTACTACTCCCAGCATGCTGAGTATATGTGGAGAACACTACTACTCCCAGCATGCTGTGTATATGTGGTGAACACTACTACTCCCAGCATGCTGTGTATATGTGGAGAACACTACTACTCCCAGCATGCTGAGTATATGTGGAGAACACTACTACTCCCAGCATGCTGTGTATATGTGGTGAACACTACTACTCCCAGCATGCTGTGTATATGTGGAGAACACTACTACTCCCAGCATGCTGTGTATATGTGGTGAACACTACTACTCCCAGCATGCTGTGTATATGTGGAGAACACTACTACTCCCAGCATGCTGAGTATATGTGGAGAACACTACTACTCCCAGCATGCTGTGTATATGTGGAGAACAGTACTACTCCCAGCATGCTGAGTATATGTGGAGAACACTACTACTCCCAGCATGCTGTGTATATGTGGAGAACACTACTACTCCCAGCATGCTGAGTATATGTGGAGAACACTACTACTCCCAGCATGCTGTGTATATGTGGAGAACACTACTACTCCCAGCATGCTGAGTATATGTGGAGAACACTACTACTCCCAGCATGCTGTGTATCTGTGGAGAACACTACTACTCCCAGCATGCTGTGTATATGTGGAGAACTCTACTACTCCCAGCATGCTGTGTATATGTGGAGAACACTACTACTCCCAGCATGCTGTGTATATGTGGAGAACACTACTACTCCCAGCATGCTGAGTATATGTGGAGAACACTACTACTCCCAGCATGCTGTGTATCTGTGGAGAACACTACTACTCCCAGCATGCTGTGTATATGTGGAGAACTCTACTACTCCCAGCATGCTGTGTATATGTGGAGAACACTACTACTCCCAGCATGCTGTGTATATGTGGAGAACACTACTACTCCCAGCATGCTGTGTATATGTGGTGAACACTACTACTCCCAGCATGCTGTGTATATGTGGAGAACACTACTACTCCCAGCATGCTGAGTATATGTGGAGAATACTACTACTCCCAGCATGCTGAGTATATGTGGAGAACACTACTACTCCCAGCATGCTGAGTATATGTGGAGAACACTACTACTCCCAGCATGCTGTGTATATGTGGGGAACACTACTACTCCCAGCATGCTGTGTATATGTGGTGAACACTACTACTCCCAGCATGCTGTGTATATGTGGAGAACACTACTACTCCCAGCATGCTGAGTATATGTGGAGAACACTACTACTCCCAGCATGCTGTGTATATGTGGAGAACACTACTACTCCCAGCATGCTGAGTATATGTGGAGAACACTACTACTCCCAGCATGCTGTGTATCTGTGGAGAACACTACTACTCCCAGCATGCTGTGTATCTGTGGAGAACACTACTACTCCCAGCATGCTGTGTATATGTGGAGAACACTACTACTCCCAGCATGCTGTGTATATGTGGAGAACACTACTACTCCCAGCATGCTGTGTATCTGTGGAGAACACTACTACTCCCAGCATGCTGTGTATATGTGGAGAACACTACTACTCCCAGCATGCTGTGTATATGTGGTGAACACTACTACTCCCAGCATGCTGAGTATATGTGGAGAACACTACTACTCCCAGCATGCTGTGTATATGTGGAGAACACTACTACTCCCAGCATGCTGAGTATATGTGGAGAACACTACTACTCCCAGCATGCTGTGTATCTGTGGAGAACACTACTACTCCCAGCATGCTGTGTATATGTGGAGAACACTACTACTCCCAGCATGCTGTGTATCTGTGGAGAACACTACTACTCCCAGCATGCTGTGTATATGTGGAGAACACTACTACTCCCAGCATGCTGTGTATATGTGGAGAACACTACTACTCCCAGCATGCTGAGTATATGTGGAGAACACTACTACTCCCAGCATGCTGTGTATATGTGGAGAACACTACTACTCCCAGCATGCTGAGTATATGTGGAGAACACTACTACTCCCAGCATGCTGTGTATCTGTGGAGAACACTACTACTCCCAGCATGCTGTGTATATGTGGAGAACACTACTACTCCCAGCATGCTGTGTATCTGTGGAGAACACTACTACTCCCAGCATGCTGTGTATATGTGGAGAACACTACTACTCCCAGCATGCTGAGTATATGTGGAGAACACTACTACTCCCAGCATGCTGAGTATATGTGAAGAACACTACTACTCCCAGCATGCTGTGTATATGTGGTGAACACTACTACTCCCAGCATGCTGTGTATATGTGGTGAACACTACTACTCCCAGCATGCTGAGTATATGTGGAGAACACTACTACTCCCAGCATGCTGTGTATATGTGGAGAACACTACTACTCCCAGCATGCTGAGTATATGTGGAGAACACTACTACTCCCAGCATGCTGAGTATATGTGGAGAACACTACTACTCCCAGCATGCTGTGTATATGTGGAGAACACTACTACTCCCAGCATGCTGAGTATATGTGGAGAACACTACTACTCCCAGCATGCTGAGTATATGTGGAGAACACTACTACTCCCAGCATGCTGTGTATATGTGGTGAACACTACTACTCCCAGCATGCTGTGTATATGTGGAGAACACTACTACTCCCAGCATGCTGAGTATATGTGGAGAACACTACTACTCCCAGCATGCTGTGTATATGTGGAGAACACTACTACTCCCAGCATGCTGTGTATATGTGGAGAACACTACTACTCCCAGCATGCTGTGTATATGTGGAGAACACTACTACTCCCAGCATGCTGTGTATATGTGGAGAACACTACTACTCCCAGCATGCTGTGTATATGTGGAGAACACTACTACTCCCAGCATGCTGTGTATATGTGGAGAACACTACTACTCTCCCAGCATGCTGTGTATATGTGGAGAACACTACTACTCCCAGCATGCTGTGTATATGTGGAGAACACTACTACTCTACCAGCATGCTGTGTATATGTGGAGAACACTACTACTCCCAGCATGCTGAGTATCTGTGGAGAACACTACTACTCCCAGCATGCTGTGTATATGTGGAGAACACTACTACTCTCCCAGCATGCTGTGTATATGTGGAGAACACTACTACTCCCAGCATGCTGTGTATATGTGGAGAACACTACTACTCCCAGCATGCTGTGTATATGTGGAGAACACTACTACCCCCAGCATGCTGTGTATATGTGGAGAACACTACTACTCCCAGCATGCTGAGTATATGTGGAGAACACTACTACTCCCAGCATGCTGTGTATATGTGGAGAACACTACTACTCCCAGCATGCTGTGTATATGTGGAGAACACTACTACTCCCAGCATGCTGAGTATATGTGGAGAACACTACTACTCCCAGCATGCTGTGTATATGTGGAGAACACTACTACTCCCAGCATGCTGAGTATATGTGGAGAACACTACTACTCCCAGCATGCTGAGTATATGTGGAGAACACTACTACTCCCAGCATGCTGTGTATATGTGGAGAACACTACTACTCCCAGCATGCTGTGTATATGTGGAGAACACTACTACTCCCAGCATGCTGAGTATATGTGGAGAACACTACTACTCCCATAGTGACAGTGAAAGCTGTGGTGAATGCTGGGGGTTGTAGTTCCAGTGTTTTGCAGGTCATCCTCTATGTCACGCTCTTCGCACAGTTTTGGCGGGGGACACAATGTGCCGCGCTCCTCTCGGCTGTGCTTGCTGTCCCGGGGCAGCAGGTGGCGCCCTCGCCTCGCTCCTCGCCTCGCTCCTCGCCTCGCTCCTCGCCTCGCTCCTCGCTGGCACTGCACACGCTGTGTGATGGGTTATATCATTGAATAAATCCAGCTAAATCATATATATATATATATATATATATATATATATATATATATATAATATATTTTTTTTAGTTAATACAGCAGAAGGTTTAGTTCAGTTTAAAGGGATTCTCCAGGAGGTTTATTAGTTTTGTGCACAGCGCTGAGGCCCCTTTCCACACATTGCGTTCTTCCTCCCCGTTCCGTCGGGTCTTATGTACAAACACCCCACATAAATGGCCTTCGTCGTATGTTTGTGTCGGCGGGGCCGTTGACTATAACGGTGAAATCTTTTGTTACTAATTTCAGGATTTGGAAAGCATTAAGTAGTAACCAGTTTATTCTTCAGGCAGTTTATGTCGATGTCCCTATATAGGGTGGTATAAAAATAAATAAATTGGCGTAAAGTAACCTCCATATTGTGATACCGAGCGCAGATAAAGCATACGCTGCAGCCCCCAACCGTGCCCTTATCTTGGCTGTATCACAATAAGAGCAATCCCATGCTGATTTTTCTTGTTAAGTGTTTAATATAAAAAAAGAAAGCCATGCAATTATCCCCCCCACCCCACCCCTTCCCCAATATGGATACCCAACTACGATAAACCAACAAGTGGGGCTGGTATTTTCAGGCTGGGGAGACCCATGGTGATTGGGCACCGCAGCCTAAAAATAATAGCCTGCAGCCACCCAGAATTGTCACATCCATTAGAAGTGATAATTCCAGCACTTTACCCAGGTCACCCCGATAGCCCTGGTGCGGTGGCAGTTGGGGTATTTATAAGGGTTAAATGACAGCTCACAGCTGCCACTAAGCCCTAGAATAGTAATGTGAGTTGTCTGAGAATACTGTAAGTGAAAAGAAATAAACACAAACACCCAAAAAATCCTTTATTTGAAATCACGTTTGGATGCGTTTTTTTAAAGGAGTCGCAGATTTGGTACTCAAATTTATACACCAAGTTCCTGCACGAAATCTGCATCATCTGGCAAAAAACCCAAAACGCTTCAATATTGCATCAAAACTGCATTACATTTACATGTGGGGGTTTTTTTGCCAAAAGATGCAGATTTGGTGCAGGAATTTGGTGTATGAATTTCGGCACCCAATCTGCATCTCTTGGTTTTCTGCCCGGAGATGCAGGTCACATTGAACTGGAGTTCAACTGATATGAGGTCATCTGATGTCAGTTTACCTGCAGTCACAGGTGGGGTACCAAGTGAACCTCCAGCTGTGACTGCAGCTAAACTGCGTGACGTTATGGCTATGGCTCAGTCAGTCTCTGCCTGAAGCCGCAGTGTGCGGTCATGTTTTCTAATTTGCCCACACTACGACTTCAGTATGTAGCAGAACCGGGATCGTCATGGGACCTTGTGTGGATTATGTCATAACTGGGTGTTTGAGGTTATTAAATTGGAGAAAGAGCCTGTATTTTTATTTTTTTTTTATTTCAAATAAAGGATTTTTTCAATGTTTGTGTTCATTTCTTTTCACTTACAGGATTAGTAATGAAGGGGCTCTCATAGATCCCTCCTCATTATTAATCTACAGCTTAGTGGCAGCTGTGAGCTGTCATTAACCCCTTATATTACAACGATTGCTACCGCATCAGGGCAATTAGGATGAGCTGGCGAAAGTGCTGGGATTGTCGCATCTAATGTATGCGACAATTACAAGCAACTGCAGGCTGCTATTTTTAGACTAGGGGGGCCCAATAACCATGGGCCTCCCCAGACTGAAAATACCAGTCCCCAGCTGATGGCTTTATCATGGCTGGGTATCTAAATTGGTGGGATTGCACGCTGTTTTTTTTTTTTTAAATGACTTATTTAAATAAAAAGAAAATGCACGGAGGTTCCTCTTATTATGATACTCAGCCAAGCTAAGCTCACGGTTGGGGGCTGCAGCCTGTAGCCATACGCTTTATCTGTGCTGGGTATCACAATATACAGTTAGGTCCAGAAATATTTGGCCAGTGACACAATTTTGGCGAGTTGGGCTCTGCATGCCACCACATTGGATTTGAAATGAAACCTCTACAACAGAATTCAAGTGCAGATTGTAACGTTTAATTTGAAGGTTTGAACAAAAATATCTGATAGAAATTGTAGGAATTGTCACATTTCTTTACAAACACTCCACATTTTAGGAGGTCAAAAGTAATTGGACAAATAAACCAAACCCAAAAAAAATATTTTTATTTTCAATATTTTGTTGCGAATCCTTTGGAGGCAATCACTGCCTTAAGTCTGGAACCCATGGACATCACCAAACGCTGGGTTTCCTCCTTCTTAATGCTTTGCCAGGCCTTTACAGTCGCAGCCTTCAGGTCTTGCTTGTTTGTGGGTCTTTCCGTCTTAAGTCTGGATTTGAGCAAGTGAAATGCATGCTCAATTGGGTTAAGATCTGGTGATTGACTTGGCCATTGCAGAATGTTCCACTTTTTTGCACTCATGAACTCCTGGGTAGCTTTGGCTGTATGCTTGGGGTCATTGTCCATCTGTACTATGAAGCGCCGTCCGATCAACTTTGCGGCATTTGGCTGAATCTGGGCTGAAAGTATATCCCGGTACACTTCAGAATTCATCCGGCTACTCTTGTCTGCTGTTATGTCATCAATAAACACAAGTGACCCAGTGCCATTGAAAGCCATGCATGCCCATGCCATCACGTTGCCTCCACCATGTTTTACAGAGGATGTGGTGTGCCTTGGATCATGTGCCGTTCCCTTTCTTCTCCACACTTTTTTCTTCCCATCATTCTGGTACAGGTTGATCTTGGTCTCATCTGTCCATAGAATACTTTTCCAGAACTGAGCTGGCTTCATGAGGTGTTTTTCAGCAAATGTAACTCTGGCCTGTCTATTTTTGGAATTGATGAATGGTTTGCATCTAGATGTGAACCCTTTGTATTTACTTTCATGGAGTCTTCTCTTTACTGGTGACTTAGAGACAGATACACCTACTTCACTGAGAGTGTTCTGGACTTCAGTTGATGTTGTGAACGGGTTCTTCTTCACCAAAGAAAGTATGCGGCGATCATCCACCACTGTTGTCATCCGTGGACGCCCAGGCCTTTTTGAGTTCCCAAGCTCACCAGTCAATTCCTTTTTTCTCAGAATGTACCCGACTGTTGATTTTGCTACTCCAAGCATGTCTGCTATCTCTCTGATGGATTTTTTTCTTTTTTTTCAGCCTCAGGATGTTCTGCTTCATCTCAATTGAGAGTTCCTTAGACCGCATGTTGTCTGGTCACAGCAACAGCTTCCAAATGCAAAACCACACACCTGTAAACAACCCCAGACCTTTTAACTACTTCATTGATTACAGGTTAACGAGGGAGACGCCTTCAGAGTTAATTGCAGCCCTTAGAGTCCCTTGTCCAATTACTTTTGGTCCCTTGAAAGGAGGCTATGCATTACAGAGCTATGATTCCTAAACCCTTTCTCCGATTTGGATGTGAAAACTCTCATATTGCAGCTGGGAGTGTGCACTTTCAGCCCATATTATATATAGAATTGTATTTCTGAACATGTTTTTGTAAACAACTAAAATAACAAAACTTGTGTCACTGTCCAAATATTTCTGGACCTAACTGTACAAGGAACCCTATACCAATTTATTTATTTTTATACTCTAGGAACGCAGATCGTGTGATTCCAACCAATCACAGACACTGTCACACAGAGTGGGGGCGCGATCTGACAACAACCAATTACACTCTGGGATTGATGGTAGGCGGAGCAAGCAGTGAATATGTATGAGGGTTAATGAGTGGACTCGGAATTAGTGTTACAGCTGCGCGGGAGACTCGGTAAGTATGACGCTCTTGCTCTAGTCCCCTTAGCCTTTTTATACCACCATTTTACATCACAATGTGCGGGTCCCCATAGACTTTTATAGGGTTTGGCATCCGGTCAGATGTTCAGGTCTAGTCCTGAACCAGATTTTTTTTTTTTTTTTTTATAAACCATCTGGACCCTCCAAACCCGAACATCTATGGGTTTGCCTATCTCTATTTATAAATTCTGCAAAAATACCAAGTTTATTTATATCAGGTCTTTTGTCCCCCCCCCCCCCTTTCCCGTATATAATGGTTTATAATTGTGAATGATAGTGCAGCTATGCGGTCTGTGGTCCATGCACTACTGTAATCTAATGCTAGGGGTACAGCTGCTGTGCAGAAAATACGTGGACCCCGACCTATTAGACATTTATGACATATTCAATAACAAACCCTGCGATCAAAGCTCCTTCTTATTACGTAATATGGGAGTAGCGTCATTTAAAAGCATCAGATCGTCATTCTCCGCGTACATGTTGGCGCCTTCAGGATGCTCGTCCATCTGTTGTTTTCTCCTCGCCTTCCCTCGGCTGTCTCTACAGATGATACAGGCCATGGACGGCTTCGGCGCTGCTCCTTTGCCTGTTGTGGTATCAACACTGAACAGAATAGAAGAAGCAGCCTCCACTCCTGGGAAATAAACAGATCATTAGACTGGAATATGCTGCAGATACCATGTGGAAAATATGGGCTGCAGCCATCTGAACAGATTACAGCAGACGGGGAAGAAAAAAAAAAGGAACCGCTCTCCTTCCCTGCCAGATCTATCCAAGAACTCCGGACCCACAATTTAGGACTGTAATCGTGCAAGGATTCTAGATCAGAACTGCGCAGATGTATATGAATCAGGAAAAATGACCATCTCTATACGGGAGAAGCACAGTGCTCTTCTGACCCTTGTATTAAAAACATGGCATATATATACAGATATATATCTATTAACCAACCAGCTAGCCGGGCATAGTTCATTCCTTGTTGGAACAGTCTTAGCAACATTTGTTAGCAAAATATTCAAGCGTGTCTAGACATTGACGAGAATCTATGAATAGAACAATATTAGTTACTTATTTGAAACTACCGATAAGTATCTCTTCTATTCATGAATATCAGTTACTTATTCATGAACTAAAACCTATTCTATTTAGCCCTAAGCATAATATGTTTTGGTTATAAATTCCGTTAATATTTCAATTCGGTATATGTGGAGAAGCAATACATCAAGCATTCAAAGGACAGATTATCTTATTATATTACACTGGACAAACGATTCATAGCCTAGGTCTTCACACCCGTGACCGAAAAAAATGTCATGGATTTAGTTGCAGATCCTTATGTATTTCATGCAGATTTTGCTGCACATTTTCCATGGATGATATCTCGGGCATTAAAGGGAGTGAAATCCATTTTTGCAGGTTTTGAAAAGAACCCCTCATCTGATTCATGCTGCCAAAACCGCAGCTGAAATGAATCCGATCCTGGCTGCACAATTGTAGTTATATGTTTCTCTAAAATGCTCCGGCCAGAGACGAGACTCGTCCGGCTCCGCTCCAGGTGATTGACAGGTCTGTCCCTCGTGTACATCTAGAAATAGACCTGTCAATTGTAGCGCCCAGAGAAGGGGGTACTCGGTCCCGGGCGGTAACAGATGGGGATGTCACTCTGGTGGCTGTTGCCTGGTCCCGTGCTCTGGGCCCCTTTTGTTAATGGGGGGTATTTACAGGGGTCATGTGACTTCACCTGCGGGTTGCGGTTAAGGATGGAGAACCGCCGCTGCTGAATGTGGGTACTCCCAAGGATGGTGGTGTGACGACATGGACTCTCATGGGTTAAAGTTTCTTAAAATCCAGCCAGACAGCATGATAGATTGTCTATAGATGGGGGAGAAGTCCCTCATTGTTTTTACAAGACTTTTGTTGACTCAATGTAATTGTGTTGGCCACTGAAGGCTAGACGTATTGTTCTCCAGACATTTCCAGTAACCATTGTATTGTAGTTGTGTATTGATAATGTAATTACCTTAGTAGCCATTGTCTAGTCGGTGACTCCCAGTTTACATGTACACCCTCAGTCTTTCTATGCACATCATTTAAATGAACATTGTCCATGCAGCTTGAAATTCCTCCAATGGGAGAAGCAATCTTGTCCAACCAATCGATGAGGACGCAGTGTATCCAAGTGGAAGGTTGTGGCTATAAAAAGGACTTCTTTGAGGCACCAGGGGTTGTTGATGGATGCTGATGGATCCAGTCTAAGCTCTTTGGAGCTGACTAGAGGATCAGGATATCTTATGGCTTCAATCTAGGGACTCCGGACCCGGTTGGAGACCATATCCACAGCCTAGGGATTTCGACTCCGGCTGCCAGGATTTTAACATCAAACCAGGTCTACCTAAGGAGGACACGCAGGTTGGGACAGTTCAGTCACCTGTTACAGACTTTGCAGACCTCAGACAGCTTGGAACCTGTGAGGCATGGACATTCTAATCCCTGGTGAGCAGCGGAAGGGCGAGACTCTGTTGCCTGTTACATTTGTGTGTTTTGCTGGTTATGTGTTATGTGCCGTTAATTGTTTGGGATCCAATAAAGTCTAATTATTGTGGTTCCCTCACCCTGTGTTGTCTGAGTAGTGTTACGCCCACGGTTAAGGAGGCCGGCGTTCAGTTGGGATGAGCCATGAGCCACGCTGTCTTTCTAAAGGCGGCGGGTTTTAGTGGATGAGAGCACCCACTGAGCCCCGTGTCTCCACAGGTGGTAGTTGCAGTAATGATGTTAGGCCCTCCGCAGGTAGGGCTGGGCCTGGGAGATGTGACAGGGCAATAACGGAGACCACACCAGGTTGTCTTAACAGTCTCTACTCACTGTGGACCCAGGGATTACTGGTTCAGGTCCCAGAAGTGCCAGTGTAGTGACCCACGTTGCTCTGTCCCCGGCACTCTCTGTAGATTGAGTCCCCGTAGCATAGAGCATTTGGGCACCCCGACCGTCCCTTTTGGGGTGCAGTCTCCTCCGTACGGCGGGCAGTGAGGACCCTGTGGGGAGGTAAGTGTCCAAACCGCGATCCTAGCCCCCGGATTATTTGGTTCGATGAAGTCCGTGAAGGTGTCCTCACCGGGCAGGTATTTGCCAAACATTGTGAAACTTGCGCTTGACCTAGGGCCCTGTGCCCCGTGCGTGCTCCGGTCCCAGCGGTATCTCCAGTACCCGTCCTGGCGACCTCTCTCCTGTGCCCCCGAAGTCACCGGTACACGGACCCAGTTCAGGCACGTCCGCACACCTCTCCTGTGTGCTGCACTCCCCAACTCTCCTACCGAATGACTGACCCCTCCCACCAGGCTGGCTAATCCCGGGACTTGTTACCATGGCGACCATCCCCTTACATGATTACCCCTCTATGTCCAGTGTGGAGTGGAGAACTAGGATTTTAGATGGGTGTTGGTGGAATCAGCGCTGGTACTCCAGGTCCCAGGGGGTAGCTCCTGCATCCCCAAGAGGATGCAGTTCCCTGTAGTGCCCTGAGGGTGTCAGGGGCGCTACACAATGACCTGGAGGGGGCTAGAAAGAGCCAGCTGAAGACCATAGCCGGAGATCAGACTAGTCTCCTAGAGCATTTGTGGGGAAGCATATTCCTGGCTGCAATCCCGCTGTTTGGGCAGCAAGAATTGGATGACAACTGCTCCAGAGGTCAATTTCTATACAAAACTGTGGATGAGGTTTTGTTAGTCTCATCCACTTTACATAGTTACATAGGTTGAAAAAAGACCACCAAAAATACATTTTGTCCCTAGGTCACTTATAACCAACAATGTTGTGTGAGGAATCCTCCGCCTGATATAAAGCTGTTCTAGTATCTGCCATTACTACCTCTTGTGGTCGCATTCCACAGTCTGACTGCTCTAACTGTAAAGAACCCTTTCCTATTTAGCTGTCGGAATCACTTTTCTTCCCCCACAGTGAGTGCCCCTGGTCCTTAGTATTGTCTTCCCCCGCAGTGAGTGCCCCTGGTCCTTAGTATTGTCTTCCCCCGCAGTGAGTGCCACCTGGTCCATTACTACCTCTTGTGGTCGCATTCCACAGTCTGACTGCTCTAACTGTAAAGAACCCTTTCCTATTTAGCTGTCGGAATCGCTTTTTTCCCCCGCAGTGAGTGCCCCCTGGTCCTTAGTGAAGGAATAAGTCATGTGCCATTTCTTTATATTGACCACACACTTTGCTGCTGAGAATTTTCCACCAGCAAATCTGACCAGAAAATCATCAACATATCTGCTAAATGTGAACAAGGGAAATTCATCAAGATTAGTAATTTTTTATTTATATAGCACAAAAATATTCCACACATACAGACAATAGTCACTCCAGGTCTAATCTCTTATTGTGTCTTCAGGCACACTAAGCAGGAGAAAGCGGCACTAAGTAGGGAATAGAGCTGGAGTGACGGAGGCTTCAGATCTACCATAGCTCTTCAGCCATATTTGCATAGCAATTCGAACCCTGATTTCTCAGTATTGAAGGACCGCACCGCTCCTGTAAAGGTATTGCTGGATTTGCCTTTGAAAGAGCTATACGAACATACAAATAGTTTGGGGGTGAAATCTCTAGATTCCCTTTGAGTGTGGGGTTGTATAATGCAGCCCCCTCACAGCAGCGATCACAAACCATTGTCATGTAGCTGTGACTTTAGACAGCGAAGACCAGCAATGCCGACCTATACAAGTCTGTGTTTCCTTAAGTAATTTGTGCCCAAAGGCTGCGTCCGGTATTTTTATAAAATGTCCCTTTCCTATAGACTAATATATATTGTTCCTATGCTTTTCCTAGGTATTAAGTGATCAGAGTGACCCCAGTGACCAAGAATATCTGCCCCCAGAATAAGGGGAGAGTAAATTATTATATAGAAATAATTTTGGCACATTTGCAATAAAGCCGTCCATATATTTGAGTTGTCACCGGCAAAGCCTTGTTTTGGTAGCCGTGTCTCCGAGCTGACTCGCCCATACACGTGCGCTCTTCACTGAGCCGAGCGTGCATGTGTATCCAACAAGGAGGGATAAACCTCTGACGGAAACCGCTAAAAACAAAAGGATGGGCCTGTGCAATTCCAATTGCCCGCCCTTCTTTTCCCCTACATCATCTCTTTGGCTGCTTTCATGGTGGCTCAGTGGTTAGCACTGCAGTCTTGTGGTGGCTCAGTGGTTAGCACTGCAGTCTTGCAGCGCTGGGTTCCTGGGTTCAATTCCCACCAAGGACACCATCTGCAAGGAGTTTGTATGTTCTCCCCTTGTTTGCGGGGGTTTCCTCCAGGTTTTCCGGTTTCCTCCCACACTCCAAAAACATACAGTCAGGAACCTTAGATTGTGAGCCCCAATGGGGACAGTGTTGCAAATGTATGTAAAGTGCTATGGAATTAATAGCGCTATATAAATGAATAAATTATTATTATTATTATTTCACACATCCGGTTTTTGCCATCAGGCACAATCCAGTGAAATGCGGGTAAAACGGATCTGGCGCCGGATCCATTTTATTCCCCATTGACTTGAATTATTGCCGGATGACCTTGCGTTGCATGCGGCGTCTACCGGATCCGGCGAAATTTCTTTGTCCGGCTGCCGGAAAGGACGCAGCATGGAACGTTTTATTGTCTCCGGCAAAAAACTGGACCACGCCAGGTCCGGCATTTTGTATAATGGAAGCCTATGGGCGCCGAATAATAATAATAATAATTTTATTAAGTTATATAGCGTTATTAATTCCACAGCGCTTTACATACATTGGCAACACTGTCCCCATTGGGGCTCACAATCTAAGGTCCCTATCTGTATGTCTTTGGAGTGTGGGAGGAAACCGGAGACCCCGGAGGAAACCCCCGCAAACACGGCGAGAACATACAAACTCCTTGCAGATGGTGTCCTTGGTGGGATTTGAACCCAGGACCCCAGCGCTGCAAGACTGCAGTGCTAACCACTGAGCCACCACAAGACTGCAGTGCTAACCCCTGAGTCACCACAAGACTGCAGTGCTAACCACTGAGCCACCACAAGACTGCAGTGCTAACCCCTGAGCCACCACAAGACCGCAGTGCTAACCCCTGAGCCACCACAAGACCGCAGTGCTAACCCCTGAGCCACCACAAGACCGCAGTGCTAACCACTGAGCCACCACAAGACTGCAGTGCTAACCACTGAGCCACCACAAGACTGCAGTGCTAACCCCTGAGCCACCACAAGACCGCAGTGCTAACCCCTGAGCCACCACAAGACCGCAGTGCTAACCACTGAGCCACCACAAGACTGCAGTGCTAACCACTGAGCCACCACAAGACTGCAGTGCTAACCCCTGAGCCACCACAAGACTGCAGTGCTAACCCCTGAGCCACCACAAGACTGCAGTGCTAACCCCTGAGCCACCACAAGACCACAGTGCTAACCGCTGAGCCACCACAAGACTGCAGTGCTAACCCCTGAGCCACCACAAGACTGCAGTGCTAACCCCTGAGCCACCACAAGACTGCAGTGCTAACCCCTGAGCCACCACAAGACCGCAGTGCTAACCCCTGAGCCACCACAAGACCGCAGTGCTAACCCCTGAGCCACCACAAGACCGCAGTGCTAACCCCTGAGCCACCACAAGACTGCAGTGCTAACCGCTGAGCCACCACAAGACTGCAGTGCTAACCCCTGAGCCACCACAAGACTGCAGTGCTAACCCCTGAGCCACCACAAGACTGCAGTGCTAACCCCTGAGCCACCACAAGACTGCAGTGCTAACCCCTGAGCCACCACAAGACCGCAGTGCTAACCCCTGAGCCACCACAAGACTGCAGTGCTAACCACTGAGCCACCACAAGACTGCAGTGCTAACCCCCGAGCCACCACAAGACTGCAGTGCTAACCCCTGAGCCACCACAAGACTGCAGTGCTAACCCCCGAGCCACCACAAGACTGCAGTGCTAACCCCCGAGCCACCACAAGACTGCAGTGCTAACCCCCGAGCCACCACAAGACTGCAGTGCTAACCCCTGAGCCACCACAAGACCGCAGTGCTAACCCCTGAGCCACCACAAGACCGCAGTGCTAACCACTGAGCCACCACAAGACTGCAGTGCTAACCCCTGAGCCACCACAAGACCGCAGTGCTAACCACTGAGCCACCACAAGACTGCAGTGCTAACCGCTGAGCCACCACAAGACTGCAGTGCTAACCCCCGAGCCACCATAAGACTGCAGTGCTAACCCCTGAGCCACCACAAGACCGCAGTGCTAACCCCTGAGCCACCACAAGACTGTAGTGCTAACCACTGAGCCACCACAAGACTGCAGTGCTAACCCCTGAGCCACCACAAGACCGTAGTGCTAACCACTGAGCCACCACAAGACTGCAGTGCTAACCACTGAGCCACCACAAGACTGCAGTGCTAACCACTGAGCCACCGTGCCGCCCATATCCGTCTTCATCCGGCATGACGGAATCCAACGACAGATCTGGTTTTTTGAACTGAGAATGCTCAGTATCACAACGAATCCTTCAAAAAACAGAAGTAGCGCATGGAAAAAACTGATGTGACAGATTTGTTTTTTCGCCGGATTGTGCCTGATGGCAAAAAACTGATGTGTGAAAGCAGCCTTAGGGGACAGTCAGGAGGCCCCCATACACACCAGGTGCTCAGCTGCTCCCCCTGACATTGTGCATTACGTCAGCTTTCATCCAATGTGCACAGGGGTGTTAGGAGGATACAAAGTTACTATCATCTAGGCAGCGGAAATAATACATTTGCATATGGTGCTGATTTGTAAATCCGCATCATATCAATGTCTTTACAAGAAAAAAAAAATCACTTTTTGCAAAGTTTCAAATATATTTAGAAAACAAACCCTCACTGCAGCGCAGGATGGAAACGATCTATAGGGGAGTCGGGTATTATATAAGCCCCAATATGCCATGTGCCGGCAGTGACTATGCTGCACCCATCTGTTTTCTATCATTTGTCAGTTGGCCCAGCTGCCCGCACAGCCCGGCCTCTGCACCACCGCAGTGTGCCAATTACCCGCCAAAAGGTCATTCATTTTCTACTTATTACTGTACATCCGGGGGACAATTTGATCACACGTGCAAAAAAATAAAAATGGCCATGTTCTTAAAGGGGTTGTCCAGTTTTACACTTCAATGGCCTTGTACACACTCAGATTTGTTTATCTAGTGACGATCTTTGGCTGCCGCAGTCATATTATTGCCTGCCCGCGAGGGCTCACAGTCTACAGGAGGAGAGAGGCCCCTGCCCGCGAGGACTCACAGTCTACAGGAGGAGAGAGGCCCCTGCCCGCGAGGACTCACAGTCTACAGGAGGAGAGAGGACCCTGCCCGCGAGGGCTCACAGTCTACAGGAGGAGAGAGGACCCTGCCCGCGAGGGCTCAGTCTACAGGAGGAGAGAGGTCCCTGCCCGCGAGGGCTCACAGTCTACAGGAGGAGAGAGGACCCTGCCCGCGAGGGCTCACAGTTTACAGGAGGAGAGAGGACCCTGCCCGCGAGGGCTCACAGTCTACAGGAGGAGAGAGGACCCTGCCCGCGAGGGCTCACAGTCTACAGGAGGAGAGAGGACCCTGCCCGCGAGGGCTCACAGTCTACAGGAGGAGAGAGGACCCTGCCCGCGAGGGCTCACAGTCTACAGGAGGAGAGAGGACCCTGCCCGCGAGGGCTCACAGTCTACAGGAGGAGAGAGGACCCTGCCCACGAGGGCTCACAGTCTACAGGAGGAGAGAGGACCCTGCCCGCGAGGGCTCACAGTCTACAGGAGGAGAGAGGACCCTGCCCGCGAGGGCTCACAGTCTACAGGAGGAGAGAGGACCCTGCCCGCGAGGGCTCACCGTCTACAGGAGGAGAGAGGACCCTGCCCGCGAGGGCTCACAGTCTACAGGAGGAGAGAGGACCCTGCCCGCGAGGGCTCACAGTCTACAGGAGGAGAGAGGACCCTGCCCGCGAGGGCTCACAGTCTACAGGAGGAGAGAGGACCCTGCCCGCGAGGGCTCACAGTCTACAGGAGGAGAGAGGACCCTGCCCGCGAGGGCTCACAGTCTACAGGAGGAGAGAGGACCCTGCCCGCGAGGGCTCACAGTCTACAGGAGGAGAGAGGACCCTGCCCGCGAGGGCTCACAGTCTACAGGAGGAGAGAGGACCCTGCTTGCTAGGGCTCACAGTCTACAGGAGGAGAGAGGACCCTGCCCGCGAGGACTCACAGTCTACAGGAGGAGAGAGGACCCTGCCCGCGAGGGCTCACAGTCTACAGGAGGAGAGAGGACCCTGCCCGCGAGGGCTCACAGTCTACAGGAGGAGAGAGGACCCTGCCCGCGAGGGCTCACAGTCTACAGGAGGAGAGAGGACCCTGCCCGCGAGGGCTCACAGTCTACAGGAGGAGAGAGGACCCTGCCCGCGAGGGCACACAGTCTACAGGAGGAGAGAGGACCCTGCCCGCGAGGGCTCACAGTCTACAGGAGGAGAGAGGTCCCTGCCCGCGAGGGCTCACAGTCTACAGGAGGAGAGAGGACCCTGCCCGCGAGAGCTCACAGTCTACAGGAGGAGAGAGGACCCTGCCCGCGAGGGCTCACAGTCTACAGGAGGAGACAGGACCCTGCCCGCGAGGGCTCACAGTCTACAGGAGGAGAGAGGACCCTGCCCGCGAGGGCTCACAGTCTACAGGAGGAGAGAGGACCCTGCCCGCGAGGGCACACAGTCTACAGGAGGAGAGAGGACCCTGCCCGCGAGGGCTCACAGTCTACAGGAGGAGAGAGGACCCTGCCCGCGAGGGCGCACAGTCTACAGGAGGAGAGAGGACCCTGCCCGCGAGGGCTCACCGTCTACAGGAGGAGAGAGGACCCTGCCCGCGAGGGCTCACAGTCTACAGGAGGAGAGAGGACCCTGCCCGCGAGGGCTCACAGTGTACAGGAGGAGAGAGGACCCTGCCCGCGAGGGCTCACAGTCTACAGGAGGAGAGAGGACCCTGCCCGCGAGGGCTCACAGTCTACAGGAGGAGAGAGGACCCTGCCCGCGAGGGCTCACAGTCTACAGGAGGAGAGAGGACCCTGCCCGCGAGGGCTCACAGTCTACAGGAGGAGAGAGGACCCTGCCCGCGAGGGCTCACAGTGTACAGGAGGAGAGAGGACCCTGCCCGTGAGGGCTCACAGTCTACAGGAGGAGAGAGGACCCTGCCCGCGAGGGCTCACAGTCTACAGGAGGAGAGAGGACCCTGCCCGCGAGGACTCACAGTCTACAGGAGGAGAGAGGACCCTGCCCGCGAGGGCTCACAGTCTACAGGAGGAGAGAGGACCCTGCCCACGAGGGCTCACAGTCTACAGGAGGAGAGAGGACCCTGCTCGCGAGGGCTCACAGTCTACAGGAGGAGAGAGGACCCTCCCGCGAGGGCTCACAGTCTACAGGAGGAGAGAGGACCCTGCCCGCGAGGGCTCACAGTCTACAGGAGGAGAGAGGACCCTGCTCGCGAGGGCTCACAGTCTACAGGAGGAGAGAGGACCCTGCTTGCTAGGGCTCACAGTCTACAAGAGGAGAGAGGACCTTGCCCGCGAGGGCTCACAGTCTACAGGAGGAGAGAGGACCCTGCCCACGAGGGATCACAGTCTACAGGAGGAGAGAGGACCCTGCCCATGAGGGCTCACAGGCTACAGGAGGAGAGAGGACCCTGCCCGCGAGGGCTCACAGTCTACAGGGGATGGATGAGGATACAGTAGGTGAGGACAGAGCTGGTTGTGCGGCGCTGCAGTGGACTGAGGGCTATTGCGGGTTGTAGTCTTGTTGGAAGAGGTGGGTCTTCAGGTTCCTTTTGAAGGTTCCTATGGTAGGTGAAAGTCTTTTATGTTGGGGTAGAGCGTTCCACTGTATGGGGAAGCACGGGAGAAATCTTGGATGTGATGGTGGGAAGAGGAGATGAGAGAGGAGTAGAGAAGACCTTGTGAGGATCGGAGGTTGCGTGCAGGTAAGTACCGGGAGACGAGGTCACAGATGTAGGGGGGAGACAGGTTGTGGATGGCTTTGTAGGTCATGGTTAGTGTTTTGAACTGGAGTCTTTGGGCGATGGGAAGCCAGTGAAGGGATTGGCAGGGTGTTATGTGGCCTAAAACCCCTTTCCTCCCCATCCCTGTGTTGTAATACTATGTAACGTGAATTTATAAAAAAAAAGTTTAACTTACATGTTCCATATGTACGTGAGCAGAGGGGCTAGTCCTTTAGGCGTCGCTTCGCCCCGTCTAGTTTGCTTTCTTTCCGTGGTATCATGCCCCTGTGGGCATGATACAATAGATTTACATGAGCGACGTCACCGCCAGCTTCTGGAGATCCCTATCTCTAACTCCTCTGTATACAGTACATAACACTGGCTCCATCATTCATAATAGGGAATGTCACAGCTCACCTCCTCCTGTACAATGACTGATAACTCCTCTGTATACAGTACATAACACTGGCTCCATCATTCATAATAGGGAATGTCACAGCTCACCTCCTCCTGTACAATGACTGATAACTCCTCTGTATACAGTACATAACACTGGCTCCATCATTCATAATAGGGAATGTCACAGCTCACCTCCTCCTGTACAATGACTGATAACTCCTCTGTATACAGTACATAACACTGGCTCCATCATTCATAATAGGGAATGTCACAGCTCACCTCCTCCTGTACAATGACTGATAACTCCTCTATATACAGTACATAACACTGGCTCCATCATTCATAATAGGGAATGTCACAGCTCACCTCCTCCTGTACAATGACTGATAACTCCTCTGTATACAGTACATAACACTGGCTCCATCATTCACAATAGGTGATGTCACAGCTCACCTCCTCCTGTACAATGACTGATAACTCCTCTGTATACAGTACATAACACTGGCTCCATCATTCACAATAGGGAATGTCACAGCTCACCTCCTCCTGTACAATGACTGATAACTCCTCTGTATACAGTACATAACACTGGCTCCATCATTCACAATAGGTGATGTCACAGCTCACCTCCTCCTGTACAATGACTGATAACTCCTCTGTATACAGTACATAACACTGGCTCCATCATTCACAATAGGTGATGTCACAGCTCACCTCCTCCTGTACAATGACTGATAACTCCTCTATATACAGTACATAACACTGGCTCCATCATTCATAATAGGGAATGTCACAGCTCACCTCCTCCTGTACAATGACTGATAACTCCTCTGTATACAGTACATAACACTGGCTCCATCATTCACAATAGGGAATGTCACAGCTCACCTCCTCCTGTACAATGACTGATAACTCCTCTGTATACAGTACATAACACTGGCTCCATCATTCACAATAGGTGATGTCACAGCTCACCTCCTCCTGTACAATGACTGATAACTCCTCTATATACAGTACATAACACTGGCTCCATCATTCATAATAGGGAATGTCACAGCTCACCTCCTCCTGTACAATGACTGATAACTCCTCTATATACAGTACATAACACTGGCTCCATCATTCATAATAGGGAATGTCACAGCTCACCTCCTCCTGTACAATGACTGATAACTCCTCTGTATACAGTACATAACACTGGCTCCATCATTCATAATAGGGAATGTCACAGCTCACCTCCTCCTGTACAATGACTGATAACTCCTCTGTATACAGTACATAACACTGGCTCCATCATTCATAATAGGGAATGTCACAGCTCACCTCCTCCTGTACAATGACTGATAACTCCTCTATATACAGTACATAACACTGGCTCCATCATTCATAATAGGGAATGTCACAGGTCACCTCCTCCTGTACAATGACTGATAACTCCTCTGTATACAGTACATAACACTGGCTCCATCATTCATAATAGGGAATGTCACAGCTCACCTCCTCCTGTACAATGACTGATAACTCCTCTGTATACAGTACATAACACTGGCTCCATCATTCACAATAGGGAATGTCACAGCTCACCTCCTCCTGTACAATGACTGATAACTCCTCTGTATACAGTACATAACACTGGCTCCATCATTCACAATAGGGAATGTCACAGCTCACCTCCTCCTGTACAATGACTGATAACTCCTCTGTATACAGTAGATAACACTGGCTCCACCATTCACAAAAGGGAATGTCACAGCTCACCTCCTCCTGTACAATGATTGATAACTCCTCTATATACAGTACATAACACTGGCTCCATCATTCAGAATAGGGGGTATCACAGCTCACCTCCTCCTTCTGTATAATGACTGACAACTCGTCGATATACAGTGGATAACACTGGATCCATCATTCATAATAAGGGATGTCACAGCTCACCTCCTCCTCCTCCTGTATCTCTGGATGTATTCGTACTAAGTCTAGGGGCCAGAATGAAAATTCTAAGACTCCTGATTGTTTTAGTAAATATATAGCATGCGATAAGAAAAAAATGTGTAACATAAAAACAAAAAGAAAATAACCCCAAACCCTCTTTTCTTCGCACAGATGGTGTTTGAGTGTCGGAGCGCCCCTTAGTGATGAGACGCTGAAGCGATTGTCATCTTTTTAGCAATATTTGTCTTATGAAGTGAAATTATCATTATTTATGTTTCAAAGATCAAACTCCACATAAAGCCCTAACCCCCGCCCGGAGGCTGCGGACCCCTGATGTAACTCCGCTAAAAAGCTGGAATTAAAGCCCTTCTGTAAACATTTATTGTCACTTTCTCATAAAATCCAGCATTATTAGTGAGAAATGTCCTTCAGTCACAAGACAATAGCATGGACAGACCTATGTCTCTCTCCTGGCGTTGGCTTGGCAGGGGTTAACCTCAGGCAAGGAAGTGATTGGTGTTCTCTGGACACTTTGTAGCAGACTCTTCCCTGTCGTTGGCTTGGTAGGGGTTAACCTCAGACAAGGAAGTGATCGTGTTCTCTGGACACTTTGTAGCAGACTCTTCCCTGGCGTTGGCTTGGCAGGGGTTAACCTCAGATAAGGAAGTGATTGGTGTTCTCTGCTTTTTTTTTTTTTTTTTTACTGCACTATTCTAAGTCCTGTTGTGTATAAATACGTGACTCTTCAGATTTTGTGTTATACCATGCCTGATGAAGAGACCTGAGTAGTCTCGAAAGCTTGCAATTATTACCATCTTTTCAGTTAGCCATTAAAAGGTATCAACCACTGAGGACTCTCTGTTCTTTTAAACAATTTTTTTTTGGTGTTCTCTGGACACTTTGTAGCAGTCTCTTCCCTGGCGTTGGCTTGGTAGGGGTTAACCTCAGACAAGGAAGTGATCGTGTTCTCTGGACACTTTGTAGCAGACTCTTCCCTGGCGTTGGCTTGGTAGGGGTTAACCTCAGATAAGGAAGTGATCGTGTTCTCTGGACACTTTGTAGCAGACTCTTCCCTGGCGTTGGCTTGGTAGGGGTTAACCTCAGATAAGGAAGTGATCTTGTTCTCTGGACACTTTGTAGCAGACTCTTCTCTGGCGTTGGCTTGGTAGGGGTTAACCTCAGATAAGGAAGTGATCGTGTTCTCTGGACACTTTGTAGCAGACTCTTCCCTGGCGTTGGCTTGGTAGGGGTTAACCTCAGACAAGGAAGTGATCGTGTTCTCTGGACACTTTGTAGCAGTCTCTTCCCTGGCGTTGGCTTGGCAGGGGTTAACCTCAGACAAGGAAGTGATCGTGTTCTCTGGACACTTTGTAGCAGACTCTTCCCTGGCGTTGGCTTGGCAGGGGTTAACCTCAGACAAGGAAGTGATCGTGTTCTCTGGACACTTTGTAGCAGTCTCTTCCCTGGCGTTGGCTTGGTAGGGGTTAACCTCAGACAAGGAAGTGATCGTGTTCTCTGGACACTTTGTAGCAGTCTCTTCCCTGGCGTTGGCTTGGTAGGGGTTAACCTCAGACAAGGAAGTGATCTTGTTCTCTGGACACTTTGTAGCAGACTCTTCCCTGGTGTTGGCTTGGTAGGGGTTAACCTCAGGCAAGGAAGTGATTGTGTTCTCTGGACACTTTGTAGCAGACTCTTCCCTGGCGTTGGCTTGGTAGGGGTTAACCTCAGACAAGGAAGTGATTGGTGTTCTCTGGGCACTTTGCAGCAGACTCTTCCCTGGCGTTGGCTTGGTAGGGGTTAACCTCAGATAAGGAAGTGATTGGTGTTCTCTGGACACTTTGTAGCAGTCTCTTCCCTGGCGTTGGCTTGGTAGGGGTTAACCTCAGACAAGGAAGTGATTGTGTTCTCTGGACACTTTGTAGCAGACTCTTCCCTGGCGTTGGCTTGGTAGGGGTTAACCTCAGACAAGGAAGTGATCGTGTTCTCTGGACACTTTGTAGCAGACTCTTCCCTGGCGTTGGCTTGGCAGGGGTTAACCTCAGACAAGGAAGTGATCGTGTTCTCTGGACACTTTGTAGCAGTCTCTTCCCTGGCGTTGGCTTGGTAGGGGTTAACCTCAGATAAGGAAGTGATCGTGTTCTCTGGACACTTTGTAGCAGACTCTTCCCTGGCGTTGGCTTGGCAGGGGTTAACCTCAGACAAGGAAGTGATCGTGTTCTCTGGACACTTTGCAGCAGACTCTTCCCTGGCGTTGGCTTGGCAGGGGTTAACCTCAGACAAGGAAGTGATCGTGTTCTCTGGACACTTTGTAGCAGACTCTTCCCTGGCGTTGGCTTGGCAGGGGTTAACCTCAGACAAGGAAGTGATTGTTCTCTGGACACTTTGTAGCAGACTCTTCCCTGGCGTTGGCTTGGTAGGGGTTAACCTCAGATAAGGAAGTGATTGGTGTTCTCTGGACACTTTGCAGCAGACTCTTCTCTGGCGTTGGCTTGGCAGGGGTTAACCTCAGACAAGGAAGTGATCGTGTTCTCTGGACACTTTGTAGCAGACTCTTCCCTGGCGTTGGCTTGGCAGGGGTTAACCTCAGACAAGGAAGTGATCGTGTTCTCTGGACACTTTGTAGCAGACTCTTCCCTGGCGTTGGCTTGGTAGGGGTTAACCTCAGACAAGGAAGTGATTGTTCTCTGGACACTTTGTAGCAGACTCTTCCCTGGCGTTGGCTTGGTAGGGGTTAACCTCAGACAAGGAAGTGATTGTTCTCTGGACACTTTGTAGCAGACTCTTCCCTGGCGTTGGCTTGGTAGGGGTTAACCTCAGATAAGGAAGTGATTGGTGTTCTCTGGACACTTTGCAGCAGACTCTTCTCTGGCGTTGGCTTGGCAGGGGTTAACCTCAGACAAGGAAGTGATCGTGTTCTCTGGACACTTTGTAGCAGTCTCTTCCCTGGCGTTGGCTTGGTAGGGGTTAACCTCAGACAAGGAAGTGATTGTTCTCTGGACACTTTGTAGCAGACTCTTCTCTGGCGTTGGCTTGGCAGGGGTTAACCTCAGACAAGGAAGTGATCGTGTTCTCTGGACACTTTGTAGCAGACTCTTCCCTGGCGTTGGCTTGGCAGGGGTTAACCTCAGACAAGGAAGTGATCTTGTTCTCTGGACACTTTGTAGCAGTCTCTTCCCTGGCGTTGGCTTGGTAGGGGTTAACCTCAGACAAGGAAGTGATCGTGTTCTCTGGACACTTTGTAGCAGACTCTTCCCTGGCGTTGGCTTGGTAGGGGTTAACCTCAGACAAGGAAGTGATCGTGTTCTCTGGACACTTTGTAGCAGTCTCTTCCCTGGCGTTGGCTTGGTAGGGGTTAACCTCAGACAAGGAAGTGATCGTGTTCTCTGGACACTTTGTAGCAGTCTCTTCCCTGGCGTTGGCTTGGCAGGGGTTAACCTCAGATAAGGAAGTGATCGTGTTCTCTGGACACTTTGTAGCAGTCTCTTCCCTGGCGTTGGCTTGGTAGGGGTTAACCTCAGACAAGGAAGTGATTGGTGTTCTCTGGACACTTTGTAGCAGTCTCTTCCCTGGCGTTGGCTTGGTAGGGGTTAACCTCAGACAAGGAAGTGATCGTGTTCTCTGGACACTTTGTAGCAGACTCTTCCCTGGCGTTGGCTTGGCAGGGGTTAACCTCAGACAAGGAAGTGATCGTGTTCTCTGGACACTTTGTAGCAGACTCTTCCCTGGCGTTGGCTTGGCAGGGGTTAACCTCAGACAAGGAAGTGATCGTGTTCTCTGGACACTTTGTAGCAGACTCTTCCCTGGCGTTGGCTTGGCAGGGGTTAACCTCAGACAAGGAAGTGATCGTGTTCTCTGGACACTTTGCAGCAGACTCTTCCCTGGCGTTGGCTTGGTAGGGGTTAACCTCAGATAAGGAAGTGATTGGTGTTCTCTGGACACTTTGCAGCAGACTCTTCTCTGGCGTTGGCTTGGCAGGGGTTAACCTCAGACAAGGAAGTGATCGTGTTCTCTGGACACTTTGTAGCAGTCTCTTCCCTGGCGTTGGCTTGGTAGGGGTTAACCTCAGACAAGGAAGTGATTGGTGTTCTCTGGACACTTTGCAGCAGACTCTTCCCTGGCGTTGGCTTGGTAGGGGTTAACCTCAGACAAGGAAGTGATTGTTCTCTGGACACTTTGTAGCAGTCTCTCTCCTGGCGTTGGCTTGGCAGGGGTTAACCTCAGACAAGGAAGTGATCATGTTCTCTGGACACTTTGCAGCAGACTCTTCCCTGGCGTTGGCTTGGCAGGGGTTAACCTCAGACAAGGAAGTGATTGTTCTCTGGACACTTTGTAGCAGTCTCTCTCCTGGCGTTGGCTTGGCAGGGGTTAACCTCAGACAAGGAAGTGATCGTGTTCTCTGGACACTTTGTAGCAGACTCTTCCCTGGCGTTGGCTTGGCAGGGGTTAACCTCAGACAAGGAAGTGATCGTGTTCTCTGGACACTTTGCAGCAGACTCTTCCCTGGCGTTGGCTTGGTAGGGGTTAACCTCAGATAAGGAAGTGATTGGTGTTCTCTGGACACTTTGCAGCAGACTCTTCTCTGGCGTTGGCTTGGCAGGGGTTAACCTCAGATAAGGAAGTGATCGTGTTCTCTGGACACTTTGTAGCAGACTCTTCCCTGGCGTTGGCTTGGCAGGGGTTAACCTCAGATAAGGAAGTGATTGGTGTTCTCTGGACACTTTGTAGCAGTCTCTTCCCTGGCGTTGGCTTGGCAGGGGTTAACCTCAGACAAGGAAGTGATCGTGTTCTCTGGACACTTTGCAGCAGACTCTTCCCTGGCGTTGGCTTGGCAGGGGTTAACCTCAGATAAGGAAGTGATCGTGTTCTCTGGACACTTTGTAGCAGACTCTTCCCTGGCGTTGGCTTGGCAGGGGTTAACCTCAGATAAGGAAGTGATTGTTCTCTGGACACTTTGTAGCAGTCTCTTCCCTGGCGTTGGCTTGGTAGGGGTTAACCTCAGACAAGGAAGTGATTGTTCTCTGGACACTTTGTAGCAGACTCTTCCCTGGCGTTGGCTTGGTAGGGGTTAACCTCAGACAAGGAAGTGATCGTGTTCTCTGGACACTTTGCAGCAGACTCTTCCCTGGCGTTGGCTTGGCAGGGGTTAACCTCAGACAAGGAAGTGATTGTTCTCTGGACACTTTGTAGCAGTCTCTTCCCTGGCGTTGGCTTGGTAGGGGTTAACCTCAGACAAGGAAGTGATCGTGTTCTCTGGACACTTTGTAGCAGACTCTTCCCTGGCGTTGGCTTGGTAGGGGTTAACCTCAGACAAGGAAGTGATTCTTCTCTGGACACTTTGTAGCAGTCTCTTCCCTGGCGTTGGCTTGGTAGGGGTTAACCTCAGATAAGGAAGTGATTGTTCTCTGGACAATTTGTAGCAGTCTCTTCCCTGGCGTTGGCTTGGTAGGGGTTAACCTCAGATAAGGAAGTGATCATGTTCTCTGGACACTTTGTAGCAGACTCTTCCCTGGCGTTGGCTTGGTAGGGGTTAACCTCAGACAAGGAAGTGATTCTTCTCTGGACACTTTGTAGCAGTCTCTTCCCTGGCGTTGGCTTGGTAGGGGTTAACCTCAGATAAGGAAGTGATTGTTCTCTGGACACTTTGTAGCAGTCTCTTCCCTGGCGTTGGCTTGGTAGGGGTTAACCTCAGACAAGGAAGTGATTGGTGTTCTCTGGACACTTTGTAGCAGACTCTTCCTTGGCGTTGGCTTGGCAGGGGTTAACCTCAGACAAGGAAGTGATTGTTCTCTGGACACTTTGTAGCAGTCTCTTCCCTGGCGTTGGCTTGGTAGGGGTTAACCTCAGATAAGGAAGTGATCGTGTTCTCTGGACACTTTGTAGCAGACTCTTCCCTGGCGTTGGCTTGGTAAGGGTTAACCTCAGACAAGGAAGTGATTGTTCTCTGGACACTTTGTAGCAGTCTCTTCCCTGCCGTTGGCTTGGTAGGGGTTAACCTCAGACAAGGAAGTGATTGGTGTTCTCTGGACACTTTGTAGCAGTCTCTTCCCTGGCGTTGGCTTGGCAGGGGTTAACCTCAGACAAGGAAGTGATTGTGTTCTCTGGACACTTTGTAGCAGTCTCTCTCCTGGCGTTGGCTTGGCAGGGGTTAACCTCAGACAAGGAAGTGATTGTGTTCTCTGGACACTTTGTAGCAGTCTCTTCCCTGGCGTTGGCTTGGTAGGGGTTAACCTCAGACAAGGAAGTGATCGTGTTCTCTGGACACTTTGTAGCAGACTCTTCCCTGGCGTTGGCTTGGTAGGGGTTAACCTCAGACAAAGAAGTGATTGTGTTCTCTGGACACTTTGTAGCAGTCTCTTCCCTGGCGTTGGCTTGGTAGGGGTTAACCTCAGACAAGGAAGTGATTGGTGTTCTCTGGACACTTTGTAGCAGTCTCTTCCCTGGCGTTGGCTTGGCAGGGGTTAACCTCAGACAAGGAAGTGATTGTGTTCTCTGGACACTTTGTAGCAGTCTCTTCCCTGGCGTTGGCTTGGTAGGGGTTAACCTCAGACAAGGAAGTGATCGTGTTCTCTGGACACTTTGTAGCAGACTCTTCCCTGGCGTTGGCTTGGTAGGGGTTAACCTCAGACAAGGAAGTGATTGTGTTCTCTGGACACTTTGTAGCAGTCTCTTCCCTGGCGTTGGCTTGGTAGGGGTTAACCTCAGACAAGGAAGTGATTGGTGTTCTCTGGACACTTTGTAGCAGTCTCTTCCCTGGCGTTGGCTTGGCAGGGGTTAACCTCAGACAAGGAAGTGATTGTGTTCTCTGGACACTTTCTAGCAGTCTCTCTCCTGGCGTTGGCTTGGTAGGGGTTAACCTCAGACAAGGAAGTGATTGGTGTTCTCTGGACACTTTGTAGCAGACTCTTCCCTGGCGTTGGCTTGGTAGGGGTTAACCTCAGATAAGGAAGTGATCTTGTTCTCTGGACACTTTGTAGCAGTCTCTTCCCTGGCGTTGGCTTGGCAGGGGTTAACCTCAGATAAGGAAGTGATTGTGTTCTCTGGACACTTTGCAGCAGACTCTTCCCTGGCGTTGGCTTGGTAGGGGTTAACCTCAGACAAGGAAGTGATTGGTGTTCTCTGGACACTTTGCAGCAGACTCTTCCCTGGCGTTGGCTTGGTAGGGGTTAACCTCAGACAAGGAAGTGATCGTGTTCTCTGGACACTTTGCAGCAGACTCTTCCCTGGCGTTGGCTTGGCAGGGGTTAACCTCAGACAAGGAAGTGATTCTTCTCTGGACACTTTGTAGCAATCTCTTCCCTGGCGTTGGCTTGGTAGGGGTTAACCTCAGATAAGGAAGTGATTGTTCTCTGGACACTTTGTAGCAGTCTCTTCCCTGGCGTTGGCTTGGTAGGGGTTAACCTCAGATAAGGAAGTGATCGTGTTCTCTGGACACTTTGTAGCAGTCTCTTCCCTGGCGTTGGCTTGGTAGGGGTTAACCTCAGACAAGGAAGTGATTGTTCTCTGGACACTTTGTAGCAGTCTCTTCCCTGGCGTTGGCTTGGTAGGGGTTAACCTCAGACAAGGAAGTGATCGTGTTTTCTGGACACTTTGTAGCAGTCTCTTCCCTGGTGTTGGCTTGGTAGGGGTTAACCTCAGACAAGGAAGTGATTGTTCTCTGGACACTTTGTAGCAGTCTCTTCCCTGGCGTTGGCTTGGTAGGGGTTAACCTCAGACAAGGAAGTGATTGTTCTCTGGACACTTTGTAGCAGTCTCTTCCCTGGCGTTGGCTTGGTAGGGGTTAACCTCAGATAAGGAAGTGATCGTGTTCTCTGGACACTTTGTAGCAGACTCTTCCCTGGCGTTGGCTTGGTAGGGGTTAACCTCAGATAAGGAAGTGATTGTTCTCTGGACACTTTGTAGCAGACTCTTCCCTGGTGTTGGCTTGGTAGGGGTTAACCTCAGACAAGGAAGTGATTGTTCTCTGGACACTTTGTAGCAGTCTCTTCCCTGGCGTTGGCTTGGTAGGGGTTAACCTCAGACAAGGAAGTGATTGTTCTCTGGACACTTTGTAGCAGTCTCTTCCCTGGCGTTGGCTTGGTAGGGGTTAACCTCAGACAAGGAAGTGATTGTTCTCTGGACACTTTGTAGCAGACTCTTCCCTGGCGTTGGCTTGGTAGGGGTTAACCTCAGATAAGGAAGTGATCGTGTTCTCTGGACACTTTGTAGCAGACTCTTCCCTGGCGTTGGCTTGGTAGGGGTTAACCTCAGATAAGGAAGTGATTGTTCTCTGGACACTTTGTAGCAGACTCTTCCCTGGTGTTGGCTTGGCAGGGGTTAACCTCAGACAAGGAAGTGATCGTGTTCTCTGGACACTTTGTAGCAGTCTCTTCCCTGGTGTTGGCTTGGCAGGGGTTAACCTCAGATAAGGAAGTGATTGGTGTTCTCTGGACACTTTGTAGCAGTCTCTTCCCTGGTGTTGGCTTGGTAGGGGTTAACCTCAGACAAGGAAGTGATCGTGTTCTCTGGACACTTTGTAGCAGTCTCTTCCCTGGCGTTGGCTTGGCAGGGGTTAACCTCAGATAAGGAAGTGATTGTTCTCTGGACACTTTGTAGCAGACTCTTCCCTGGCGTTGGCTTGGTAGGGGTTAACCTCAGATAAGGAAGTGATCGTGTTCTCTGGACACTTTGTAGCAGACTCTTCCCTGGCGTTGGCTTGGCAGGGGTTAACCTCAGACAAGGAAGTGATCGTGTTCTCTGGACACTTTGCAGCAGACTCTTCCCTGGCGTTGGCTTGGCAGGGGTTAACCTCAGATAAGGAAGTGATCGTGTTCTCTGGACACTTTGCAGCAGACTCTTCCCTGGCGTTGGCTTGGCAGGGGTTAACCTCAGATAAGGAAGTGATCGTGTTCTCTGGACACTTTGTAGCAGTCTCTTCCCTGGCGTTGGCTTGGCAGGGGTTAACCTCAGATAAGGAAGTGATCGTGTTCTCTGGACACTTTGCAGCAGACTCTTCCCTGGCGTTGGCTTGGTAGGGGTTAACCTCAGACAAGGAAGTGATTGGTGTTCTCTGGACACTTTGCAGCAGTCTCTTCCCTGGCGTTGGCTTGGTAGGGGTTAACCTCAGATAAGGAAGTGATTGGTGTTCTCTGGACACTTTGTAGCAGACTCTTCCCTGGCGTTGGCTTGGCAGGGGTTAACCTCAGATAAGGAAGTGATCGTGTTCTCTGGACACTTTGTAGCAGTCTCTTCCCTGGCGTTGGCTTGGTAGGGGTTAACCTCAGATAAGGAAGTGATTGTTCTCTGGACACTTTGTAGCAGACTCTTCTCTGGCGTTGGCTTGGTAGGGGTTAACCTCAGACAAGGAAGTGATCGTGTTCTCTGGACACTTTGTAGCAGACTCTTCCCTGGCGTTGGCTTGGCAGGGGTTAACCTCAGATAAGGAAGTGATTGTTCTCTGGACACTTTGTAGCAGACTCTTCCCTGGCGTTGGCTTGGTAGGGGTTAACCTCAGACAAGGAAGTGATCGTGTTCTCTGGACACTTTGTAGCAGACTCTTCCCTGGCGTTGGCTTGGTAGGGGTTAACCTCAGACAAGGAAGTGATTGTTCTCTGGACACTTTGTAGCAGTATCTTCCCTGGCGTTGGCTTGGTAGGGGTTAACCTCAGATAAGGAAGTGATCGTGTTCTCTGGACACTTTGTAGCAGACTCTTCCTTGGCGTTGGCTTGGCAGGGGTTAACCTCAGACAAGGAAGTGATTGTTCTCTGGACACTTTGTAGCAGTCTCTTCCCTGGCGTTGGCTTGGTAGGGGTTAACCTCAGATAAGGAAGTGATTGTTCTCTGGACACTTTGTAGCAGTCTCTTCCCTGGTGTTGGCTTGGTAGGGGTTAACCTCAGATAAGGAAGTGATTGTTCTCTGGACACTTTGTAGCAGACTCTTCCCTGGCGTTGGCTTGGTAGGGGTTAACCTCAGACAAGGAAGTGATCGTGTTCTCTGGACACTTTGTAGCAGACTCTTCCCTGGCGTTGGCTTGGTAGGGGTTAACCTCAGATAAGGAAGTGATCGTGTTCTCTGGACACTTTGTAGCAGTCTCTTCCCTGGCGTTGGCTTGGTAGGGGTTAACCTCAGATAAGGAAGTGATCGTGTTCTCTGGACACTTTGTAGCAGTCTCTTCCCTGGCGTTGGCTTGGTAGGGGTTAACCTCAGATAAGGAAGTGATTGTTCTCTGGACACTTTGTAGCAGTCTCTTCCCTGGCGTTGGCTTGGTAGGGGTTAACCTCAGATAAGGAAGTGATTGTTCTCTGGACACTTTGTAGCAGTCTCTTCCCTGGTGTTGGCTTGGTAGGGGTTAACCTCAGATAAGGAAGTGATTGTTCTCTGGACACTTTGTAGCAGTCTCTTCCCTGGCGTTGGCTTGGTAGGGGTTAACCTCAGATAAGGAAGTGATCGTGTTCTCTGGACACTTTGTAGCAGTCTCTTCCCTGGCGTTGGCTTGGTAGGGGTTAACCTCAGATAAGGAAGTGATTGTTCTCTGGACACTTTGTAGCAGTCTCTTCCCTGGCGTTGGCTTGGCAGGGGTTAACCTCAGATAAGGAAGTGATTGTTCTCTGGACACTTTGTAGCAGTCTCTTCCCTGGCGTTGGCTTGGTAGGGGTTAACCTCAGATAAGGAAGTGATTGTTCTCTGGACACTTTGGAGCAGACTCTTCCCTGGCGTTGGCTTGGCAGGGGTTAACCTCAGATAAGGAAGTGATTGTTCTCTGGACACTTTGGAGCAGACTCTTCCCTGGCGTTGGCTTGGCAGGGGTTAACCTCAGACAAGGAAGTGATTGTTCTCTGGACACTTTGGAGCAGACTCTTCCCTGGCGTTGGCTTGGCAGGGGTTAACCTCAGACAAGGAAGTGATTGTGTTCTCTGGACACTTTGTAGCAGTCTCTTCCCTGGCGTTGGCTTGGTAGGGGTTAACCTCAGATAAGGAAGTGATTGTTCTCTGGACACTTTGTAGCAGTCTCTTCCCTGGCGTTGGCTTGGTAGGGGTTAACCTCAGATAAGGAAGTGATTGTTCTCTGGACACTTTGTAGCAGACTCTTCCCTGGCGTTGGCTTGGTAGGGGTTAACCTCAGACAAGGAAGTGATCGTGTTCTCTGGACACTTTGTAGCAGTCTCTTCCCTGGCGTTGGCTTGGTAGGGGTTAACCTCAGATAAGGAAGTGATTGTTCTCTGGACACTTTGTAGCAGTCTCTTCCCTGGCGTTGGCTTGGTAGGGGTTAACCTCAGATAAGGAAGTGATTGTTCTCTGGACACTTTGTAGCAGTCTCTTCCCTGGCGTTGGCTTGGTAGGGGTTAACCTCAGATAAGGAAGTGATCGTGTTCTCTGGACACTTTGTAGCAGTCTCTTCCCTGGCATTGGCTTGGTAGGGGTTAACCTCAGATAAGGAAGTGATTGTTCTCTGGACACTTTGTAGCAGACTCTTCCCTGGCGTTGGCTTGGTAGGGGTTAACCTCAGACAAGGAAGTGATCGTGTTCTCTGGACACTTTGTAGCAGTCTCTTCCCTGGCGTTGGCTTGGTAGGGGTTAACCTCAGATAAGGAAGTGATCGTGTTCTCTGGACACTTTGTAGCAGTCTCTTCCCTGGCATTGGCTTGGTAGGGGTTAACCTCAGATAAGGAAGTGATCGTGTTCTCTGGACACTTTGTAGCAGACTCTTCCCTGGCGTTGGCTTGGTAGGGGTTAACCTCAGATAAGGAAGTGATCGTGTTCTCTGGACACTTTGTAGCAGTCTCTTCCCTGGCATTGGCTTGGTAGGGGTTAACCTCAGATAAGGAAGTGATCGTGTTCTCTGGACACTTTGTAGCAGACTCTTCCCTGGTTCTTTCAGTGTCTGATCATTGATAGGAATCAGCCCTGGAGGACCCCCCATATGGAGATTGTGTCCAGAGGGCAGAGCTGCTCTCCAGCCAGGAGGAGGTTAATCCCCGGCAGCTGTTGCTGTGTTCCCTTCCTTCTGGAGCAATTTGCAGAAGCGGCTGCTGCATCCAGACATTGTGTGATCGGCAGGAGAAGTAGAGACCGGGGGTGGGCAGGTCACAGCAGAAGGAGGACAAAGCCCTCCCCTCCTATATCCCCTGACAATCAGCGCCGGATGACATCACATGCAGGGAGTGATCTGTGCTCCTGGAGACTTCATGTGTTATTATCATACATCACTTCCTCGCTGCCATACTACAACTCTCCTAGAAGGGGCGCCCTGGCAGCACAGCCCCCCTCCGCCTGCACCGCCTCTCTGCATGAGGGACACCGGTGCCGCGACTGTATGACCTCCACCGATCCATGGCTTTCCTACCTAACAATGGACTGCCCCATGCTCCGGCCAGGAGAGTGTATTCCAGGTATGTGGCGAGGCATGCCCCTATACATTGCATACAGCACTGGGGGGGAGGGGGGTATAGAATGGGGGGAAGACTTTAGGTGTCGGCATATTCTCACAACTGTCCCTGGTTGTTGTATTGAGGGGTCGCCAGCAACATTGATATCCTCAGCCGAGGACAAGCGACAATGGGGGGCTGTGAGCAGCATTGCATTCTGGAATGGAGCCTAGACCGGGTGCTGAGGATATAGCTATGGTGTATATATATATATATATATGGGCCAGGTGAAGCCGCTGACAATGGTTACACATTGCATTCTGGAATGGAGCCTAGAACAGGTGCTGAGGATATAGCTATGGTATATATATATATATATATACACGGCCAGGTGAAGCCGCTGACAATGGTTGCACATTGCTTTCTGGAATGGAGCCTAGAACAGGTGCTGAGGATATAGCTATGGTATATATATATATATATACACGGCCAGGTGAAGCCGCTGACAATGGTTGCACATTGCTTTCTGGAATGGAGCCTAGAACAGGGGCTGAGGATATAGCTATGGTATATATATATATATATATATATATATATATATATATATATATATATACACGGCCAGGTGAAGCCGCTGACAATGGTTGCACATTGCATTCTGGAATGGAGCCTAGAACAGGTGCTGAGGATATAGCCATGGTATATATATATACGGGCCAGGTGAAGCCGCTGACAATGGTTGCACATTGCATTCTGGAATGGAGCCTAGAACAGGTGCTGAGGATATAGCCATGGTATATATATATACGGGCCAGGTGAAGCCGCTGACAATGGTTGCACATTGCATTCTGGAATGGAGCCTAGAAGAGGTGCTGAGGATATAGCTATGGTGTATATATATATATATATATATATATATGGGCCAGGTGAAGCCGCTGACAATGGTTGCACATTGCTTTCTGGAATGGAGCCTAGAACAGGGGCTGAGGATATAGCTATGGTATATATATATATGGGCCAGGTGAAGCCGCTGACAATGGTTGCACATTGCTTTCTGGAATGGAGCCTAGAACAGGTGCTGAGGATATAGCCATGGTATATATATATATGGGCCAGGTGAAGCCGCTGACAATGGTTGCACATTGCTTTCTGGAATGGAGCCTAGAACAGGGGCTGAGGATATAGCCATGGTATATATATATATGGGCCAGGTGAAGCCGCTGACAATGGTTGCACATTGCTTTCTGGAATGGAGCCTAGAAGAGGTGCTGAGGATATAGCTATGGTATATATATATATATATATATATATATATATATATATATATATATATATATATATATATATATATATATATATATATATATATATGGGCCAGGTGAAGCCACTGACAATGGTTGCACATTGCTTTTTTACATCAGTATTTGGAAGCCAAAATTGGGAGTGGAACAAACATAATAGAAACCCGGGCACCACTTCTGCATTTTACCCCCTCCTGGTTTTAGCTCACAAATGCTGGTGTAAAATACTGAATGTGGCCTAATACTTCTTTATTGTGGAGGTGCCAGCAAGCTAGGGGGAAGATATTGTGCTATGCACAGGAAGGGAGAAGTTGTTACCTATGCACAGCAGCTTTCCTGCATTGGAGAAAACCTTATGTATCAGATTATTTTATGATTTTCATTTTGGGTTAAATGTGTATCCAGAAGGCAAATATATGCAGAAAATTAGAAATACACACAGCTCTGGCAAAAATGAAGAGACCACTTCCAAATGTTCACTTTTTCTGATCTTTCTCTTTATATTTGTGAGTAAAATGTAAATTGTTCTTCTATAATCTCCTGACGACGTCTCCCAATTTCCAGCAATAAATGTTATATTTATTTTCTTACAATGAGAAATGGTGAAAATAACAGAACAATGCACAGGAGGCACAGGAGGCACAGAATACACAGACTGCACAGCGCTTTCACCTCAAATAATGCAAAGTTTACAAGTTTATAATAATTTATAAACAACAATATAATAATAATTTACCTCAGGAAGATTCAAAAATCAATATTTTGTGGAATAACCATGATGTATAATCTCAGCTTTCCTGCGTCTTGGCCGCTTTCCACCAGTCTTTACACTGCTTTTGGGTGACCATATGCCACTCCTGGTGCAGAAATGTAAGCAGGTCTTCTTTGATGGCTTGTGACTATCCATCTTCCTCTTAATTACAATCCAGAGGTTTTCAATGGGGTTCAGGTCTGGAGATTGGGCTGGCCATGACAGGGTTTTGATGTGGTGGTCCTTCATCCACACATCGATTGACCGATCTGTGTGGCATCATCACATTGTCCTGCTGGAAAAAACAGTTCTCAGAGTTGGGGAACATTGCCTGAGAGAAGGAAGAACTGTTCTTCCAGGATAACCTTGTATGCAGCTTGATTCATACGTCCTTTGCAAAGATCAATCTGCCCAATTCCAGACTTGCTGAAGCATCTCCAGATCATCACTGATCCGCCACCAAATGTCACAGTGGGTGCAGTATATTGTGGCTTGCATGCCTCTCCAGGTCTCCGTCTAACCATTAGACGACCAGGTGTTGGGCAAAGCTGAAAATTAGGTAACGAAAATTCAACAAACACCTGTGTGAAAGACATTTGAATCAAGCCGCATACAAGTTTATCCTGGAAAAACAGCCGCATCCTTCTGCTCAGGCAATGTTCCCCAACTCTGAGGACTGGTTTTTCCAGCAGGACAATGCACGATGCCACACAGCTAGGTCAATCAATGTGTTGATGAAGGACCATCACATCAAAACCCTGTCATGGACAGCCCAATCTCCAGACCTGAACCCCATTGAAAACCTCTGGAATGTAATCAAGAGGAAGACGGATAGTCACACACCATAAAACAAAGAACTGCTTACATTTTTGCCCCAGCAGTGGCATAAGATTCCCCAAAAGCCGTGTGAAGACTGGAGGAAAGCGGCCAAGACGCAGGAAAGCCGGGATTAATAATCCTGGTTATTCCACAAAATATTGATTTCTGAATCTTCCTGAGGTAAAACATTATTATATTGTTGTGTAAATGATGAGGAACTTGTTTTCTTTGCATTATTTGAGGTGAAAGCGCTGTGCATCCTGTGCCTCCTGTGCCGCCTGTGCATTCTGTGCCTCCTGTGCATTCTGTGCCTCCTGTGCATTCTGTGCCTCCTGTGCATTCTGTGCCTCCTGTGCCTCCTGTGCAGTCTGTGCCTCCTGTGCATTCTGTGCCTCCTGTGCCTCCTGTGTCTCCTGTGGCTCCTGTGCATTCTGTGGCTCCTGTGCATTCTGTGGCTCCTGTGCATTCTGTGGCTCCTGTGCATTCTGTGCCTCCTGTGCATTCTGTGCCTCCTGTGCCTCCTGTGTCTCCTGTGGCTCCTGTGCATTCTGTGGCCCCTGTGCATTCTGTGCCTCCTGTGCATCCTGTGGCTCCTGTGCCTCCTGTGCATTCTGTGCATTCTGTGTATCCTGTGCATTCTGTGTATCCTGTGCATTCTGTGTATCCTGTGCATTCTGTGTATCCTGTGCATTCTGTGCATTCTGTGCCTCCTGTGCATTCTGTGCCTCCTGTGGCTCCTGTGCATTCTGTGGCTCCTGTGCCTCCTGTGGCTCCTGTGCATTCTGTGCCTCCTGTGCCTCCTGTGCCTCCTGTGCCTCCTGTGCATTCTGTGCATCCTGTGCCTCCTGTGCCTCCTGTGCATTCTGTGCCTCCTGTGCATTCTGTGTCTCCTGTGTCTCCTGTGTCTCCTGTGTCTCCTGTGTCTCCTGTGTCTCCTGTGTCTCCTGTGTCTCCTGTGCCTCCTGTGCCTTCTGTGCATTCTGTGCATTCTGTGCCTCCTGTGCCTCCTGTGCCTCCTGTGTCTCCTGTGTCTCCTGTGTCTCCTGTGTCTCCTGTGTCTCCTGTGTCTCCTGTGCATTCTGTGCATCCTGTGTATCCTGTGTATTCTGTGCATTCTGTGCCTCCTGTGCATTCCTGTGCATTCCTGTCTCCTGTGCCTCCTGTGCATTCTGTGCCTCCTGTGCATTCTGTGCCTCCTGTGCATTCTGTGCCTCCTGTGCCTCCTGTGTCTCCTGTGTCTCCTGTGTCTCCTGTGTCTCCTGTGTCTCCTGTGTCTCCTGTGTCTCCTGTGTCTCCTGTGCCTCCTGTGCCTCCTGTGTCTCCTGTGCCTCCTGTGCCTCCTGTGCCTCCTGTGCCTCCTGTGCCTCCTGTGTCTCCTGTGTCTCCTGTGTCTCCTGTGTCTCCTGTGTCTCCTGTGTCTCCTGTGCATTCTGTGCCTCCTGTGCCTCCTGTGTCTCCTGTGTCTCCTGTGTCTCCTGTGTCTCCTGTGTCTCCTGTGTCTCCTGTGTCTCCTGTGTCTCCTGTGTCTCCTGTGCATTCTGTGCATTCTGTGCATCCTGTGTATCCTGTGTATTCTGTGTATTCTGTGCATTCTGTGCATTCTGTGCCTCCTGTGCATTCCTGTGCATTCCTGTCTCCTGTGCCTCCTGTGCATTCTGTGCCTCCTGTGTCTCCTGTGTCTCCTGTGTCTCCTGTGTCTCCTGTGTCTCCTGTGTCTCCTGTGTCTCCTGTGTCTCCTGTGCCTCCTGTGTCTCCTGTGTCTCCTGTGTCTCCTGTGCCTCCTGTGTCTCCTGTGTCTCCTGTGCCTCCTGTGTCTCCTGTGTCTCCTGTGTCTCCTGTGTCTCCTGTGCCTCCTGTGCCTCCTGTGCCTCCTGTGTCTCCTGTGTCTCCTGTGTCTCCTGTGTCTCCTGTGTCTCCTGTGTCTCCTGTGCCTCCTGTGCCTCCTGTGTCTCCTGTGTCTCCTGTGTCTCCTGTGTCTCCTGTGTCTCCTGTGTCTCCTGTGTCTCCTGTGCATCCTGTGTATCCTGTGTATTCTGTGTATTCTGTGCCTCCTGTGCATTCCTGTGCATTCCTGTCTCCTGTGCCTCCTGTGCATTCTGTGCCTCCTGTGCATTCTGTGCATTCTGTGCCTCCTGTGTCTCCTGTGTCTCCTGTGTCTCCTGTGTCTCCTGTGTCTCCTGTGTCTCCTGTGTCTCCTGTGTCTCCTGTGCCTCCTGTGCATTCTGTGTCTCCTGTGTCTCCTGTGTCTCCTGTGTCTCCTGTGCCTCCTGTGTCTCCTGTGCCTCCTGTGCCTCCTGTGTCTCCTGTGCCTCCTGTGTATTCTGTGCCTCCTGTGTATTCTGTGTCTCCTGTGTATTCTGTGCCTCCTGTGTATTCTGTGCCTCCTGTGTATTCTGTGTCTCCTGTGTCTCCTGTGCCTCCTGTGCCTCCTGTGTCTCCTGTGCCTCCTGTGTATTCTGTGCCTCCTGTGTATTCTGTGCCTCCTGTGTATTCTGTGTCTCCTGTGTCTCCTGTGTCTCCTGTGTCTCCTGTGCATTCTGTGTCTCCTGTGCCTCCTGTGTCTCCTGTGTCTCCTGTGTCTCCTGTGTCTCCTGTGTCTCCTGTGTCTCCTGTGTCTCCTGTGCATTCTGTGCCTCCTGTGTCTCCTGTGTCTCCTGTGTCTCCTGTGTCTCCTGTGTCTCCTGTGTCTCCTGTGTCTCCTGTGTCTCCTGTGTCTCCTGTGTCTCCTGTGCATTCTGTGCATTCTGTGCATCCTGTGTATCCTGTGTATTCTGTGTATTCTGTGCATTCTGTGCATTCTGTGCCTCCTGTGCATTCCTGTGCATTCCTGTCTCCTGTGCCTCCTGTGCATTCTGTGCCTCCTGTGTCTCCTGTGTCTCCTGTGTCTCCTGTGTCTCCTGTGTCTCCTGTGTCTCCTGTGTCTCCTGTGTCTCCTGTGTCTCCTGTGCCTCCTGTGCATTCTGTGTCTCCTGTGTCTCCTGTGTCTCCTGTGTCTCCTGTGCCTCCTGTGTCTCCTGTGCCTCCTGTGCCTCCTGTGTCTCCTGTGCCTCCTGTGTATTCTGTGCCTCCTGTGTATTCTGTGTCTCCTGTGTATTCTGTGCCTCCTGTGTATTCTGTGTCTCCTGTGTCTCCTGTGTCTCCTGTGTCTCCTGTGCATTCTGTGTCTCCTGTGTCTCCTGTGTCTCCTGTGTCTCCTGTGTCTCCTGTGTCTCCTGTGTCTCCTGTGTCTCCTGTGTCTCCTGTGTCTCCTGTGTCTCCTGTGCCTCCTGTGTCTCCTGTGCCTCCTGTGCCTCCTGTGTCTCCTGTGCCTCCTGTGTATTCTGTGCCTCCTGTGTATTCTGTGTCTCCTGTGTATTCTGTGTCTCCTGTGTCTCCTGTGTCTCCTGTGTCTCCTGTGTCTCCTGTGTCTCCTGTGCATTCTGTGCCTCCTGTGTCTCCTGTGCCTCCTGTGCCTCCTGTGTCTCCTGTGCCTCCTGTGTATTCTGTGCCTCCTGTGTATTCTGTGTCTCCTGTGTATTCTGTGCCTCCTGTGTATTCTGTGCCTCCTGTGTATTCTGTGTCTCCTGTGTCTCCTGTGTCTCCTGTGTCTCCTGTGTCTCCTGTGTCTCCTGTGTCTCCTGTGTCTCCTGTGTCTCCTGTGTCTCCTGTGTCTCCTGTGTCTCCTGTGTCTCCTGTGCATTCTGTGCATCCTGTGTATCCTGTGTATTCTGTGTATCCTGTGTATTCTGTGCCTCCTGTGCATTCTGTGCCTCCTGTGCATTCTGTGCCTCCTGTGCATTCTGTGTATCCTGTGCATTCTGTGGCTCCTGTGCATTCTGTGGCTCCTGTGCATTCTGTGGCTCCTGTGCATTCTGTGGCTCCTGTGCATTCTGTGGCTCCTGTGCATTCTGTGGCTCCTGTGCATTCTGTGGCTCCTGTGCATTCTGTGGCTCCTGTGCATTCTGTGGCTCCTGTGCATTCTGTGGCTCCTGTGCATTCTGTGGCTCCTGTGCATTCTGTGGCTCCTGTGCATTCTGTGGCTCCTGTGCATTCTGTGCATTCCTGTGTCTCCTGTGTCTCCTGTGTCTCCTGTGTCTCCTGTGTCTCCTGTGTCTCCTGTGTCTCCTGTGTCTCCTGTGTCTCCTGTGTCTCCTGTGTCTCCTGTGCATTCTGTGCCTCCTGTGTCTCCTGTGCCTCCTGTGCATTCTGTGCCTCCTGTGTCTCCTGTGTCTCCTGTGCATTCTGTGCCTCCTGTGTCTCCTGTGTCTCCTGTGTCTCCTGTGTCTCCTGTGTCTCCTGTGTCTCCTGTGTCTCCTGTGTCTCCTGTGTCTCCTGTGTCTCCTGTGCATTCTGTGCCTCCTGTGTCTCCTGTGCCTCCTGTGCATTCTGTGCCTCCTGTGTCTCCTGTGTCTCCTGTGCATTCTGTGCCTCCTGTGTCTCCTGTGTCTCCTGTGCCTCCTGTGTCTCCTGTGTATCCTGTGCCTTCTGTGCCTTCTGTGCCTCCTGTGCATTCTGTGTATCCTGTGCATTCTGTGCCTCCTGTGCATTCTGTGGCTCCTGTGCATTCTGTGGCTCCTGTGCATTCTGTGGCTCCTGTGCATTCTGTGGCTCCTGTGCATTCTGTGGCTCCTGTGCATTCTGTGGCTCCTGTGCATTCTGTGGCTCCTGTGCATTCTGTGGCTCCTGTGCATTCTGTGGCTCCTGTGCATTCTGTGGCTCCTGTGCATTCTGTGGCTCCTGTGCATTCTGTGCATTCCTGTGTCTCCTGTGTCTCCTGTGTCTCCTGTGTCTCCTGTGTCTCCTGTGTCTCCTGTGTCTCCTGTGTCTCCTGTGCCTCCTGTGCATTCTGTGCCTCCTGTGCATTCTGTGCCTCCTGTGTCTCCTGTGTCTCCTGTGTCTCCTGTGCCTCCTGTGCCTCCTGTGTCTCCTGTGTCTCCTGTGTCTCCTGTGTCTCCTGTGTCTCCTGTGTCTCCTGTGCATTCTGTGCATTCTGTGCCTCCTGTGCATTCTGTGCATTCTGTGCCTCCTGTGCCTTCTGTGCCTTCTGTGCATTCTGTGCCTCCTGTGCATTCTGTGCATTCCTGTCTCCTGTGTCTCCTGTGCCTCCTGTGCCTCCTGTGCATTCCTGTGCATTCCTGTCTCCTGTGCCTCCTGTGCATTCTGTGCCTCCTGTGCCTCCTGTGCATTCTGTGCATTCTGTGCCTCCTGTGCATTCTGTGTCTCCTGTGCATTCTGTGCATTCTGTGCCTCCTGTGCATTCTGTGCATTCTGTGCATTCTGTGCCTCCTGTGCCTCCTGTGCCTCCTGTGCCTCCTGTGCCTCCTGTGCATTCTGTGCCTCCTGTGCCTCCTGTGCCTCCTGTGCATTCTGTGCCTCCTGTGCCTCCTGTGCCTCCTGTGCCTCCTGTGCCTCCTGTGCCTCCTGTGCATTCTGTGCCTCCTGTGCATTCTGTGCATTCTGTGCATTCTGTGCCTCCTGTGCCTCCTGTGCCTCCTGTGCCTCCTGTGCATTCTGTGCATTCTGTGTCTCCTGTGCCTCCTGTGCCTCCTGTGCCTCCTGTGCCTCCTGTGCATTCTGTGCCTCCTGTGCATTCTGTGCCTCCTGTGTCTCCTGTGCCTCCTGTGCCTCCTGTGCCTCCTGTGTCTCCTGTGCATTCTGTGCATTCTGTGCCTCCTGTGCATTCTGTGCCTCCTGTGCATTCTGTGCCTCCTGTGCATTCTGTGCCTCCTGTGTATCCTGTGTATCCTGTGCCTCCTGTCCATTCTGTCCATTCTGTCCATTCTGTCCATTCTGTCCATTCTGTCCATTCTGTCCATTCTGTCCATTCTGTCCATTCTGTCCATTCTGTCCATTCTGTCCATTCTGTCCATTCTGTCCATTCTGTGCATTCTGTCCATTCTGTGCATTCTGTCCATTCTGTGCATTCTGTCCATTCTGTCCATTCTGTGCATTCTGTCCATTGTTGCCATTTCTCATTGTCAGTAAATAAATAGAATATTTATTGCTGGAATCCGGAGACGTCGTCAGGAGATTATAGAATAAAGAACAATTTACATTTTACTCACAAATAGAAAGAGAAAAATCAGAAAAACTGACAATGTGGAATGTGGACTGTCCTCTTAGTTTTTGCCAGAGCTGTATCTCACTAAATTCTTAGCCGTGGATTTATCGCATTTGTCAATGACCGAACCGTGCTAAGAATCGTGAGGACAGCGGAAAAAATGTCTGCTTCTAATACAAATGTGTGCGACTACTAAAGAGGTTTCACACAAACTAGGTGATAAAATGCATTGTTGGGGTCCACCCGTCCTCGTGTAATGATCGAAGCAACGGTCCATTCACTTCTATGGGACTAACGGGGATTGCAGCTTCTTAGACGATATTTGAGATTGCGTTCACCGCTCCATTGACAGAGGGGGCTTTGGGGGCCTCCATTAAACCAGCTGTCTTGTGAATACAGGGGCGCACGTGTCATTGGGGCAGCTGCACAGGGATCGAGAGGTAAGGGGGGGATTGGAAACAGGTGGAATTGCCCATTTTAATGAGTTCTTGGACTGAAAAGGGCCATATACTTATTTATTATATACTTTTCTCGCACAGGGGCTTTTTCTTGTGTCCACCAGTGTGTGAATATAGTTATTATGCTGACTTGAAGACCACCATTACTTCCACAGCACTTTACAGACCCCCCACAATACCCCGATGTGTTAGGGAAGTTGTATATTTAGGCTTACTGGCCCTTTAAATCCGACATGCTGGAAATTCCACGCCAAACAATAAGTAAAAGCTTGTTTTTCCCCGGCTGTCCCATAGAGGTTGAGCATTCGCACCCCTGCTCCATTGAAGTTGGCCGGAGCCCTATTCTCGGGACCATAATGGGGGCAGTGATGTCTGTAAAGAGCTGCGCAATATGATGGCGCTATATAGACAATGCTTAATAATAATCCTAGCACTCGCGACCCCAGTGATCAGGAAGGGGTTAACTTGCTATTTTCGGAATAACCCCTTTTAAATGCAACACATTTCATGTTTATGACTTTGTACCCAGTAAAGAAATTCAACATAGTGACGATGTGTGTCCGAGACCATGTATGTCATTTTACTTAAAGGGATGTTCCACGTCTTATTCAGGAGAATGGATGACCGAGGGAGGGAAGGCTGCAGCAATGTCCGGCTCAGGGGATGACGGCCGCTCACTTCTACCAGTGCAGAGTTATATAGCCCAATAATATTGAAGTCATACCCTAGCCTATAACTTACTGATCACTGGGCCCCGAGAATGGGCTCTAAAACCCGAGGACGGTAGAGCGCGGTCTTAAATGCAGCAGAGGTGCAATCATTCGAAATCTGCCTCATTCATTCTCTATGGGAAGGCCGTAGACCGTGCGTGGAGCCGAGGTCGAGCGTCCACGTCACTTCTGCTCCATTCACACCGGGGGGTGCAGAGCCAGGATTTCTGGATTGTTGAGGTCCCAGCAAACGTTTGGTGATGTGAATACCACTGTAAATCTGCTTGAAATTTTGTGTGTGTGTGTGGGGGGGGGGGGGGGGGGGGGGCGATGCATGAGCTGTAAACCACCGCTTCATAACATGGGCAACAAGGGCACTAGAGGGTTTAACTAACCAGTAGGCCCTGAGCCGCGCAATTCATTAACTTGTAGCACTAAATCTTTCTTCTTGCCGTATCCTGCTGCTGGCTGCTCTGAAGCCACGAGACGAAGCACCTTCCGTGGCCAACCGACTGCGGACCGGACAGGGAGGGAAGATCCTGGGAAAGTCAGCCTTCTCCTGCGACTCGCTCCCCATACATGACGCATTTTCTGTCTCCTGTCACGTAGGGATTCTCCGGTGGCACGTGTAACACCCAGGGATATGGGGCACTCTGTGCCGGGGATGTCACGATGGTGGCCATTCCCGGTTCCGTGCCCTGGGCCCTTTTTGTAATGGGGGATATTTACAGGGGATTGGTGAATAAAGTTATTTGTGACGCCACTTGCGGTGTTGCGGTAAGTGTAGGGGCCGCCGCTGCAGGTTTTGCTGGGGCTGATGGTATTTGCAGCTCTGATGACTCGGGCCCTCCGCAGGTAGGGCATTGCCCCAGTGTATGGTGACGTCGGAAGAAGGAGTCCACACAGGTATTCAATGCAACTGGTTACTCACTTTGGATGTTAACTGGTCGCCCGAGGCCGACTGGTTTCTCCTCCAGGTCCCCTTCGTCCCAGTGCCAGTCTGGTTCTCTGGTTCCTTCTTCCCCTCTACCTGTCTCTGGTAAGTGGGTCCCCTTGGTAGAGAACACTGGGGGTCCCCGGTCTGTGGTTTGTCCACCTCTGGAGTCTCTGGTTCTGTCCCCGGTTCTCCCATTGCTACTGAGCCTTCGAATTCTTTAGGGTCAGTGAGGTCCTTGATGGTCCCCTCGCTGTGCAGGTGTTAACAGGTCGGCTTGGAGCTCTTTCCTGTCCTAGGGTCCTGTACCCCGTCGGTGCATAGTTCCGGGAGTACTCCACCATACTCCACTGGCAACTACTCTCCTGGGTACCAGATCACCGTGAACCCGCGTCACAGTCTCCTCTCATCTCCAACTACTCCTCACACTAAACTAACTACTCTCCACTGTCTGCCCCTCCCACCGGGTCAACTAGTGGACTAGACTGGCTCCACCTCTAGGCGGCCATCCATGATCCCACCCTAGCTAAGTACCATTGTATGGGGGATTGTTGGGGAAAACTGGGATTACCTGGGTTTTTGATGTTACCAGCACTGGGTCTCCGGGTCCCTACGGAAGTAGGCCCTGCATCCCGGGGGGGTGTAGTACCTTGTAGCTCTCTCATGGCTTCAGGGGCGCTACACATATAATGGTCACAGACGATGACAAGCAAAGGACATAATATTGGCAATTGGTTTTTCATATGACATTGTGATCCCCTACCATATTCGAGTGGTTGCAGGTTTTTTTGTGATTCATAATGGCGCCTTCCTTAGTATTCTGGGGAGATGATCTCTTCCTCGGCCGAAATGCTAGGGCTGAGTGTTTAGCATGGCTTTGACTCTGCAGAGCCAGCGCATGTATGTTGTCTTCGAGGTTAGGTCCGAGGGGAGGGGCGTTCGGTCGTTCCTCATTCCGGCAATCACTATTTCTTGGTGTTGTTACCTCCGTGACGCCGCCAGTAATAGTTCTTACTCTGCAGCGTGCAACTAGTCCCTGTGAGTGTACTCTGATCAAGTCCCCATATCCAGTACCGTCCTCCCTGACCCCCCTACCCTCCCGATTCCGGTCTTGGTCCGTGTCCTCACCTCCACTCCCTCTCTTGTGCTTGTTCTCCCGATCTCGGCTCTGTTCTTTGACTTTGGCTTGCTTACCGTTCGGTACAGACGTGACATCCCGGCATAGACCCTGACTGACTATCCCTGTGCTTGTGTTAGCGACCTCTAGTGGGCCTCTGTCTTCCTGCACTCAGGAGTTCTTCCTCTACCTGAGTCCCTGCGCCCTCTAGTGGTAGCTTTACACTGAGTTTGTGAACTTGGGTCATCCCTGATCCCCTCTTGGGTTGGCGCAAACCCTTTTTACACATTGATGGTATGAGCCAACCTTACATTGCGCGGTAATTTAGATGGTAACCCATATATTATACAGTCATACAAATGTCTATAAATGACCGTCCCATGCCATTTAGCATAGTGCGCAACTCACAGTGAAACATAATTTGCAACTCCAAAAAGAAAAGTCTTTGTCTTGGAAATCACATGGTGGACAGAGAGGGTAAGGATCTTCAAAGAAATGGAAACAAAATGTGTGTAAAATTTAGATTTCTGAGCTCCACGTGCAGAAATCCCGGCACTTCCAGCCTCAACTGCTATCGCTGAGGTTATTCACTGTGTTCTGCCGCTGAAGCACTTGGATAAATTATCAAGATCCTCTGCTGGCAGCGCCTTTTGAAATTCCTGACCAATGATGTCCCCGATGTACTCGATGGGAGACAAGTCCGGAGACGCTGCAGCCATGGGAGCAGGTTTAGACCTCGCAGGTGGCTCACAGTAGCGCGAGTAACATGCGTCCTGGCGGTGTTGTGTTGAAAAACGGCTCCTAGGACACTTTTGGAGAAATGGCCGGACCACCGGTTATATGACCGATCAATTCTGTGCTGCAAGTGAAGGTGGACGTCCCATACCGAGCCAAGGCTCAATTCCCACCATGAGTATTTACGAGTAGTGCGTGTTTTATTTTGCAGCATTCGTGCATTTATTAGCTCATTTAGGTTGCATGAGTTTTTTTCATGGCGTCTTTGAGTGCATTTAATCTTGTTTTTTTTTTTTTTTCCAGCTGTGGTTTTTGTCTCTTATTAGTGCGTCGTGTTTTAAATAAAGCAGTGGTACAGAAAGAAGTCGCTATCGTTCAAGAAAAACATGATTTTCCTGCAGGACAATGCTCCATCACATGCATCCAACTACTCCACAGCGCGGCTGGCCAGTAAAGGGCTAAAAGATGAAAAAAATAATGACGTGGCCCCCTTGTCACCTGATCTGAACCCCATAGAGAACCTGTGGTCCCTCATAAAATTTGAGCTCTACAGGGAGGGAAAACAGTGCACCTCTGGGAGCAGTGTGTGTGGAGGCTGTGGAGTGTGGAGGCTGCTGCCCGCAATGTGTATGGTAAACAGATCCAGCAATGACAGAATCTATGGATGGAGGCTGCTGAGGGTCATCAGAAAGAAAGGGGGTGATATTGGGCACTCATTTTTTGGGTTTTGTTTCTGCAGTCAGGAATGTTTTATTTCTATATTTTGTGCAGTTATATTGGTTTTCCTGGTGACAATAAACAAGTGATGGGAATAGATTTGGTTTTTATTAAGTTGCCTAATAATTCTGCACAGTAATAGTCACCTGCACAAACAGATCCTCCTAAGAAGCCAAATCTAAACCCCTCCAACTGCCAAAATATTAACCCCTCCAACTGCCAAAAATTTAAGCTCTGATATTTATGAGTCTTTTGGGTGATTGAGAACATAGTTGTTGATCACTAATAAAAAAATCCTCTAAAATACAACTTGCCTAATAATTCTGCACACACAGTAGTATGTTTCATGTATATATGAAACACATACTAATATATATAATTAGTATGTAGGTATGTGTGTATATGTGTGTATGTACAGTAACAGTCAAAAAGTTTGGACACACTTTCTCATTCAAAGAGTTTTCTTTATTTTATGACTGAAAATTGTAGATTCACATTGAAGGCATCAAAACTATGAATTACCACATAGAACCAGCATGGCTACCACAGCATCTTGCAGCGGCGTGCTATTCCATCCGGTTTGCGTTTAGTTGGACCATCATTTATTTTTCAACAGGACAATGACCCCAAACACACTCCAGGCTGTGTAAGGGCTATTTGACTAAGAAGGAGAGTGATGGGGGCTGCGCCAGATGACCTGGCCTCCACAGTCACCAGACCTGAACCCAATCGAGATGGTTTGGGGTGAGCTGGACCGCAGAGTGAAGGCAAAAGGGCCAACAAGTGCTAAGCATCTCTGGGAACTCCTTCAAGACTGTTGGAAGACCATTTCCGGTGACTACCTCTTGAAGCTCATCAAGGAATGCCAAGAGTGTGCAAAGCAGTAATCAAAGCAAAAGGCGGCGACTGTGAAGAACCTAGAATATAAGACAGATTCAGTTGTTTCACACATTTTTGTTAAGTATTTCATTCCACATGTGATAATTCATAGTTTTGATGCCTTCAATGTGAATCTACAATTTTCAGAGTCATGAAAATAAAGAAAACTCTTCGAATGAGAAGGTGTGTCCAAACGTTTGCTCTGTACTGTGTGTGTATTTTTTCTGGATTAGTATATCCATTCCTCCTTCATAGTTATATTATATATACACATATACATACTAATTATATATATATATGTGTGTGTATGTATGTGTGTGTGTGTGTGTGTATGTGTATATATATATATATATATATATATATATATATATTACGCACATATATAATTAGTATGTATTACGTGTGTATATATAATATAAATATGAGTGAGGAATGGATATACTAATCCAGAAAAAATACACACATGGGCACGAGTAAGAATATGAGTATAATAAGAAGGGCAAGTGTTGCTGTAATTCATATGAATTTAGTAAAAATAACTCTAATACCTGATGACGTGTGTATATATATATATATATAAATTAAACTTTTCAGATGCTAAATTTGAAATGAGATGAATAGAGGAGCGCATAAAGCAGTCAGAAGCTGGACTAATATGTAATAGGACCATATTACAGCTAAATACCCATCCATAATGACAAGCAGCAGCATACCATGCATACAGTATATATACCGCCCTGTATAGCCAGGGACAGAGCCTATATATATATATATAGACGCCTGGTACAAGTATCCCCCGCGTGTGGCTATCCCGGAATATCCTCACCCCTTAGTAATACTGTCGCTGGGGATTACAGAATAATAATGTCTGCAGGTTACCAGCGACGACAGCAAATTATACACACGTAGAAAAAAATGATCAATAGAGTTAAAGGGAAGATTCCACAAGTTTCCATGATTCCCTGTGATGTTAGTTGATTTCCTATGTGTCGCCATGGTTACAGACCACCCTGGAATCCTGTGTGATCCCACAGCCATACTCCCTACATTCATCTATATCTGCAGGTTTTGTTTATAGCCTGTCACCATGGAGACACATGTATGTGTATGAGAGCTGAGGACACAGAACTATAGATTATTATTATTTTATATTTGGTTCAGATTTATGGGGCCACCACAACAATGGGTTATAAGGGTGGACGTAGCCCATAACTTTATAGGCTGTTACACGACGGACTGTTACTATAGCAACTGCAGTTTCCATGCAGGAGCCGTGCGATGGCTCGTACATTTCCCGCTGTCATAATGGAGCGAGTAGCAGAAGTGATCAGATATATAATGTCTCTAGTACAGTATACATATAGTATACATATAGTCTGAGGAGCGTCTTCACTCCGCACAGAACACGCTGTAGACCGCTGTGCACACTGCAAATAACAAACAGCGCTGGGATCTATTGTAACGCAGCACCGGCCAAACATCACGTCAGGAAACCGCACATTCATAATCATTACATTTATATGTTTCCTCAGACCCCATCATTCAGGAAGCGTAAAAAATGGGGGCCAGACATTGCTAATGTGCGAGAAGACGCGCTAGAATCACATCCGTAAAACTTTTTACATATATAATATATATATACTGTGTCCACCCATATCCTGGCCACCGCCATTACCTTGAGAACGGCGGCAGCTATAGGCATAGAAGTGGTGTCTAGGTATAGTAAAGTAGCCATGCGCTACACAATGAAACTACCTATAGCGCCACCTGCTGGAAAACAACGGAGATAACATTTTTATCTTGAAACGTCTCCTCATCACCCGCATTACTGTTCCACCGCTGCCAAAATGGGACGTTAAACGACATTTCTGGATTTGAATGTTTTTTGGGGAGCATTTAACACACCCTGGTCCCTGGGAAATCATCCAATCACCACTGTACCCCCCGATCCTATAAAGCTACACTAATTCCCTGTGTGAATCATAGCAGTTATGTTAATTGCCATCCTGACACAATGTGTTTACATACAGTGCCTTGCAAAAGTATTCACCCCCTTGAATTTTTCAAACTTTTCCCACATTTCAGGCGTCAAACATAAAGATAAAAATTTTTAAATTAATGTTGAAGAATCAACAAGTGACACAATTGTGAAGTTGGACGAAATTTGTTTATTTTAAACATTTAAAAAAAAAAATAAACTGTAAATTGGGGCGTGCAATAATATTCACCCCCTGTAAGTGAATCCTTTGTAGCGCCCCATTTTGCTGTGATTACAGCTGCAGTCTCTTGGGGTATGAGTCTATCAGTTTTGCACATGGAGAGGTGAAATTCTCGTCCATTCTTCCTTTGTAAACAGCTGGAGCTGAGTGCGGTTGGATGGAGGCGTTTGTGAACAGCGGTTTTCAGCTCTTTCCACAAATTCTCGATTGGGTTCAGGTCTGGACTGTGGCTTGGCCATTCTAACACCTGGATACGGTTATTTGTGAACCATTCCATTGTAGATTTTGCTTTATGTTTGGGTCATTGTCTTGTTGGAAGACAAATCTCCGTCCCAGTCTCAGGGCTTTTGCAGACTCCAACAGGTTTTCTTCAAGAATGGTCCTGTATTTGGCTCCATCCATCTTCCCATCAATTTTAACCATCTTCCCTGTCCCTGCTGAAGAAAAGCAGGCCCAAAACATGATGCTGCCTCCACCATGTCTGACAGTGGGGATGGTATGTTCAGGGTGATGAGCTGTGTTGCTTTTATCGTTTGGCATTGTGCCCACATAGTGTGATTTCGGTTTCATCTGACCAGAGCACCTCCTTCCACATGTTTGGTGTCTCCAGGGGCTTGTGGGAAACTTTAAACAACACTTTTTATGGATATCTTTGAGAAATGGCTTTCTTCTTGCCTCTCTTCCATAAAGGCCAGATTTGTGCAGTGTAGACTGATTGTTGTGCTATGGACAGACTCTCCCACCTCATCTGTAGATCTCTGCAGATCATCCAGAGGGATCATGGGCCTCTTGGCTGCATCTGATCAGTCTTCTCCTTGTGTGAGATGATAGTTTGGATGGACGGCCGGGTCTTGGTAGATTTGCAGTGGTATGATCCTTCCATTTCAATATGATCGCTTGCACAGGGCTTCTTGGGATGTGTAAAGTTGTGGAAATCTTTTTGTAACCAAATCCGGCTTTAAACTTCTCCACAACAGTATCCTGGACCTGCCTGTTGTGTTCCTTGGTCTTCATGATGCTCTCTGCGCTTTACACAGAACCCTGAGACTATCACAGAGCAGGGGCGTTATACGGAGGCTTGATTACACACAGGGGCTTATATTTATCATCAGTCATTTAGGACAACAATGGATCATTCAGAGATCCTCAATCACCTTCTGGAGGGAGTTTGCTGCACTGAAAGTAAAGGGGATGAATAATATTGCACGCCTCGATTTACAGATATTTATTTTTAAAATAAGCAATAAATTTCCTTCCTCTTCACAATTGTGTCACTTGTTGTTGATTCTTCACCATTAATTTAACATTTTTTATCTTTTATGTTTGAAGCCTGAAATGTGGGAGAAGGTTGAAAAATTCAAGGGGGCTGAATACTTTCGCAAGGCACTGTATATAAGCAGAGAACATTTTCCTTTTTAAATGGTACATAAAGTTTAGATTGTTCTTTATACTAATGATTCTTGACATAAGCCGGTGATTTGTCATTAATGGGGTTTACTTGCCGGTCACTTGGGCTCCTCTCCATTTTCTTTTGTCATTTTATTGATGACTTGTCATCTGGCGCTACACATTGAATGAAGCCGCGTGTTTACATCCGGAGCTGCAGGAACTGTTATCAAATTATTGGTGAAGGGGCAGATGGCGGAACCCCCCCATTAATCTAGTTTTAATGACCTGTCCTTAGTATTTTCTGCTATGACAACCCCCTTTAAAATAGTAAATGCACTTTAAAGTGCAACAATCACCAGGGGTTTCCTATATAACCTGGAGCCAGTGCTATACTGGCACTATGAGGCTGATTCTATACATACAGTGCTATACTGGCACTATCGGGCTGACTCTATACATACAGTGCTATACTGGCACTATCAGGCTGATTCTATACATACAGTGCTATACTGGCACTATCAGGCTGAGTCTATACATACAGTGCTATACTGGCACTATCAGGCTGAGTCTATACATACAGTGCTATACTGGCACTATCAGGCTGAGTCTATACATACAGTGCTATACTGGCACTATCAGGCTGAGTCTATACATACAGTGCTATACTGGCACTATCAGGCTGATTCTATACATACAGTGCTATACTGGCACTATCAGGCTGATTCTATACATACAGTGCTATACTGGCACTATCAGGCTGAGTCTATACATACAGTGCTATACTGGCACTATCAGGCTGAGTCTATACATACAGTGCTATACTGGCACTATCAGGCTGAGTCTATACATACAGTGCTATACTGGCACTATCAGGCTGATTCTATACATACAGTGCTATACTGGCACTATCAGGCTGATTCTATACATACAGTGCTATACTGGCACTATCAGGCTGATTCTATACATACAGTGCTATACTGGCGCTATCAGGCTGATTCTATACATACAGTGCTATACTGGCACTATCAGGCTGAGTCTATACATACAGTGCTATACTGGCGCTATCAGGCTGATTCTATACATACAGTGCTATACTGGCACTATCAGGCTGATTCTATACATACAGTGCTATACTGGCGCTATCAGGCTGATTCTATGCATACAGTGCTGTACTGGCACTATCAGGCTGATTCTATACATACAGTGCTATACTGGCACTATCAGGCTGATTCTATACATACAGTGCTGTACTGGCACTATCAGGCTGAGTCTATACATACAGTGCTATACTGGCACTATCAGGCTGATTCTATACATACAGTGCTATACTGGCGCTATCAGGCTGAGTCTATACATACAGTGCTATACTGGCACTATCAGGCTGATGCTATACACACAGTGCTATACTGGCGCTATCAGGCTGATTCTATACATACAGTGCTATACTGGCACTATCAGGCTGATTCTATACATACAGTGCTATACTGGCGCTATCAGGCTGATTCTATACATACAGTGCTATACTGGCGCTATCAGGCTGATTCTATACATACAGTGCTATACTGGCGCTATCAGGCTGATTCTATACATACAGTGCTATACTGGCGCTATCAGGCTGATTCTATACATGCCTTTAGTTGTCAGCTAGGATGTATAGGTTTTGCAACACAAGCAAGTAAAGTTTGTAAAAAGAGCAGCTTTTTGACTGATGGCTGGGGTGGGTATTCATAGTGATTCCTGCCCCCCTTCTGTCCGTCCTCCCCCTGTTATTTATGCTAATTCTATTCTAGAATAGTTTTACTAAGTGACTAGAAAGACCTGTGCTGATGTCATACCCATGTGACCAGTAGGGGCGGGGCCTCAGCCAATATTTTTCCTTTTGCTGAGACACCGCCCCTTCTGATCACATGGGTATGACATCAGCACAGGTCCTTCTAGTCACTTAGTAAAATGATACTGATTTATTACAGACAGAAACTGTCCCAATTCTCATACCCCTTTACTTATCATACTTTTTTTTTCCAGTTGGTGGTTCTTTTTCATCTGCATTCTGCCAGCATTATAGGTCCTATAATGCTCACTTTGCATTACTTCCTAGCCTGTGTTGCCACAGGTGCTTGCCTGCCTGGATCTGAAAGTCTATCACTGTTATACCTCTATGTAGTTTGATAGGAGCAGAACAAAGACTCGCCCCCACTTCCTGTAGAGGCGCAGCTCTTCCCCCACTTCCTGTAGAGGCGCAGCCCTGCCCCCACTTCCTGTAGAGGCGCAGCCCTGCCCCCACTTCCTGTAGAGGCACAGCCCTGCCCCCACTTCCTGTAGAGGCACAGCCCTGCCCCCACTTCCTGTAGAGGCACAGCCCTGCCCCCACTTCCTGTAGAGGCACAGCCCTGCCCCCACTTCCTGTAGAGGCACAGCCCTGCCCCCACTTCCTGTAGAGGCACAGCCCCGCCCCCACTTCCTGTAGAGGCGCACAGCCCCGCCCCCACTTCCTGTAGAGACACACAGCCCCGCCCCCACTTCCTGTAGAGGCGCACAGCCCCGCCCCCACTTCCTGCAGTCTGTCGCCGTACCTCAGCTGCTAGTGAAGGGATTGTGTTAACAATGCGTACTTCTGTGATCTTTTTAAGGGGTAAAACAATATAATTTATGAATAAATTGATTTGCAGATTGTGTTTTTATCACATTTTCTATCCGATGAGGTCAGGTTGTCTGAAAGTTCAGGAATCCTTTAATTCCGAATATCACTTCTTTACCTGCAGATACCAGGAGTTTTTCAAAATCGGCTTTTATCACCTGTTCAGCCAATCACAGGACACTGGTCCCATATCTTTTGTGCATTTATCATGTATTTTTTAGACTGGATCTTTGTGCATTGTTGACCTGTAATGGGTCCTCGGTTCCCCATGTTCTCTAATATATTAGGAGCTGACTTTGGGATTTCCTTTTTTCCAGCTTTTGGGTCACAGTGTATCACTTGGGCTGTTTTCCTGTCTTTGACAGTCACATAGAGTTGGGGTCATTTGCGGCTGAGTTTCCAGCTCTCTGCAGCCTCTTTACCTGCGGGGTGAAGCCTGTGTCTTGTAGACATTGATGGGATTGCTCGAGGGTATCTATCATCGGCTGCGTCCCGCTCTGATGTGACCCCCCGTCGGCTGCCATTCTCTGGCCGGCATTCTGCGCCTTTCTATTAGAATTTCGGCTTTTAGCCTTGAATTGGCAGAATTACATGGTCTGGCAGCGGCCGCCGGGAGGACTTTATACATCTCTGACTCCTGCTGGGACTGGAGGAGCCTCCCGCTGATCACCACAAGCCTCTGCCTTTAACTTCACAAGGATTTTCTTTAAATAGAGAGTATTTATTTAATTAATCCTGTAACGAAAGTGATTACATAATGCCCTCTCTGCTACATGGTGGATTTAGCAAACAAAAAGCTTGTACTTGGGAATGAAACGTACGTGGGGCGCACAGGTATTCTGTTTTGTATTGTTCCCTCCCCTATGCAATTAGTCTGATATAGGTATATAAGAATCAATCATGATCCTGTGTATAAGAGTCGTGTACCTGGAAGCATTTAATGCATGTGTGATTTATCAAATGTACCTGTTGTTTCAGGTGACTTTTCGGAATAAGAGCAACAATATTTCTGTCTTGTATTCTGCATTCACTGGTTTTATCCTCTGCAGTTGACTCTGAGCTAGAGCTTTAAGACTAGCTGCTATGATATCTCCTCTTCAGACCAAACACAGATATGAGTGATTCCTTCTCTCCTTTCTCTGTACAGTACTTACTAACCACCCAAGCTGGGTCCCGTCCTCCCCGACTGCCGCACGACCGTCCACGTGTTCTGCTTCCCCTCCCGGGCCCTGTACATGCTGCACAGGGTTTCCGGTAGTGCACCTAAGACACGCGTACACACCGGCCCTCCTCTTAAAGGGTTGGCATGCCATTTCCAGGAAATGACTCTCAGCCTATGGTTGACAGGCACTGTGTAGTTAAGGCTCCCTCCTATTAGGGAAGGTGCCTGCGCAATGCCTTACTCAGTCAGTATTCAGCCTGCCTATATGTGAGTCCATCACCTGTCCAGGAGGTCAGCTGCCACTGTCCCGGTCACTTCCTGAGAATGGTACCTGGCGTCCACCTCACGGGTGGGCACCTAGTTAAACCCCACTCTAAAGGGTAAGCCCTGGACCCCCCCTGTGATCCCGCTCGCTGCCTCTACACCGGTCATGAGCGTTACAACATATAGGAAATTTTACTGCAATACTGAGCAGCATAGGTGCGACTCCAACATTGGGGTGAGATAAAACACTTACTAGAAAGCAGCATCGCTTTCTTTTGTGTGTCTGTGGCTCTTTCTCATTGCTCCTCCTCATTGCTTTTTGTAGTGAATGATAAGTACACGTGACGGACGAAACGTTTTGTGGATTCTGTTGCATTTTCCATCAGATTTTGTTGCCAATTTTATTGCAATAAAATTGGTGAAAATCTGCAGAAAGAATCGACAATGCTGCAGATTTAAGATTCACTCCGCAGTACAGTTGAGGCAATGGACGTTTTCCTTTTGTGTGTGTAGAATTTGTTATAATTGTATCCTCGTTTTTTTGTTTTTTTATATCCAGGGAACCTGCATATATCCACTACCTATGAACATACACACTTAGGGATACTTAAAGGGAACATGTCACCAGATTTGGCGACTATAAGCTGCGGCCAGCCCCAGTGAGTATTCTAGAATATTGTATATAAGAGCCCAGGCCACTCTGTATAATGTAAAAAACACTGATTATACTCACCTACGGGGCCGTCCGATGGATGTCACTGCTCTCTGGTCCGGTGCCTCCTCTCTGCTGCGATCACCGTCCTCCTTCTACCCAGCCCAGTATGGATGTCACTGCTCTCTGGTCCGGTGCCTCCTCTCTGCTGCGATCACCGTCCTCCTTCTTCCCAGCCCAGTATGGATGTCCTACATCTTCCACACAGGCCGGCATTGCGGTCCTGCGCAGGCGCACTTTGATCTGCCCTGGTCAAGGCTGTCAGAGTTCCAGGATTTCCAGCTTGCTTCTGATGGATCTTGCCCTTTGTTAACATGGAGTTTTCTGTTCTGTTGCCCTTCTCCTGTTCTTCTGTATAAAAGCCGCCCCTAAGCCTAGTCTAGTTGCCTGAGTACGCTGCTTCCGGTCTACTCCTGCTCCGCGGCTCTCGTTTCCTGGTTGTTATTTTGGATCCTGGGGAATCACCTGACACCGGCCCTGGACTCCACCTGGTCTCATCGAGCTTTGCCCTCGCTGGTCCCGGACTCTGCTGTCTCTGGTTGGGGCTTGTGCCCAGTCCCTTCCGGTCCATATCCACCCTAGGACCCGCATTCCACATCCTGTACGGACATTTTTGGACTATAACCTGTTGCCCTTTCGTGACCCGGCTGCTGCGCATTTGGGCCTTCTGGGGTGATTGCCATACAGCCCCTGCATAGGGGTTCGCTCCTGGTGGCCTCCCTGGGGGAGTCCGGTGCGCCGTCCCGGGAGTTCCCTTTGCTCCGAACCTGGCAGGTATATACTGTGTTTATGTTCTGTTCTGTGTACATATTGTTGGTTGTATATTATAAAACTTCTTTGCACCAAGAACCCGTTTCTGGTTGTCATTGCCCTAACGCAATCGAAATCCTCAGCTCATACCATAGTATTACAAGGGCAGATCAAAGTATTCTAGTGCGCAGGCGGTCTTTAACCTTCCAACATGCCTGCGCAGTACAGGGCAGATCAAAGTGCACCTGCGCAGGACCACAATGCCAGCCTGTGTGGGTGATGTAGGACGCGTCATCCATTCTGGGTTGGATAGGAGGATTGTGGTCGTCACAGAGAGGAGGCACCGGACCGGAGAGAAGGACACTCATCGAACCAGACCGGCCTGTAGATGAGTATAAGTGTTTTTACGTTAAACAGAGCGCCCTGGGCTTATATATATATATTTATTATACCACTCAGCCGCAGCCGAGCCGCTCGGATCCGGGCTCGTCGGTGGGTGGCTTGAACCCCTCCGGACCCGGGGTCACTTCGCTCTGAAGTATGCTGCCGCTACGTAGGGGTTAGGTTTACGGCCGGGGCTGTGGTTTTTAGTTGAGTTCGTGACGCCACCCACGGGCTGTGGTGAATGTGGACACCACCGCTGCTGTTTACTAGGCACCCCGGGGGAGATGTTGCGCAGCAAAGATGTTAACCCCTCCGTGGGCAGGGGCGATGGCCCCGGGACCCGATTGGGATGGTATGGCGGTGCGCGGCCCGAGGGCACAGTTGTACTCACTATGATTGATGCACAAAAGTCTCTGGTAAACCAAGATGATGGTGGTCGGTGCCCGCAGCCGGCTGCGTCTGGTCCCCCACCCGGTTCGGTGGTCTTTGCCTTTCTCCTGCACCGTGTTGTGTATCTGTAGACTGCCTTTGCTTCAGCGACGGGAGTCCGCTCCCCGGTTGTGTGTATGTCGGGAGAGCCCGTTTGCCCGCAGACGCTCGCCCGTGGGATCTCTCTGCCTGTGCAGTGGCTTTCTATCCCCTTCGTTGGGCTGTTGTCTTCAGTCGGGACTTGGGTGGGAAAGGACCTATAGTCCAGACCGCAATCAGTTAATTAACTCAGTCCAGTGGCTTCTGGATCTCGTTTCAGGGTCTGAGTACCCCCTGTGTGCTCTGGTTTCCAGTCGGTTCCCCGGGTCGGTACCGGCGGGTGACTACCCTGTCCCGGTCCACCACGGTTCCACCGTCTTCCCGGCTCCTGCAGGCTAAGGCCACCGTATGCCTCCTAGCCAAGGTACCAACCCCTACGACCCCGGCACCTGTCAGTCTGTCACTCCTTCACTGACTGCACTCAACTCATCAGACCTCAACTGAACTGTCTGTGTTTCCTGCCTCAGGCCCTCTGAACTCCTCGCTGGGCGTGGCCAACCGCCTGGCTCCGCCCCCTGGTGTGCCCAGCTTTGAGGGAGGTGACTAGGGTTTTAAGGGTGGCCGATGACACCTTTTTAGGGGACGGGTGTTATGCAAGGGCCTACCTGTGACTACCTGGCTAGTCCAGGGCATCTATATATATAGCTTATAGTTGGCAAATTTAGTGACAGGTAAGGCCTAACCCGTTGATATTACCAGCTAAGCTGCTACTCCTCAGATTCGCTCTGTCCTTACAATTTACCACCGTAGAGAGGATGTAAAACACAAAAACACATCTAAAACGGCAATAGCCTCCTAGGTGACGGCTACACGCAGAGGAGGAATGTTCTGTGACAAAGCGGTGGTAACTCTCTATGGTGGGTGTTGGAGACGGTCGGTTTTACAAGGCCGACTTCTAGAAGTAATTTCACTTTTAGCTCCATGAGGCCCTGAGATCTATAAGAAGCAATGTTGTACGGGATCGGAGGTTCGGATCACCTTGGCGTTCTTCTCACCCCCCGACTCCTCGCCTCCAGGATCTCGGCCTACAGGAGTCCAAATCTGTAACTATGTGGAATTCAAGCCTGTCATTTACTCAAAGTGAAGGAAATTACAGGGTAGACATGTCTGTTCCGCCGCGTTCCCCAGCCAGGACCGGAAACCACGGTCCTCAGAGCATTTTTTTCGGAGGCAGCTTTGGAGGTTTGGAGTCGATGTTTTACTCAGAAGGATAGTCAAGAAGAAATATGCTTTCTTATGGTTCGGTTTGGGGGGACTTTAAAGGGGCTGTTGCCTAATTGTCATTTATCACTTATCCAGGTCGTAGTTGGGGGGTCTCCAGCAATCAGACATTTATAACCCATCGCTGATCCAGGAGCCCTACTATATCCACTGTCTCCCGGGATCAGTGGTTGCAGTCACACATTTGTCGTGGTGCCTTGGTGGCCTTAAAGGTCTTTGGCTGGAATGAGAAAACTCTTCTTGTGGGACCTACTGGAGAGTTTACATTCGGGCCCATGAGCTTCTAGTTGCACTCCCTGCTGTTAGTTCTTAGGCCGAGCGTAAAAATTGATCCTCTATAACCCCTTTCACCTTGGATCTCAGAGAGCAGATCTCACCATCGTCTCCTTCTCATATGACTAGAATAATATTTTGCACCAGTCCGCTGATACAAGCAAGAAACGTTTTTCTACTGCCTTAATCTGTAAAGCTTTAAATGTAGCTGCTGCAGATACCCATCTTCTTATCTGCTTGTGGCCAAGTAAACGTGCTGTAATCGACCTTACATGTTCCAGAAATGACGCCACTCACATCCGTGTGTTGTTGTGTTGGGTATTTTTGCTCATATCTATTCGAGTGACAGCTTACAAAGCTATTTTTTTATATTATGAAACAATGTCATCTCACATTTTGTAATGCAATATACCTATAGAGCAGGGGTAGGAAAGCTTTTTAGTACTTTTAGTGTTTGATATACATCACTGGGGAGGCTGGGGCATAAATATCACTGAGGAGACTGAGGTGTATACATCACTGAGGAGGTTGGGGCATATACATTGCCAGGGGGCATATACCTCACTTTGGGAGGCTGGGGCATATACATCACTGCGGAGGCTGGGGCATATACATCACTGGGGAGGCTGGGGCATATACATCACTGGGGAGGCTGGGGCATATACATCACTGGGAAGGCTGGGGCATATACATCACTGGGGAGGCTGGGGCATATACATCACTGGGGAGGCTGGGGCATATACATCACTGGGGAGGCTGGGGCATATACATCACTGGGGAGGCTCAAGCATATACATCACTGGGGAGGCTGGGACATATACAGCACTAGGGAGGCTGGGGCATAAAAACACTGAGGAGACTGAGGTATATAAATCACTGGGGAGGCTGGGGCATTTACATCACTGGGGAGGCTGGGGCATAAAGATCACTGAGGAGTCTGAGGTGTATACATCACTGAGGAGGCTGGGGCTTATATATCACTGAGGAGACTGAGGTGTATACATCACTGAGGAGGCTGTTGCATATACATTGCTAGGGGGCATATACCTCACTTTGGGAGGCTGGGGCACATACATCACTGGGGAGGCTGGGGCATATACATCACTAGGGAGGCTGGGGTATAAAAACACTGAGGAGACTGAGGTATATACATCACTGGGGAGGCTGGGGCATATACATCACTGGGGAGGCTGGGGCATATACATCACTAGGGAGGCTGGGGCATATACATCCCTGGAGAGGCTGGGGCAGATGCCTCGCTGGGGCATACACATCACTGGGGAGGCTAGGGCTGCCACTGCTGTCTTTATCAGTGGGACAACTCTGTTTATTTATGACCACAGACCACATCAAAGTTAAGCTGAACTTTGATGTGGTCATAAATATATTGATCCAGGGTTGTTACGATCTCTTTTCTGGATCTTTGATATTGATGGCCTATCGGGGTGCAGAACATTGATTTTCAGTGGTGGGGGTCGATCTGTTGGGACCCTGTGCACCACCAGAAGGGGAGGAACCAGTGAGCATCTCATCCCCTTCTCTGTTTGGGTCACGCCTGAATTTCTTTTTGCTAATATCGCTAATGAAAATTACCTCCGTTATCTTGGCAGGATTGTGAGCAGACCCGTTAATGGTTGTTTATGCCAATAATCTCCTCTATGGTTATATTTACTTGTCAGGATTGATTATTAACGCTCTAATTAATGTCTGATAGGAGCTGAAAGCATGAAACACAATTAAACTGTAATTTTCGAGTTGGATTTGAAGCATTATACGTCTGGCACCATTTCTTCCTGGATCTCATTTACTTTGTAATTTACCAGTGATTCCAATTAATGTGCATTTATTTTATGTTCCATAAATTACCAGGAACCCTCCAATTGTATGAAATGAATAATTGTATCTGCAGTATTGGAATATTCTATAGGATTGCCTGTACTGAGGAGCGGACTCTGATCTATAGTGCTTGGTTCGGTTTCACACTTGCGTGCTTTGCGGCTGGGGGCACAGATCGGCTTTGGGTCTCTTGACCCAAACTTGGTGATCACTGGGACCCCCAGACGATCCTGAGAATGGGTTTCTGGAGTACCAGGTATTGAGCTCCCATCCTGAATGGAGTGAAGATGTGAATATTCAGCCTCATTCATTGTCCATGGGACTGGAGAGCGGAGTGCTCGGCTATTTCCATCAGTCCCATAGACTCCATTCAGGTCAGACCCACAGCAATCAGATTGCTTGGGGGAATAAACCTTTAAAGCGCACCAATCTCTAGGATTTTCCTATATAACCTAAAGCCCGTGCTATACTGGCACTATCAGGCTGATTCTATACATACAGTGCTATACTGGCACTATCAGGCTGATTCTATACATACAGTGCTATACTGGCGCTATCATACTGATTCTATACATACAGTGCTATACTGGCACTATCAGGCTGAGTCTATACATACAGTGCTATACTGGCACTATCAGGCTGAGTCTATACATACAGTGCTATACTGGCACTATCAGGCTGATTCTATACATACAGTGCTATACTGGCACTATCAGGCTGATTCTATACATACAGTGCTATACTGGCGCTATCAGGCTGAGTCTATACATACAGTGTTATACTGGCACTATCGGGCTGATTCTATACATACAGTGCTATACTGGCGCTATCAGGCTGATTCTATACATACAGTGCTATACTGGCACTATCAGGCTGAGTCTATACATACAGTGCTATACTGGCGCTATCAGGGTGATTCTATACATACAGTGCTATACCGGCACTATCAGGCTGATTCTATACATACAGTGCTATACTGGCACTATCAGGCTGATTCTATACATACAGTGCTATACTGGCACTATCAGGCTGATTCTATACATACAGTGCTATACTGGCGCTATCAGGCTGATTCTATACATACAGTGCTATACTGGCGCTATCAGGCTGAGTCTATACATACAGTGTTATACTGGCACTATCAGGCTGATTCTATACATACAGTGCTATACTGGCGCTATCAGGCTGATTCTATACATACAGTGCTATACTGGCGCTATCAGGCTGATTCTATACATACAGTGCTATACTGGCGCTATCATACTGATTCTATACATACAGTGCTATACTGGCGCTATCAGGCTGATTCTATACATACAGTGCTATACTGGCGCTATCATACTGATTCTATACATACAGTGCTATACTGGCGCTATCAGGCTGATTCTATACATACAGTGCTATACTGGCGCTATCATACTGATTCTATACATACAGTGCTATACTGGCGCTATCAGGCTGAGTCTATACATACAGTGTTATACTGGCACTATCGGGCTGATTCTATACATACAGTGCTATACTGGCACTATCAGGCTGATTCTATACATACAGTGTTATACTGGCACTATCGGGCTGATTCTATACATACAGTGCTATACTGGCGCTATCAGGCTGATTCTATACATACAGTGCTATACTGGCGCTATCAGGCTGAGTCTATACATACAGTGTTATACTGGCACTATCGGGCTGATTCTATACATACAGTGCTATACTGGCACTATCAGGCTGATTCTATACATACAGTGCTATACTGGCACTATCAGGCTGATTCTATACATACAGTGCTATACTGGCGCTATCAGGCTGATTCTATACATACAGTGCTATACTGGCGCTATCATACTGATTCTATACATACAGTGCTATACTGGCGCTATCAGGCTGATTCTATACATACAGTGCTATACTGGCACTATCAGGCTGATTCTATACATACAGTGCTATACTGGCGCTATCAGGCTGATTCTATACATACAGTGCTATACTGGCACTATCAGGCTGATTCTATACATACAGTGCTATACTGGCACTATCCTACTGATTCTATACATACAGTGCTATACTGGCACTATCAGGCTGAGTCTATACATACAGTGCTATACTGGCACTATCATACTGATTCTATACATACAGTGCTATACTGGCACTATCATGCTGATTCTATACATACAGCGCTATACTGGCACGATCAGGCTGAGTCTATACATACAGTGCTATACTGGCACTATCAGGCTGATTCTATACATACAGTGCTATACTGGCTCTATCAGGCTGATTCTATACATACATTTAGTTGTCAGCTAGGATGTATAGGTTTTTAAATACAAGCAAGTAAAGTTTGTAAAATGAGCAGCTTCTTGAATGACAGCAGCTGCCGATCAGCTGATAGCTTGGGTGGGTAGTCCTAGTTATCCCCTCCCCTTGTTACTTATGCTAATTCTATTATGGGATTGTTTTATTTTGTGACTAGAAGGACCTGTGCTGATGTCATACCCATGTGCCCAGAAGGGGCGGGGCCTCCTGGTATCAGCTATGTTGGCTGAGGCCCCACCCCTTGTGGTCACATGGGTATGACATCAGCACAGGTCCTTCTAGTCACAAAGTAAAGTTATTGCTACACTTCTAGCAGCAGGGGCCTAATATCTGTTTGCAAAACCTTCCAGCAGTCAGAGAGCGTACGTTTGGGATTTAAGTCCTATCATTCGGATGCATCTTTCACACTAGGATATCTCTGATTTCCCCTTTGTTCGCGTTTTGGAAGGATAAAAAAACTTCAGAGAAACGCTTTTAGACCACATAAAGGCTCTGAGCTCGTAGACAGCAAAGATGAATGTCTGCATTGTTGCAGAAATAAATTAAAAGTATTCCGGAGGCAAGTAGAAGAGAATGTCAGGAACCAAGAAAGTGAGTAATGTCCTGCCCAATTATTATACTCTAGAGGGCACGCACCTATGTTTATCAGGGTGTATGCAGAATTTGTGAATTGGTAGAAAATACAACGGTGCTGCGTTTCGGAGATACTCTCTTCTAGAATGTTCCCGACTTATATGAACGCTTTTTTTTTACACCTTTTGGATAATTTGGAAGCTGAATGGACCGTAGCTATAATACAACTGTAATGCAAGTCACTACTTACGGATAGGACAGACGGAAGGGTAGTCAGGCAAGCCGGGGTCAGGTAACAGGAGGACACGTATGGACACAGGGAGTACACAGAAGCGTAGTCAGCGTACTATCTGAGGGCTCATTCAGACGACCGTTCCATTTGTCCTGGTCAGTTCCTGTTTTTTGCGGACCTACTGACAAGACCATCTTTTCAATGTTTTTTGTGTAGGATCGGAAGCACCGGCCGGCTGCTGGCTGATATTTTTAGGCTGGGGGGGCTCCCAATGAAGTTGGTCTGCCCAGCCTAAAAATATTAGCCGGCAGCTGTAAAGCTTTATCTTGGCTGGTATCAAAATTGTGGAGGACCGCACGCTGTTTTTTAAAATTAATTATTTATTGTACTGTACGATAGAGACCCGCCCACCGGCAGCTGTGATTGGTTGCAGTCAGTCAGCTGTCACATAGCGTGGGAGCGCATCTGACTGTAACAAATCATAGACAGGGGGAGGAGTGAATATGTATGAGCTTAATGAGCGGCCGGCTCAGGAAGAACAAAGACCTGCCGCGGAGCAGAGCATCTCCTAGTGTGCAAGATGCTCTGTACAGAGGAATTGTGTCACTGCCGGCTCAGTAGTCCAGGAAAGTGCAGCAGAGCATCTCCTAGTGTGCAAGATGCTCTGTACAGAGGAATCGTGTCACTGCCGGCTCAGTAGTCCAGGAAAGGGCAGCAGAGCATATTCTAGTGTGCAAGATGCTCTGCACAGAGGAATCGTGTCACTGCCGGATCAGTAGTCCAGGAAAGGGCAGCAGAGCATCTCCTAGTGTGCAAGATGCTCTGTACAGAGGAATCGTGTCACTGCCAGCTCAGTAGTCCAGGAAAGGGCAGCAGAGCATATTCTAGTTTGCAAGATGCTCTGCACAGAGGAATCGTGTCACTGCCGGATCAGTAGTCCAGGAAAGGGCAGCAGAGCATCTCCTAGTGTGCAAGATGCTCTGCCCAGAGGAATCGTGTCACTGCCGGATCAGTAGTCCAGGAAAGGGCAGCAGAGCATCTCCTAGTGTGCAAGATGCTCTGCACAAAGGAATTGTGTCACTGCCGGCTCAGTAGTCCAGGAAAGCACAGCAGAGCATCTTAGTGTGCAAGATGCTCTGCACAGTGGAATTGTGTCACTGCCGGCTCAGTAGTCCAGGAAAGGGCAGCAGAGCATCTCCTAGTGTGCAAGATGCTCTGCACAGAGGAATTGTGTCACTGCTGGCTCAGTAGTCCAGGAAAGGGCAGCAGAGCATCTCCTAGTGTGCAAGATGCTGTGCACAGTGGAATTGTGTCACTGCTGGCTCAGTAGTCCAGGAAAGGGCAGCAGAGCATCTCATAGTGTGCAAGATGCTCTGCACAGTGGAATTGTGTCACTGCTGGCTCAGTAGTCCAGGAAAGGGCAGCAGAGCATCTCCTAGTATGCAGGATGCTCTGCACAGAGGAATCGTGTCACTGCCGGCTCAGTAGTCCAGGAAAGCACAGCAGAGCATCTCCTAGTGTGCAAGATGCTCTGCACAGAGGAATCGTGTCACTGCCGGATCAGTAGTCCAGGAAAGGGCAGCAGAGCATCTCATAGTGTGCAAGATGCTCTGTACAGAGGAATCGTGTCACTGCCGGCTCAGTAGTCTAGGAAAGCACAGCAGAGCATCTCCTAGTGTGCAAGATGCTCTGTACAGAGGAATTGTGTCACTGCCGGCTCAGTAGTCCAGGAAAGGGCAGCAGAGCATCTCATAGTGTGCAAGATGCTCTGCACAGTGGAATTGTGTCACTGCTGGCTCAGTAGTCCAGGAAAGGGCAGCAGAGCATCTCCTAGTGTGCAAGATGCTCTGCACAGTGGAATTGTGTCACTGCTGGCTCAGTAGTCCAGGAAAGGGCAGCAGAGCATATTCTAGTGTGCAAGATGCTCTGCACAAAGGAATTGTGACAACAACCTTGTGTGTGTTTTTTAATTTTAGTTTCTTATTTTTCAAGATTGAAGACTTGGGGCCAATGTTTTATTTATAATGTGTGTATATATATATCACACACACACACACACACACACACACACACACACGTGCTCAGACTTTCCCCGCTGTTTGTGCTCCTCTGTCTTCCTGTTTATCGGACAGGCAGTCGCTGAGCGGTATCTTGGCGGCTTCTTTTCCAGCTGCCGGTGTCGCTGACAGTCTTCCTGCCCCTCTCTTGACTGTCTCCGGCAGTTGCTACAGACGATGCCTCGGACTCTGTACTGATGCTATCACATTTTATTGTTACTGGTACCCACTGGGACCTTTGTTTGTTGCGGATCTGACCTTCGTGTTACAGTGCATATACATTGTATCCAGAAGGGACGATCCTATTCCGGACCCTTGTTTCTCCTATGATGGCGTCCTGGAAGGCTTCATCCCGTGATCTTTCAATTATAGAAACCTTTTTGCGAGCGGCCGTCAGCGAGGAGCGAGGGGATAAGTGCGGGGCACAGCGGCTTTGGCACATTCGCCACATACCACACGCTCTGGATGTTTTCTGCAGACAATGGAGACATTTGTTTAAAATGGAAAAAGGCAAATGTTGCGTTCGCCGGTTACGGCAATTATCTCATGAGACGCAGAGCGCTGCTATGTCTCTATAGTTGGCGTTCGCTGCCATAATTATAGATGTAACCTGCCATCTCTCTGTGAAATGATTGCGCTGCAGACAGGGCGGTCTCGTGGCTCGTCCGCTCCACCACATTCTATAAACGTTCAGACGACCTTTTTTTTTTCCATCTCCGCCATAAACGTGCACGCTTGGCTTATGGACAGCCGAAAGGAGATGTACAATAAAAGTGTCAGGCGATGGGTTAGCCTCTGTCTGCTGCTACGAAAAAAACACCAGTGGTCCCAATCTGTAGGGGTCAGATTGACCCCATGGTACCAGACAAGGAATACACAAATAACAAACCTATCCAGTCCGCTTTAATTCTATTTGGTGGCCTTGGCCATTCTCTGTTCATTTCCTGCAGTGATTATGTGACCGCTGCAGCCAATCACTGATGATGCAGAGGTTGAATGGAGCAGACACAGAAATGTACTAGACGTTTATGCTCCGGAACCTGAACGCTGAAGCATAGGGGAATTTAATAGGTGAGCACTGTTTATTTATAATTTTTATTTTATACCATTTTCTGGAATAAGGGGACTTTCTTAAAGGAATTGTCTATGATTACATTGAGTACCTCTTTAAAGGGGTTGGCTCATTGTGTGTTTTTTAGGAGCTCTGCTGCCCGTCTTCCTGCTTGCTTGGGGCCGGTGGGCCCCTGATGATTGATAGTTCGGATTAGAAACATGGCTGCTTTGCGGCCCCGGTGCTGAACAAAGAAGCAGCTTTCCCTGTGGACAATCACAGGGCGCTGGAGCTCACTGGATGCAAGTTCAGTACTTGCTACCCTGAACTCTGTGCCCTGGCCAATGCTGATATACTGCAGAGGTGGTCATCAATGAGCAGAAGAATAAAAACCCTCTGTTCTTGAGAACACAAAAGATTTTTAATAAGTAAATTGAAAAGTTTTTTGTTTTTCTACCAGCAAGTTACAATTTTAGAAGATAACTAGTGATGGGCGGGCACTACCATGCTCGGGTGCTCAGTACTGGTAACTAGTGATGAGCGGGCATTACCATGCTCGGGTGCTCAGTACTGGTAACTAGTGATGAGCGGGCACTACAATGCTCGGGTGCTCAGTACTGGTAACTAGTGATGAGTGGGCACTACCATGCTCGGGTGCTCAGTACTGGTAACTAGTGATGAGCGGGCACTACCATGCTCGGGTGCTCAGTACTGGTAACTAGTGATGAGCGGGCACTACCATGCTCGGGTGCTCAGTACTGGTAACTAGTGATGAGCGGGCACTACCATGCTCAGGGGCTCAGTACTGGTAACTAGTGATGAGCGGGCACTACCATGCTCAGGGGCTCAGTACTGGTAACTAGTGATGAGCGGGCACTACCATGCTCAGGGGCTCAGTACTGGTAACTAGTGATGAGCGGGCACTACCATGCTCAGGTGCTCAGTACTGGTAACTAGTGATGAGCGGGCACTACCATGCTCGGGTGCTCAGTACTGGTAACTAGTGATGAGCGGGCACTACCATGCTCAGGTGCTCAGTACTGGTAACTAGTGATGAGCGGGCACTACCATGCTCAGGTGCTCAGTACTGGTAACTAGTGATGAGCGGGCACTATCATGCTCGGGTGCTCAGTACTGGTAACTAGTGATGAGCGGGCACTACCATGCTAGGGTGCTCAGTACTGGTAACTAGTGATGAGCGGGCACTACCATGCTCGGGTGCTCAGTACTGGTAACTAGTGATGAGCGGGCACTACCATGCTCGGGTGCTCAGTACTGGTAACTAGTGATGAGCGGGCACTACCATGCTCGGGTGCTCAGTACTGGTAACTAGTGATGAGCGGGCACTACCATGCTCAGGTGCTCAGTACTGGTAACTAGTGATGAGCGGGCACTACCATGCTCGGGTACTCTGTACTGGTAACTAGTGATGAGCGGGCACTACCATGCTCGGGTGCTCAGTACTGGTAACTAGTGATGAGCGGGCACTACCATGCTCGGGTGCTCAGTACTGGTAACTAGTGATGAGCGGGCACTACCATGCTCAGGTGCTCAGTACTGGTAACTAGTGATGAGTGGGCACTATTATGCTCGGGTGCTCAGTACTGGTAACTAGTGATGAGCGGGCACTACCATGCTCGGGTGCTCAGTACTGGTAACTAGTGATGAGCGGTCACTATCATGCTCGGGTGCTCAGTACTGGTAACTAGTGATGAGCGGGCACTACCATGCTCGGGTGCTCAGTACTGGTAACTAGTGATGAGCGGGCACTACCATGCTCGGGTGCTCAGTACTGGTAACTAGTGATGAGCGGGCACTACCATGCTCGGGTGCTCTGTACTGGTAACTGGTGATGAGCGGGCACTACCATGCTCGGGTGCTCAGTACTGGTAACTAGTGATGAGCGGGCACTACCATGCTCAGGTGCTCAGTACTGGTAACTGGTGATGAGCGGGCACTACCATGCTCGGGTGCTCAGTACTGGTAACTAGTGATGAGTGGGCACTATTATGCTCGGGTGCTCAGTACTGGTAACTAGTGATGAGCGGGCACTACCATGCTCGGGTGCTCGGTACTGGTAACTAGTGATGAGCGGGCACTACCATGCTCGGGTGCTCAGTACTGGTAACTAGTGATGAGCGGGCACTACCATGCTCGGGTGCTCGGTACTGGTATCTAGTGATGAGCAGGCACTACCATGCTGAATACTCATAACTAGCAATTGATTCTTGAATATAATGTAAGTCAATGGGAAACTTGAGAAAGTTAACCCTTTTAAATGTTGCTCTTTAAAAATAATCTAGTTTCTGGATATTTTATCACATCATCCAAAACAGGAAAAATGAACAGTTTGGGTGTTTTTTCTTGTTCGTATAGACGTCCTTTCATAATCCAGTATCTGTGCGTTACTTACGTTGGGTTCTCTTCGGCCCGGTCACTGTTGGGCAGAAGCACTTGAAAAGCGGTTGTGATTTTACACCTCGGAGAGAGAAAATGAGTAAAATCTGTATTTAAACGGCTTCTGTCTGTCACTTGCTGCAGAGGATCTGATCTCCTCTCCGACGTTGCAGTCTACAGGGACGGACAGCTGTTATACTGGTAAGACAGGGCCGAAAAAGGCTTAATAACCCGCCACAGAGGGACCCCCAGGCCAAAGCCCTCTGTCTGAATAGCTACATTTTTAACACTTTACATCCTACATCTTGATGAATGGAGTTTGAAGTAATAAATGTAATTATTTGTGGATCCGGTCACAAGCGCCTGAACGAGTTTTCACTTTGCGATGTATTTTTCCTTTCTTCTCTTTCCTGCAAAACGTAAAAAAAAAACAGTACTAAGTCTTGGGAGAAAGAGGGGATGATTTTAACTTTTTTCTTTTTAAAATACATTTTGGGGGTTTTATATTTAAAAAGATAAATAATTATATATATATATATATATAAAGCTGGGTGGAGGATACCGGGCACCGCTGATCCCCTTTGAGGCTGACAAAGCTGCGCTTCCGTGCAGGTGGAGACCTGGGTGCGTGTCCCAAAGCAAAGACGATACAAGATCCACAAGGTAGAGATGAACAGGTCGCACTCCAATGGTCAAATAAAGAATTTCTTTTATTCCACGATCACATCAGGGTACAGGTAGTGAGGGAGGGTGAGGGTGTGCCACCCTGATGTGATCGTGGAATAAAAGAAATTCTTTATTTGACCATTGGAGTGCGACCTGTTCATCTCTACCTTGTGGATCATATATATATATATATATACAGTTAGGTCCAGAAATCTTTGGCCAGTGACACAATTTTGGCGAGTCGGGCTCTGCATGCCACCACATTGGATTTGAAATGAAACCTCTACAACAGAATTCAAGTGCAGATTGTAACGTTTAATTTGAAGGTTTGAACAAAAATATCTGATAGAAATTGTAGGAATTGTCACATTTCTTTACAAACACTCCACATTTTAGGAGGTCAAAAGTAATTGGACAAATAAACCAAACCCAAACAAAATATTTTTAATTTCAATATTTTGTTGCGAATCCTTTGGAGGCAATCACTGCCTTAAGTCTGGAACCCATGGACATCACCAAACGCTGGGTTTCCTCCTTCTTAATGCTTTGCCAGGCCTTTACAGCCGCAGCCTTCAGGTCTTGCTTGTTTGTGGGTCTTTCCGTCTTAAGTCTGGATTTGAGCAAGTGAAATGCATGCTCAATTGGGTTAAGATCTGGTGATTGACTTGGCCATTGCAGAATGTTCCACTTTTTTGCACTCATGAACTCCTGGGTAGCTTTGGCTGTATGCTTGGGGTCATTGTCCATCTGTACTATGAAGCGCCGTCCGATCAACTTTGCGGCATTTGGCTGAATCTGGGCTGAAAGTATATCCCGGTACACTTCAGAATTCATCCGGCTACTCTTGTCTGCTGTTATGTCATCAATAAACACAAGTGACCCAGTGCCATTGAAAGCCATGCATGCCCATGCCATCACGTTGCCTCCACCATGTTTTACAGAGGGTGTGGTGTGCCTTGGATCATGTGCCGTTCCCTTTCTTCTTCAAACTTTTTTCTTCCCATCATTCTGGTACAGGTTGATCTTTCTCTCATCTGTCCATAGAATACTTTTCCAGAACTGAGCTGGCTTCATGAGGTGTTTTTCAGCAAATGTAACTCTGGCCTGTCTATTTTTGGAATTGATGAATGGTTTGCATCTAGATGTGAACCCTTTGTATTTACTTTCATGGAGTCTTCTCTTTACTGGTGACTTAGAGATACACCTACTTCACTGAGAGTGTTCTGGACTTCAGTTGATGTTGTGAACGGGTTCTTCTTCACCAAAGAAAGTATGCGGCGATCATCCACCACTGTTGTCATCCGTGGACGCCCAGGCCTTTTTGAGTTCCCAAGCTCACCAGTCAATTCCTTTTTTCTCAGAATGTACCCGACTGTTGATTTTGCTACTCCAAGCATGTCTGCTATCTCTCTGATGGATTTTTTCTTTTTTTTCAGCCTCAGGATGTTCTGCTTCACCTCAATTGAGAGTTCCTTAGACCGCATGTTGTCTGGTCACAGCAACAGCTTCCAAATGCAAAACCACACACCTGTAATCAACCCCAGACCTTTTAACTACTTCATTGATTACAGGTTAATGAGGGAGACGCCTTCAGAGTTAATTGCAGCCCTTAGAGTCCCTTGTCCAATTACTTTTGGTCCCTTGAAAAAGAGGAGGCTATGCATTACAGAGCTATGATTCCTAAACCCTTTCTCCGATTTGGATGTGAAAACTCTCATATTGCAGCTGGGAGTGTGCACTTTCAGCCCATATTATATATAGAATTGTATTTCTGAACATGTTTTTGTAAACAGCTAAAACTTGTGTCACTGTCCAAATATTTCTGGACCTAACTATATATATATATATATATATATATATATATATATATATATATTTTATATATATATATATATATATTTTATATATATGTATAATATAGATATATATTTTATATATATATATATTTTATATATATATAATATAGATATATATATATAATATAGATATATATATAATATATATATAAAAAATATAAATATATATTATAAAATATATTTTTAGTTTTTATTTGGTATTATTGAGTCCTCTTTATTCTATACAATACTATCCATTGTGTATGTGCCTGGCATTTGTTAATCGCACCTCACCCTCCGGTGAAATATACTCCGATCTAGAGCAGGTGATTGTCCCGACCTGCAGGTATGATGTCACTCGGAGGCTTTCCGCCCGTCAATCCAATTTCCATGGGTGGAACCAGGAATTTTCGAATGCAGCGTATGCCGCCAATGCTTCACCCGAGGCTTTGGGCTGCAGGATGCCTCCGTTTTGGACTCGTCGCGGCTTTAAACGTATGAAATGGCGATGGAGGCTCTGCATGTGCTTTGGTTCTGCACAGGAGGCCGTGTCCGTGTACAGGTAAGGGGGGATATGTTATCGTTTTGTAATATTTTCTTGATACATGGATGATTTAGGCCACCATTTTCATAGCAAATCTGCCTAGTTGGCACTCAGACCCCAATACAGAATGTAACATGGCCCAATTTTCATTTGGCCTCCTTAACCCCTTCCATTAACCCCTTCCATTAACCCCATTCCATTGACCAGGAGCTGAGCCCACTTCATACTTAGCAGATGGCGGCTGTGTCATACATCCAGCATCTGCCGGTAACAGCAGCAAACAGAGCTAACTCTGATTGTTGCTGTTTTTCCATTTTATGCCCATTGTCAGCTCTGAAGACAATGGGGGAGCAAAGGCGTAATAGGGTCTTAGCGGGTTAAAAACAGGGAACAAATAACAATGTTGCACTCCAGCTGATGGGGTTATGTAATTCACAGCATTGTATGGGCATGAAGCATCAGCTGCAGCAGACACGCAACGATGAAGAGATGAACCAAAGCTGCTTCTGTGCTGCTGGGAATGGTCCAAAAAGGCGTCCAGGACACACCGGTGACAACATGTGCTGTACTCGGTGTTTGGAGGCTTCTTCAGCAGCTTCCAATGTGTTCACTGAACCACATTTTCTCCACTTGTGTGTCCTGGACTCCCGCTTTTGAATTAACTGGATAGGTTCGAAACGCGTCAAAACACATATTCTTCACCTGTGTGTCCTGGACTCCCGCTTCTGAAATGCTGGATAGCTTCAAAATGCGTCATAACGTATATTCTGCACCGCTATGTCCTGGACTCCAGCTTGTTAAGAAAAAGCTGGATACCTTTGAAACGCATCTATTAAACTGCATGTTCTTCACCTGTGTCATACAGGATATGGGGGGACACACTGTATATATGTGCAGTGTATACAGGATATGGGGGGACACACTGTATATAGGTGCGGTGTATACAGGATATGGGGGGACACACTGTATATAGGTGCGGTGTATACAGGATATGGGGGGACACTGTATATAGGTGCGGTGTATACAGGATATGGGTGGACACGCTGTATAGAGGTGCGGTGTATACAGGATATGGGTGGATACACTGTATATAGGTGCGGTGTATACAGGATATGGGTGGATACACTGTATATAGGTGCGGTGTATACAGGATATGGGTGGACACGCTGTATAGAGGTGCGGTGTATACAGGATATGGGTGGACACACTGTATATAGGTGCAGTGTAGACAGGATATGGGTGGACACACTGTATATAGGTGCGGTGTATACAGGATACGGGTGGACGCGCTGTATAGAGGTGCGGTGTATACAGGATATGGGTGGACACGCTGTATATAGGTGCGGTGTATACAGGATATGGGTGGACACACTATATAGGTGCGGTGTATACAGGAGATGGGTTGACACTGTATAGAGGTGCGGTGTATACAGGATATGGGTGAACACACTGTATATAGGTGCGGTGTATACAGGATATGGGTGAACACACTGTATATAGGTGCGGTGTATACAGGATATGGGTGAACACACTGTATATAGGTGCGGTGTATACAGGATATGGGTGAACACACTGTATATAGGTGCGGTGTATACAGGATATGGGTGGACACACTGTATATAGGTGCGGTGTATACAGGATATGGGTGAACACACTGTATATAGGTGCAGTGTATACAGGATATGTGTGAACACGCTGTATATAGGTGCGGTGTATACAGGATATGGGTGGACACGCTGTATATAGGTGCGGTGTATACAGGATATGGGTGGACGCACTGTATATAGGTGCGGTGTATACAGGATACGGGTGGACGCGCTGTATATAGGTGCGGTGTATACAGGATATGGGTGGACACTGTATATAGGTGCGGTGTATACAGGATATGGGTGGACACACTGTATACAGGTGCGGTGTATACAGGATATGGGTGGACACGCTGTATATAGGTGCGGTGTATACAGGATACGGGTGGACGCGCTGTATATAGGTGCGGTGTATACAGGATATGGGTGGACACTGTATATAGGTGCGGTGTATACAGGATATGGGTGGACACACTGTATACAGGTGCGGTGTATACAGGATATGGGTGGACACGCTGTATATAGGTGCGGTGTATACAGGATATGGGTGGACACGCTGTATATAGGTGCGGTGTATACAGGATATAGGTGGACACGCTGTATATAGGAGCGGTGTATACAGGAGATGGGTGGACACGCTGTATATAGGAGCGGTGTATACAGGAGATGGGTGGACACGCTGTATATAGGTGCGGTGTATACAGGATATAGGTGGACACGCTGTATATAGGAGCGGTGTATACAGGATATGGGTGGACACGCTGTATATAGGTGCGGTGTATACAGGATATGGGTGGACACGCTGTATATAGGTGCGGTGTATACAGGATATGGGTGGACACGCTGTATATAGGTGCGGTGTATACAGGATATAGGTGGACACGCTGTATATAGGAGCGGTGTATACAGGAGATGGGTGGACACGCTGTATATAGGAGCGGTGTATACAGGAGATGGGTGGACACGCTGTATATAGGTGCGGTGTATACAGGATATGGGTGGACACGCTGTATATAGGTGCGGTGTATACAGGAGATGGGTGGACACGCTGTATATAGGTGCGGTGTATACAGGATATGGGTGGACACGCTGTGTATGATGTAATGTCCCCTATGGGAGCGGTTCTGGTTCTCATCACACATCCCCAGAATGTTTATGTTAGGGGATGATGAATGATGGATGCAGGCCCCCAGTAATGCTCTGAGTGATGGATGCAGGCCCCCAGAGTAATGCTCTGAGTGATGGAGCCTGCGATCCGCTACTAGAACACTTTGGACGCAGATGGAAACAATCCATACATACAATGTGCACTTTATATTTCTATACGCTTTTCTATACCTCTGCACACATTGTAACTAGAGTGAACACTTCTTCTTCCCCCCGGGTTGTGTCCCGGCAGCAAAGAGACTAGGTAAGACCATATTTAAATAGAGGCCTGCAAAAAAGAGGCCGCTCCGAGTGCCCACGCTCCTGAGGCTCAGCCGCTCATCTTTCACAAGTCAGCAGAATCAGAGCCGCAGGCTTTGTGATTTTTAATGTTGAATTCATTACAGGCTTGGAGCCGAGACCCCCGCGCTCCCTACCGCGGCTGTGTGCCACCGGCGGGGGCTGGCGAGCTACACTCGTAACCGCAGAGGTTTTCTTACCGTTGGAAAGTATTTTTCATTGCGATCATCGGGCATCTGAATAAGCAAATTTGGGAAGGCAAAGAAAAAAAATCTGAAAAATCAATATTTGTTATGGGGCCACCAAAGGAGAGACCTTCTTACTAGGATGGACATACAAGTTAGTCTGGAGTAAGAGCGTACTTGTTATATTATATACAAGTGGACAGACATTCAAGAGTTAATTTTAATCAAGAGATCGCAAACAAAGTTAATTTTAATCAGTAGATCTTGGAATAATAATAATTTCCACAATTGGATGCGTTTATATAAAATGTTCCTGTGCTGAGATAATGTTATATAAGTGTCCCTGCTGTGTACTGTGTAATGGCTGTGTCTGACTGTACATGGACATGGTCTGATCATACCACATCTCCTGTGCTGAGATAATGTTATATATGTGTCCCTGCTGTGTACTGTGTAATGGCCGTGTCTGACTGTACATGGACATGGTCTGATCATACCACATCTCCTGTGCTGAGATAATCTTATATATGTGTGTCTGCTGTGTACTGTGTAATGGCCGTGTCTGACTGTACATGGACATGGTCTGATCATACCACATCTCCTGTGCTGAGATAATCTTATATATGTGTCCTTGCTGTGTACTGTGTAATGGCTGTGTCTGACCATACAGGGACATGGTGTGATCATACCACATCTCCTGTGCTGAGATAATCTTATATATGTGTCCTTGCTGTGTACTGTGTAATGGCCGTGTCTGACTGTACATTGACATGGTCTGATCATACCACATCTCCTGTGCAGGGGAGGAAGTAAGAGTATCTAGACTCTACAGCACAGGATCATAGCTGAATCTTTTTGTGAGGTAAAACATTTCCCTGCTTTTGAAGAAATGTTTTGCCCTAAAGAGAGAATTGGCTGTAATACCAGTATACTCTTTTACTTCCTGACCGGCCCTGGAGATGTGGTATGATCACACCATGTCCCTGTACGCTCAGACACAACCATTACACAGTACACAGCAGAGACACACACATATATATATATATATATATATATATATATATATATAATATGATTATCTCAGCACAGGAACATTTTATATAAACCCACCCAATTGTGGAAATTATTATTATTCCAAGATCTGTTGTTTAAAATAAAACTTTGTTAGTGTGGATAAACTCTTTAAAGGGAACCTGTCCCCAGATTTGGTGACTATAAGTTGCGGCAACCACCAGTGGGCTTTTTTATATACAGCATTCTAACATGCTAAAGCCCAGGCCGCTGTGTAGAACATAAAAATCACTTTATAATTCTCACGTAAGGGGCGGTGCAGACTGGTCGGATGGGTGTCTCTGGTCTCCGGTATCGACGCCTCCTCTTTCGGCCATCTTTGTCCTCCTTCTGAAGCCAGGGTGCATGACGCATCCTACGTCATCCACTCTAGCCAGCATTGAGGTCCTGCGCAGGTGACCATTGATTAGATCAAAGTATTGTCGTGCGCCTGCGCAGGACCTCAATGCCGGCTAGTGTGGATGACGTAGGACGCATCTCTGGTATCTCTGTTCTGGCCACTCGTCTCTGGTATCTCAGTTCTGGCCACTCATCTCTGGTATCTCGGTTCTGGCCACTCGTCTCTGGTATCTGGGTTCTGGCCACTCATCTCTGGTATCTCGGTTCTGGCCACTCATCTCTGGTATCTGGGTTCTGGCCACTCATCTCTGGTATCTCGGTTCTGGCCACTCATCTCTGGTATCTGGGTTCTGGCCACTCATCTTTGCTATCTTGGTTCTGGATACTCGTCTCTGGTATCTCTGTTCTGGCTACTCATCTCTGGTATCTCGGTTCTGGCCACTTGTCTCTGGTATCTCTGTTCTGGCTACTCGTCTCTGGTATCTCGGTTCTGGCTACTCATCTCTGGTATCTCTGTTCTGGACACTCGTCTCTGGTATCTCTGTTCTGGCTACTCGTCTCTGGTATCTCTGTTCTGGCCACTCGTCTCTGGTATCTCGGTTCTGGCCACTCGTCTCTGGTATCTCTGTTCTGGCTACTCGTCTCTGGTATCTCGGTTCTGGCTACTCATCTCTGGTATCTCTGTTCTGGCCACTCGTCTCTGGTATCTCTGTTCTGGCTACTCGTCTCTGGTATCTCTGTTCTGGCTACTCGTCTCTGGTATCTCGGTTCTGGCCACTCGTCTCTGGTATCTCTGTTCTGGCCACTCGTCTCTGGTATCTCGGTTCTGGCCACTCATCTCTGGTATCTCGGTTCTGGCCACTCGTCTCTGGTATCTCTGTTCTGGCTACTCATCTCTGGTATCTCGGTTCTGGCCACTCATCTCTGGTATCTCTGTTCTGGCCACTCGTCTCTGGTATCTCTGTTCTGGCCACTCATCTCTGGTATCTCGGTTCTGGCCTCTCGTCTCTGGTATCTCGGGTCTGGCCACTTGTCTCTGGTATCTCTGTTCTGGCCACTCATCTCTGGTATCTCGGTTCTCGCCACTTGTCTCTGGTATCTTGGTTCTGGCCACTCATCTCTGATATTTCTGTTTTGGCCTCTCGTCTCTGGTATCTCGGTTCTGGCCTCTCGTCTCTGGTATCTCCGGTTCTGGCCACTCATCTATGATATCTCTGTTCTTTTTCTGGCCTCTTGTCTCTTGGTTCTGGCCACTTGTCTCTCATGTATAGGTTCTGGTTCTGGCCACTCATCTCTGGTATCTTGGTTCTGGATACTTGTCTCTGGTGTATATGTTCTGTTTCTGGCCTCTTGTCTCTTGGTTCTGGCCACTTGTCTCTGGTCTCTTGGTTGTAGCCACTTGTCTCTGGTGTATAGGTTCTGGTTCTGGCCACTCGTCTCTGGTCTCTTGGTTCTGGCCACTTGTCTCTGGTGTATAGGTTCTGGTTCTGGCCACTCGTCTCCGGTCTCTTGGTTCTAGCCACTTGTCTCTGGTGTATAGGTTCTGGCCACTCGTCTCCGGTCTCTTGGTTCTAGCCACTTGTCTCTGGTGTATAGGTTCTGGCCACTCGTCTCCGGTCTCTTGGTTCTAGCCACTTGTCTCTGGTGTATAGGTTCTGGTTCTGGCCACTCGTCTCTGGTATCTTGGTTCTGGCCACTTGTCTCTGGTGTATAGGTTCTGGCCACTCGTCTCCGGTCTCTTGGTTCTGGCCACTTGTCTCTGGTGTATAGGTTCTGGCCACTCGTCTCTGGTCTCTTGGTTCTGGCCACTTGTCTCTGGTGTATAGGTTCTGGTTCTGGCCACTCGTCTCCGGTCTCTTGGTTCTAGCCACTTGTCTCTGGTGTATAGGTTCTGGTTCTGGTCACTCATCTCTGGTATCTTGGTTCTGGCCGTTCGTCTTTCTTAGCTGGACCACTCTTCACTCAGGCTGAGGCTTCACGTCACTGGTCTGGCCCGTGCTGGTAATTGTAGCTATAGGCCAGCTCAGCTGCCCTGACCCAGGTCCAGGCGTTGTCTCCTTCCCTTCTTTCTAGCTGACACCGCTATCACCTGTGTGCCTCACTTTCTCTTCCTCTCTGGAACATAGGCTTGGCCCTCCAGTTCCTGTTGACACAGTTCCCTCTTCCTTATGCTCGATGGTCGCCAGATGGAAATATTTGTTTGCAATATTCTGTTATGCACTAGCTCCTTCCTCTTCTTGCATACCTGAAAAATACACGTCTGAATTAGGCCTTAGGCCAAAGATTGGTTCCAGCGGTATCTTGCTTAGCCTGTATGTGGTGGCTGGATACAAGCAGCACATGACCAGCTGCGTGGGATGTAGAAGGGGACTGGAGGCGGCGAGAGCAGCGCTGGCTGAAGAGCTGAATATTGGGCATTTCATTGTTTTTAGATAAAATAAAAACTATTTCTGCATTTCCTTTACCCATGTTGCAAATTAATGCAAACATTTAGGAGATATCAACATGATTTATACAAATTTGGCGTTCCAGCGAGTGACTGCCACCGAAACGTAAAGTTACATTTATTTTTAAGGCTTCGGTGCCCCTCTCAGCAGGTGCCCGGGGGATGTTTCCATGCAGATGATCGGGAATTTTATTGTGCACAAAGCAGCATTGGCAGACTAGTTTTGCATTAACCCCAAAAACAACAAATTTACATTTTGCAGTCATAATATTTCCATAACACTTAATAACGGCGTAAAAAGCTGGAGCCTGAGCTCTCGGGAAAGAAAACACCGCGCCGTTACATGTAGCCACACATGCAAACAGTGGGACTGCGAGCCAGGGAAGCATATGGCGAGGCCCTCATCAGCTACCACCCACGTATACCCACACGTCCTGATCTTCCCCGGGCTGCCAGAAGTGTTACTGAAGCGTGGATACAAGCCGGCGAATCCACTGTGTTATGTTAGTAATTCATACCTGATCCCAGCATTCAAAGAAGCATTGTGCAGCAATGTAACGTGGAAGAGATGGGAATGTGTGTGTGTGTGTGTGTATATGTGTGTGTGTGTGTGTATGTATGTATGTGTGTGTGTATATATGTGTGTGTGTGTGTGTGTGTGTGTGTATATATGTATATATGTGTGTGTGTATATGTACTGTATGTGTAGGTGTGTGTATGTGAGTGTGTATGTATGTGTGTGTATGTATTTGTGTGTGTGTGTATATGTACTGTATGTGTATGTGTGTGTATGTGAGTGTGTATGTATGTGTGTATGTGAGTGTGTGTATGTATATGTATGTGAGTGTGTGTATGTATATGTATGTGTGTGTGTGTATGTATATGTATGTGTGTGTATGTGTGTGTATGTGAGTGTATGTGTGTGTATGTGTCTGTGTGTGTATGTATGTGTGCATGTATTTGTGTGTGTTTATGTATTTGTGTATGTATATATGTATGTATGCGTGTGTGTGTGTGTGTGTGTGTGTGTGTGTGTGTGTGTGTGTGTGTGTGTGTATATATATATATATATATATATATATATATATATATATATATATATATATATATATATATATATATATATATATATATATATATATATATATATATATATATATATATATAAAATGTGTGTGTGTGTATATATTATATATGTGTGTGTATATATATATATATATATGTGTGTGTATATATATATATATATATATATATATATATATATATATATATATAATATACAATATACAGGTGTTTGGACAAAATAATGGAAACACCTAACGTTTTGGCATCCTAATCTTGGAACATGTTATAAACATACAAACCGTGACATATGTTACTGTTTTGTAGTTGATATTTGTGATATGTGTATGTAAATTAACTGTTTTGCAGAATTGTAAGAGCATTGATGAGAACCTGATACAATGGCAGACCTCCCGGATTTTCAAAGAGGCCAAGTTGTTGTTGCTCGAATGCCAGGCGCTAGTGTAAGAAAGTGCCCGGATGCTCGGCGTGTCAGAGGTGCTGTCTCCAAAGTACTGACTGCGCTTGAAAGAGAAGGAGAAACGTCCGCAGCAAAGCTCAGGTCCGGTCAAAAGTTTAAGGTGACTGAGAGAGACCGTCGGACTCTATAGCGAATTGTGAGAGAGCATCGCAAGACCACGGCTCCGAAAATCACTGCTGAGCTCAATGAGCACCTACAGAACCCAGTGTCCACAAAAACTGTTCGTCGGGAGCTGCACAAATCTGGATTCCACGGAAGAGCTGCAATTAGAAAACCGCTGCTCGCAATGACCAATGTGTCCAAGTATTTAGAGTGGTGTAGAAACCTCCAGAATTGGTCCCTCGAGCAGTGGAAACATGTTATATTCTCAGACCAATCATCGTTTACCTGATTTCCGATCTCCGGCCGAGTGTTCGTGTGGAGACAGCCGAAAGAAGCCTTCCATCCAGACTGCCTTCTCCCAACCGTAAAACATGGCGGAGGGTCTGTGATCATCTGGGGGGCTATTTCCTGGAGATCCGCCGGCCAATGATATCGCTTCATGGAAGAATTAACAGTCCAGATTATTTAGGCATTTTGGGCGACCAAGTGCATCCCATGGTTCAAGCCCTGTTCCCGGAGGGGAACGCCATCTTTCAGGATGATCATGCACCAATTCATACAGCTGGAATCGTTACAGCCTGGCACGAGGAACATTGTAATGACGAGCGTCTCATCTGCCCCCACAATCCCCACACCTCAACATTATTCAGCATTTATGGGCGATTTTAGACATTCAAGTTAGACGTCGATTTCCACCACCATCGTCACTCAAAGAACCGGAGGGTGTTTAACTGCAGAATGGGCTAAAATTCCTCTGGAAACAATTCACACCTTGTATGAATCCATACCTCGGAGAATTGAGGCTGTAATCGCCGCAAAAGGTGGACCTACACCATATTCAACTAACTCTTGTTGATGTTTCCATTATTTTGTCCAACCCCTGTATATATACTGTATATATGTGTATATGTGTGTGTGTGTGTGTGTATATGTGTATATACAGTGTGTCCACCCATAGTAGCCATGGGATAAAAATGCTAGCTCTGTTGTTTTTCCACCAGGTGGCGCTATAGGGGGTTTCATTGCGTAGCGCATGGCTACTTTACTATACCTAGACACCACTTCTATGCCTATAGCTGCCGCCGTTCTCAAGTTAATGGCTGCGGACAGGATATGGGTGGACACACTCTGTGTGTGTGTGTGTGTGTGTATATGTATATATATATATATATATATATATATATATATATATATATATATATATATATATATATATATATTATATATTATATAATTATAAAAAAAATTTTTACGTTTCTGCATATTTGCAGAACTATCGTGCGGTTTTAGTTTGGTGCAGTATTGACAGCAGCATTGTAGTGAAAATCTGGGAATGTTAAGCCTGCTATCTGCTGGGGCTATGATCTCCCGGTTTCCTTCTTTAAGAGGAATACTAGTGTGGCGCCCCTGAGGCTTCTGTCGCCACAGAGATATTGAACCTCAGCCAGAGGTGTTATGTCCCATCCTGGGTAAGAATGAGGTGATATACCGGTCCACAAACTAAACTTGCACACACCAATTGGTAGGCATACACTGGGTCAGGGATAGTGGCAGCCACCCCCATAGATGTATTCATGGGGCCATAAGTCCCATTTCTGGTTCCAATAGTGTGGGTGGGGCCTAGTCAGTGGGTGTGTGGGAGGAGTCAGCAAGAGAGGATAGACAAGGGAACCAGGAAGTTCCAGTTCAGTCAAGTCTGGGAGAGACAGAGGGAGAAGGGGAGGGAGGTAGTTACCTCAGGAGAGTGTGAGAGGGAGGTAGTTACCTCAGGAGAGTGTGAGAGGGAGGCAGTTACCTCAGGAGAGTGTGAGAGGGAGGTAGTTACCTCAGGAGAGTGTGAGAGGGAGGTAGTTACCTCAGGAGAGTGTGAGAGGGAGGTAGTTACCTCAGGAGAGTGTGAGAGGGAAGTAGTTACCTCAGGAGAGTGTGAGAGGGAGGTAGTTACCTCAGGAGAGTGTGAGAGGGAGGCAGTTACCTCAGGAGAGTGTGAGAGGGAGGTAGTTACCTCAGGAGAGTGTGAGAGGGAGGTAGTTACCTCAGGAGAGTGTGAGAGGGAGGTAGTTACCTCAGGAGAGTGTGAGAGGGAAGTAGTTACCTCAGGAGAGTGTGAGAGGGAGGTAGTTACCTCAGGGGAGTGTGAGAGGGAGGTAGTTACCTCAGGAGAGTGTGAGAGGGGGGTAGTTACCTCAGGAGAGTGTGAGAGGGAGGTAGTTACCTCAGGAGAGTGTGAGAGGGAGGTAGTTACCTCAGGAGAGTGTGAGAGGGAGGTAGTTACCTCAGGAGAGTGTGAGAGGGAAGTAGTTACCTCAGGAGAGTGTGAGAGGGAGGTAGTTACCTCAGGAGAGTGTGAGAGGGAGGTAGTTACCTCAGGAGAGTGTGAGAGGGAGGTAGTTACCTCAGGAGAGTGTGAGAGGGAGGAAGTTACCTCAGGAGAGTGTGAGAGGGAGGTAGTTACCTCAGGAGAGTGTGAGAGGGAGGAAGTTACCTCAGGAGAGTGTGAGAGGGAGGTAGTTACCTCAGGAGAGTGTGAGAGGGAGGAAGTTACCTCAGGAGAGTGTGAGAGGGAGGTAGTTACCTCAGGAGAGTGTGAGAGGGAGGTAGTTACCTCAGGAGAGTGTGAGAGGGAAGTAGTTACCTCAGGAGAGTGTGAGAGGGAGGTAGTTACCTCAGGGGAGTGTGAGAGGGAGGTAGTTACCTCAGGAGAGTGTGAGAGGGGGGTAGTTACCTCAGGAGAGTGTGAGAGGGAGGTAGTTACCTCAGGAGAGTGTGAGAGGGAGGTAGTTACCTCAGGAGAGTGTGAGAGGGAGGTAGTTACCTCAGGAGAGTGTGAGAGGGAAGTAGTTACCTCAGGAGAGTGTGAGAGGGAGGTAGTTACCTCAGGAGAGTGTGAGAGGGAGGTAGTTACCTCAGGAGAGTGTGAGAGGGAGGTAGTTACCTCAGGAGAGTGTGAGAGGGAGGAAGTTACCTCAGGAGAGTGTGAGAGGGAGGTAGTTACCTCAGGAGAGTGTGAGAGGGAGGAAGTTACCTCAGGAGAGTGTGAGAGGGAGGTAGTTACCTCAGGAGAGTGTGAGAGGGAGGAAGTTACCTCAGGAGAGTGTGAGAGGGAGGAAGTTACCTCAGGAGAGTGTGAGAGGGAGGTAGTTACCTCAGGAGAGTGTGAGAGGGAGGTAGTTACCTCAGGAGAGTGAAGGAGTAAAGTCTGAGGAGAAAGTGACAGAAAGAGGTTCCTGGTGGAGATCCTGGAGTCCAGTTAGGCCCAGGTGACACCGAGAAAGAAAGGATTCCAGGGCCACGGAAGGGCATATTGGCTCGTGGCCTGTTCCACTGGAAGATCGGGTGGAGGGATCTGGCTGCATTCGGGGACGGTCCCCAGACTGAGGGAAGAAAGACAATTCCTCATAAAGTAACACCGAAGGCCTGGGGTGGCTGCAAGCGCCCAGGGCCACAACCTGTCACAGATCCCCGGTGAAGAGGGCAGGATACAGCTGCGGTTAGCCCCCTTTGTTCAGGCCTGTGGTGGAGGCCGAGACCAGCTCAGCTACAACGGTCAAGGCTAAGAACTCAGTCAGGAAAGAGACACAGGAGGGGTGCACCGGTACTGACCTCTGAACTACCCGGGATCGGCGGAGGCACCTGACAGTAGATCCCAGCATACTGTGGACAACCGGTTTGCTAGCACCTGGACTCAGGAACAGTGAGTAAAGACCTCAACTGCAAGCCCTGTGTCGTCTGCTTTATCCTGCACTTCAACCACAGCACACAACACCATAGAACCTACAAAGTACCAAAGGGTTCCCCGGGGTCCCCGCTCTACCTGTGGAGAGCAAGAAACACCTCAGCTGCCATAACACCAGCCCCGGAGACCCCTTCCAGCAGCTGCGGCTCCATAGCTGCAAATTACCACAGGTGACATCACGAATCATATATAAACATTATCATCACCCCTACAGCCGCCACATTAACTGACTCCACCAGGGTCACTGAATCGGGCCCCCCACCGCTGACTACCCCGGACTAGTCCGGCCTGACACAGTCACCTAATGCCCTGGGGTGGGCGAGTCACTAGACCTAGAAATGGATGATGAAGTAAAGCCCTTTGTTATTCTGCTTCATTTTCGGCATGATCTGGAAACAGCCAGGCTGTGCGCCTATGTTGCGTTTTTATGTGCAGAAAATCTGCATATAAAAACGCATGTTTTGGCAGGAAATAAAGCAGCTGAAGTGACGCCCACTTTTAATTGCTTTTGTGCTTTTTTCCATGCTTCTTTTTGTATGTTTTGTAGTCATGGCGATCTTTGGGGCTCAGGCACTGTTCCCCGCGGTCGCCGCCGGGTCACCGGTTGATGTTACAGCCGGGACTGCCAGGAGCAGTGCCCGCGCCACTCCCGGCAGTTTAACCCCCTAAATGCTGCGATCAGTGCGATCGGAGCATTCAGGAGGCAGGGACAGGAGTCGCTAAGGCTACTTTCACACATCTGGTTTGAGCACTGCGGCTCAATCCGGCTGTGAAAACTATGCAACGGATGCGGCGAAAACACCGCATCCGTTGCATAAGTTTACATGCGGTCCGTCCGTTTTTTTCCGGTTGCGGCATGCTACTGAGCATGCGCAGTGGAAAAAACCGCATGCGGCGACCGGATGCGTTTTTTTTCCGCATCGCGCCGCATCCGGCCTCCATAGGTATGCATTGAAAAATGCGCTGCAGCGGCCGGATGCAGCGCGATGCGGTGTTTTTTGCTGGAGCAAAAAACGTTGCAGGGAACGTTCGATCCGGCCGCGGCATCGGCTAAATCTGCCGCATGCGGCAAAAACCGGACCGAACGCAAGCCCCTGCGGCACAATACGGCACTAATGTAAGTCTATGCAAAAAAACACGCAACCGGCGTTACAAAAGCCGGTTGCGGTTTTTCTGCAGAACGCCGTATTGTGCCGCAGAGCAAAAATCCGGATGTGTGAAAGTAGCCTTACCTCTCCCTGTCGATCAGGTCTTTGTAATATGATTACAGGGACCCAATCGCTGCCATGGTAACCCTGGGTCGGACCCATCGAAGCACAAGGAGGTGCGAAACAGCCATCGTCCACTGGGGGCCTGCACCCACCTCTTTCCTTGCTATTTTAACCTGCACCATATGAATTAAATAAAGCAGTTTGGAGAAATATTGGATGGACTGTGCCGTGGTTTTCTCTTTTTGGATTGGATTTGGATTTTCTCCCATTCGGACACGTGCACCCGTGACCATTTCCGTAAACAGGTGACCTGGAGCTGACTTACCTCTTCCCGGTGTAAAGGTATTGCGCAGTTGTTGCAAAACCGCTTCTGCGTATTAATTTTTAATGAACACATCCCCCTTTTTTTTTTTTTTTTTTTCTTTTTAGTGGAATTTGCCCATTTTAACTGGTTTGGTTTTGCTAACCACGAGTAATCTGTGCTTCTGTAACATAACGCAGCCATGCATGTGAAGGGTAATGCCTGGATGGGCCGGGTCTTCAGGGCTGTAGATGTGGGTGACCGCTGCTTTTACTGCATCCTTCCAGGTATCCCAGAATAAAATAATAAAAAGGAGATTGAAGATATCTTTTGGCAACAGACTACTAATTTCTGAGTGAACCTGAATTTGCCCATTCACGTAGTCGTCGTCGTCTTTCCCCCAGATCCTAGCAGCGCTCTATTCCCGGCTCCTAGGAGCGCTCTATTCCCGGCTCCTAGGAGCGCTCTATTCCCGGCTCCTAGGAGCGCTCTATTCCCGGCTCCTAGGAGCGCTCTATTCCCGGCTCCTAGGAGCGCTCTATTCCCGGCTCCTAGGAGCGCTCTATTCCCGGCTCCTAGGAGCGCTCTATTCCCGGCTCCTAGGAGCGCTCTATTCCCGGCTCCTAGGAGCGCTCTATTCCCGGCTCCTAGGAGCGCTCTATTCCCGGCTCCTAGGAGCGCTCTATTCCCGGCTCCTAGGAGCGCTCTATTCCCGGCTCCTAGGAGCGCTCTATTCCCGGCTCCTAGCAGCGCTCTATTCCCGGATCCTAGCAGCGCTCTATTCCCGGATCCTAGCAGCGCTCTATTCCCGGATCCTAGCAGCGCTCTATTCCCGGATCCTAGCAGCGCTCTATTCCCGGATCCTAGCAGCGCTCTATTCCCGGATCCTAGCAGCGCTCTATTCCTGGATCCTAGCAGCGCTCTATTCTCGGATCCTAGCAGCGCTCTATTCCTGGATCCTAGCAGCGCTCTATTCCCGGATCCTAGCAGCGCTCTATTCTCGGATCCTAGCAGCGTTCTATTCCTGGATTCTATGAGCGCTCTATTCCTGGATCCTAGCAGCGCTCTATTCCTGGATCCTAGGAGCGCTCTATTCCCGGTTCCTAGCAGCACTCTATTCCTGGATCCTAGCAGCGCTCTATTCTCGGATCCTAGCAGCGCTCTATTCCTGGATCCTATGGCAGCGATGAGCTTGTAATTGAATTCTCCGGGGGAAGCTCTTTGTGTAATGTACAAGGCATCGGGCAGACTCCTCTTACAGCCCCGTCTCTTAATTTGCCTGCATGGAGGAAGGAAGGAAGGAAGTCGTTGTTGCCATCAGATGGGTATTAGCTGCCAGTCTATTGCTAACGAATGAAATTTGCCTTAGTGATATTTAATGACAGAAGGAAAACAAGTCTGTGTTTATACCGGCCTCTCGCTCATACGCTTCCTCTGTTTCCTGATTTCTCTGCTTTGTTGTGATCGGTGGATACTGCAGTTATGTTGCTATTTTTATTTCTGAGGTTTTTCATAATATTTGTTGCTAAATTTGGCTTAATTGGCACCAATTTGGTTCTGCTATTATATGGCCACATCTATTCCCTGCATTGGTTACCATAACTGATTGATTGATTTTTTGCATTTTCATCATTGCTAACCAGTTGCATGCATTTTTTTTTTCCTCTGGCAATAAGTAAATAAAAATGCACCTGTCAAGCTAGCACTAGGGGGCGCAGGGGCTCGGGTCGTAAAAGAACTCCTGAGTGTGGGTAGACAGATGCCCACTAGAGGTCGCTAACACAAGAGCAGGGAGAGTCGATCAGTCAGGGTCTATGCTGGGATGTCACGTCTGTACCGAGGAGAAAACTATCCAAAGTCAAGGAACAGAGCCGAGGTCAGATACCGGGAGAGCAAGTAAGCACAGGGGAGGGAGTGGGGAACAGGGGACAGGACAGGATACCGGAGGAAGGTCGGGTAGGAGGGACAGAGGTACGGACCGGCAAGAGGAATGGAGATCAGGATAGGTCAGGGGAACGGAGGTGCGGTCAGGTCTGGTTTGGAGGTACGGATGTCAGGTCGGACAAGGGGAACGGAGACAAATAGTACCAGATAGCATGACAAGAAACCGAGAACTTCTCACAGGAATGGAGCACACGGCAGAGCCAAAATTATCACTGGTGGCTTCCCAAAGGCCGCAGCACCAAGATATGGCGGCGTGACCCCCGGTACGAGGCCAGAACAAACAGACCCCTCCCAAGAGACCTAAACCCCGGAGGCAGGATACATGCACGGACTCGGGAACGGCAGAGCCATGCATGAATCATGACAGCACCCACTTTCACTAATACATGCCATTTATAAAAGCCCAGCGGGTGACCTGGCAAAGCTTGGGTTATAACCGGGCACCAGAGCCAGTAATAATGTCCCCTTAAACCAAATACCGTACCCACTGAGTGCCCCCTTTAGGAAATAATAATGTCCTTTTAATAAGTAATGATGACCCCTAAGTAACCCCCAAGAAGTAATGATGCCCCTACTTACAAAAAGAAGAAAAAATGATGCTTCCCTAATCCGAGCAACCGACTTCGGCACGCAGAACGAGCCAGCATAGGTACAGGGGACCGCAAGCGGACACAGACAGAAAGGGCCCTTGTGCAAGAACAATATATAGGCCCTTTGCAGCCCAAAAAGTCATCAAAATGCACAATTCCACCTGCTTTGGAGGTAGTAAGAGGCCCCCCCAACCTCTTGGGCCCCTGGTTGTACCAATGATATGTCTGATCCTACAGGGGACCCAAATCTACCAGCGTCCGGGTGACCCCAATTCAGTTGCCATTGTCCTCCACCCCGCATGCTACATTGTTGGGGGAGCCGTTTAGCAGGGAGAACTCATTGTCCGTAACTAAACCAGACCTTTAATGTGTGGAAAAAAGTCCTTGGGGTTTATTTTATGGATTATTCCCAATCCATAGGGTTCAACTTGCTAATCAATGGGGGTCCACTGGTACAGGCAGCAGCCCAAACGTAGGGACTCGGGAACCTTGATTATGAGAGCAGTGTACTGGGCTTTTCCCGTCTGTCCCATAGACATTGGTTGGAGTGGAGGTCGAGCATGTGCACTTCTCCAATCTGCTCCCATCCTCCGCATTGCTGCGGGCCTCAGCAGTTGGACCTTCTGCAATCAGTGTTTTGTCTCCTATTGTTAGGGAATAACTTGAGATTTTAAGACTGACTCTTTAAAATTGTACAATTTTTAGCCTCCACAAGGGGGAGCTTTTGAGCACTGGACACTTATAAGCTCCCCCTAGTGGTGACTTGAAGCTGCCAGAATGTTCTTATTAACCCTATGGCTATATACCACTTTGCAGAAGTGTATACACCTGTGACATTTTCATATTCGTTGGCGGTGGCTGCAGAAAACAAGATTTTTAATGTTTTGACTTTTTTAGCAGGAGATCTGGAGCTTTGTATCAGGAAAAAAAACAGGCATCAGGCACTATATAGACTGATTACTTCAATGCTGAAGTGGTTATTGCTCTACAAATGTTCTCCGCCCCTGAGGGACCACCGTAGTGTCCAGCCGGGAGCCCACCGCAGAGGTTGTGGGCCTCCTATCCAGCGCTGTCAGCCGTTCTGCAGGGTCAGATCTGCTGACTGGCTCCCTTTAATAAGAAACTGTGGTATGTGCTGCCGAGTTAATACTCACTTTACTGCTTCCCCAGCAAATCCTTAGTGCAATCTGATCCTCAGCAGGTGAGCACAAAACCCCACAACCTCCAGGAGCCGTGGACTTGTCACCCCCACCCAGAAAACCGGACAACCTCCAGGAGCCGCGGACTTGTCACCCCCACCCAGAATACCCCGACAACCTCCAGGAGCTGCGGACTTGTCACCCCCACCCAGAAAACCCGACAACCTCCAGGAGCCGCGGACTTGTCGCCCCCCACCCAGAAAACCCGACAACCTCCAGGAGCCGCGGACTTGTCACCCCCACCCAGAATACCTGACAACCTCCAGGAGCCGCGGACTTGTCACCCCCACCCAGAAAACCCGACAACCTCCAGGAGCTGCGGACTTGTCGCCCCCACCCAGAAAACTCGACAACCTCCAGGAGCCGCGGACTTGTCGCCCCCCACCCAGAAAACCCGACAACCTCCAGGAGCCGTGGACTTGTCGCCCCCACCCAGAAAACCCCACAACCTCCAGGAGCCGCGGACTTGTCGCCCCCACCCAGAAAACCCCACAACCTCCAGGAGCCGCGGACTTGTCGCCCCCACCCAGAATACTTCTATTGCTTTCCATGTGCACTATGTGCTCAGGAATTCGTGTTATTTCCGTCTGCATAGCACGCAGTCTCTTTTTAAAGAAGTGGACATTGTTGTAGCCTCTGCGTATGGGGTAACGAATATGTATAAAATGTCTCTGCTGCGCTGCCTTCAAAATTCCTAAAAATGAGAAATCCGGGACAAGGGATCCGGATCGGGCAGATTTCAGCTGTAATGGGGCCAGATGGAATAGCCACCTTTTATACAGGGGTTCCTTTTATTACAAGTCTTCTGCATAGACACATAGCTAAAGCTAAACCTGTTTTCATATATTTTATTAAGATAAGGTTAACAAAATAACATATTAAATCCACAGAATCAAGATATTATCATGCGTAGCATACTATTATTTGAATAAATGTGGGGATCTATTGTATGAATAGAACTTTTCATCTGGGGGGGAAAGGTATAGGAAAAGAGAAAGGAGAGGGGAGGGGGAGGTAAACAATTACTTTATTGGGGATGAAAAAGGGGAGGAGGGTGAAGGCAAGGAAAAACAAGGTGAAGAGGGAGTGGGTAAAAGGAAGAATAATGAACGTAAACAAATCTCAACCATGTTAACAGGCTTCCATTCCAGAAATATAGGTATATTGTCAAGAAAGCATGACTGAAGGTTGGAATAAAAGGATTCATATTATAAAAAAGGTTTTTAAATAGTTATAAATATTTACTTATGTAATACCTTGTATAAAACTATTCCAGTGATCCCATCTTCGGTAATAGGAGGCAAAGGCATTGTTAATGGTAGCAAAGTACTTCTCGAAGTTGTTGTGAAGAGAAGTAGTCTCTACGACCTCAGAGATAGTGGGCACCGCAGGTTTCTTCCAATTAGAAGCTATAAGATTTCTAGTAACTAGAAATATAGGAGTTAGGATAGGTTTATATATAGGGTCAAATTTTTCCAAATTAAGTGAAAATGTGACGCCCTGGACAAGCCAGGGGTCACAGGTAATGACATCACCACACCCTACACCCCGGTTAGGTACACCTGAGCTAGACCTGAAATCCTTGTTGCCTTCCTCCAGGGGCTGATGTCCACATTAGGGGGTGGAGCCAGGCGGTTGGTCTCCGCCCACCGAGGAGTTCACAGCCCTGGAGGCGGGAAAACAGGCAGATTAGTTTTGGAGAGGAGAGAGAGTAGTTGTGCAGTGAAAGTGAAAGGAGGAAAAGTGACAGTTTGAAAGCCTGAAGTTGGTCCGGGTGTGTGCCCCGGACCGAGACAGCAAGGTTAGCAGACGGCGGTGACAGTCTGCAGGAGTGGCCTATCGGAGTTACCGTAAGGACCGCGGACGGGTGGTGGCCCGGCGGTACCGGACCGGTACACAAGGAGAAGCCAGCACCATTGGCAGGGGCCTTTCGGATCCCGGCAAGGCTATGAGTCGCCGTGAATTTGCCAAATCCGTCAGTGAAGGGGACCTCCGGGTCTCCAAACAACTAAGTCCCGATTGAAGGCAACCGTCCAACCGTATGAGAGAGACACAGACACCGCCAAGGCACCAGTTTCTCAGGGCCAGAGCCTGCGGGCAAAGAGGGGCTCCTCCGGCCCAGTTCCAAGTCGGGGAGCGGGTTACCGGTGGGAATCCATCGCTACCAACATTGAACATAGGTGCAGGGAAAGAGACAGTCACCGTTAACTACCGGGGAAAAGCAACAGCAGCCGTCCGTGGGAACCGTTTTTCCAGCCGTGTGTTTTACCGAGAACTGTGTCATCGTCTCAGGCTGAGTGAGTACCACCGTGCCGTGAGGCACAGCGCTGCCCCTGCACCTCATCAAGCCCTGCATCGGCCCCGCCATCCCTCATCCTCCACCCCATCACTGGGCCCCGGGACAACCATCCCCTACCCACGGAGGGAAGAACTAACAAGTTTGCTGCTCCCTGTCACCGCTCCCGGGATCCCCATACAGAGCAGCGGTGGTGTTACCAAAAATCACCACAACCGTGGGTGGCGTCACGGACAATAAATCCCCAAAACCAATCCCCTTTTCACTCACGGGCAAGGAGCACCGCTCGAGTCCCCGGGATCCGGCCCATCGCTCGAGCCACCGAGCAGCAGCAGGCCGCAGCAGCAGTGGCGGCCGGACCCGAGCAGTGGGAGAGCGCGGCGTCCCCTCCTCCGCCCGCGACAAAAGCAGGGCCATTTGGGGAGTTACCTGAATTGTGAAGTTAGTAATCTGATTAATTTGATTAGAAATATTTTCCCAGAGACTCTTCAATCTGGGCCAACTCCAGAAAATGTGAAGTAGAGCACCTCTCTCGTCACAATCTCTCCTGTAGAAATGCAATGTTCTGGCTAACCTTTCGATCAATAACAAGTTAAAACTTCTCTTGGTGCACATGACTCGCCCACCCCAGGGCCTTAGGTGACTCGCTGTCGGGCTGGACTAGTCCGGGGTAGTCAGCGGTGGTGGGGCCCGATTCCGTGACCCTGGTGGGGTCAGTTAATGTGGCGATATTGGGGGTGATGATTATAATAAAGTTTATGAATAATTCGTGACGCCACCTGTGGTCATTTGCAGGTATGGAGCCGCAGCTGCTGGAAGGGACCTCCGGGGCTGATGTTATGGCAGCTGAGGTGTTTCTTGCTCTCCACAGGTAGAGCGGGTACCCCGGGGCAACCTTTGGTGCTTGCTAAAGTCTATGGTGTTTGTGGACGAGCTGCAGAATGGATCAGACGACACAGGGCTTGCAGTTAAGGTCTAGCGAACCGATTGCCCACAGTATGCTGGGATCCACTGTCCAGTGCCTCCGCCGATCCCGGGTAGTTCAGAGGTCAGTACCGGTGCACCCCTCCTGTGTCTCCTTCCTGACTGACTTCTTAGCCTTGACTGTTTTAGCTGAGCTGGTCTTGGCCTCCACCACAGGCCTGTACAAAGAGGGCTAACCGCAGTTGTATCCTGCCCTCTTCACAGGGGATCTGTGGCAGGTTGTGGCCCCGGGCGCTTGCAACCACCCCCGGGCCTTCGGTGTTACTTTTGAGGAATTGTCTTTCTTCCCTCAGTCTAGGGACCGTCCCTGGATGCAGCCAGATTCCTTCACCCGATCTTCCAGTGGAACAGGCCACGAGCCAATATGCCCTTCCGTGGCCCTGGGATCCTTTCTTCTCTGTGTCACCTGGGCCTAACTAGACCCAGGATCTCCACCAGGAACCTCTTTGTCACTCTCTCTTCAGACTTTACTCCTTCACTCTCCTGAGGTAACTACCTCCCTCTCACACTCTCCTGAGGTAACTACCTCCCTCTCACACTCTCCTGAGGTAACTACCTCCCTCTCACACTCTCCTGAGGTAACTACCTCCCTCTCACACTCTCCTGAGGTAACTACCTCCCTCTCACACTCTCCTGAGGTAACTACCTCCCTCTCACACTCTCCTGAGGTAGCTACCTCCCTCTCACACTCTCCTGAGGTAACTACCTCCCTCTCACACTCTCCTGAGGTAACTACCTCCCTCTCACACTCTCCTGAGGTAACTACCTCCCTCTCACACTCTCCTGAGGTAACTACCTCCCTCTCACACTCTCCTGAGGTAACTACCTCCCTCTCACACTCTCCTGAGGTAACTACCTCCCTCTCACACTCTCCTGAGGTAACTACCTCCCTCTCACACTCCCCTGAGGTAACTACCTCCCTCTCACACTCTGCTGAGGTAACTCTCTCTGTCAGACTGTCTGAGGTAAAACTGGAACTGACTGGTTCCTATAGCTGCTCTCCCTTTCTGACTCCTCCCACACACCCACTGACTAGGCCCCACCCACACTATTGGGACCAGGAATGGGACTTATGGCCCCATGAATACATCTATGGGGGTGGCTGCCACTATCCCTGACCCAGTGTATGCCTACCAATTGGTGTGTGTAAGTTTAGTCTGTGCACCGGCATATGACCCCATTCTTACCCAGGATGGGACATCACACCTCTGGCTGAGGTGCAATATCTCTGTGGCGACGGAAGCCTCAGGGGCGCCACACACATATCAATCAGTCTAATATGTCCAGAAGCTCTCTCAATTCTTATGCTGTGTAATTTGCCATCGGCTTTATTTTTCAACAGTATTCTGCCAGCACTATAGGTGCTGGAGCTTTTATTTGCCTCACTTCTAATCAGTCTAAGGGCCGTTTCACACATCCGGCTTTTCAGCGGATCCGGCGCACTCCAGTACAGTGTGATACAGTACAATGGCAGCGCAACAAGTTCCGGTCACATGCTGTCATGTGACCGGAGCATGTGACCCGGAAGTTGCCGCGCTGCCATTGTACTGTATCACACTGTACTGGAGTGCACTGGATCCAGCAATCCGGCGAAAAGCCGGATGCGTGAAATGGCCCTAATATGTCCAGAAGCTCTCTCAATTGTTATGCTGTGTAATTTTCCATCCGCTTTATTATTTTTCAACAGCATTCTGTCTGCACTATAGGTGCTGGACCTTCCATTCACCTCACTTCTAATCAGTCTAATATGTCCAGAAGCTTTCTCAATTCTTATGCTGTGTAATTTGCCATCCGCTGCCAGCACTATAGGTGCTGGGGCTTCCATTTGCTTCACTTCTAATCAGGCGTATTTTCATGCAGTTACGCTGTGATCTGCACCGCAGCGTGACTGCATGTGTCCTGCGTCCCCAGCACAATCTATGAAGGTTGTGCCTAACCCATGCCCACGTGGCGTATTAGAACGCAGTAATTCTGCTGCTGCCAAATCGCTGCGTTCTCAAATAGCAACATATCACTTCTTTCGTGCGCTCTGCATGCTGTCTATAGGGAGAGGCAGCATTCAGAGCGCACAAATTCTGCAGGCACCAGGCGCTTCAGAACAGAGCTTTTCAGCTGCGCTCTGAAACAGACCTTGTACGCTGCGGTGCAGAGTGCACACGTGGGCACATAGCCTAATATGTCCAGAAGCTCTCTCCATTCTTATGCTGTGTAATTTGCCATCCGCGTTATTTTACCACAGTATTCTGCCAGCACTGTATGTGCTGGGGCTTCCATTTGCCTCACTTCTAATCAGTCTAATATGTACAGATGCTCTGTCAGTTTTAAGCTGTGTAATTTGCCATCTGCTTTATTTTTCAGCAGTATTCTGCCAGCACTTTAGGTGCTGGAGTATCCGTTCCCCTCATTTCTAAGTCATGCATTGCTCTTGCCATTATGTACTGGCTTGTCTGCCTTCACCTGAATTTCCACCTCTCTGTTATGCTACTGTGAATTGGAGACCGAGGAGTAGCGAGATAAAAATTCATCTGGATCTAGGTGGATTACACTTGACAACTGGCAGTAGAAAACAAGCTAGTTAGTATTGAGACACTTACAGTCCACATTACAACCAAATATAGTAATAAAGGGATTTGCAGACATTGAGTCAAATGAGATCAATTGTGCAGGGACCACTTTGTACAATTCTGTCCGTCTGCAGCCACCACCAGAGGGCGCACACTGCAGACAATGCACACATTGGTCTCAATGATAACACACAGTCCATCATTTCCGCTATTAGTGGCTGCAGGTAGCTAGATGAGCTCTGTATAAAAAAAATAAAGCTCCAACCACTAAAATAATACATGAAGAAATAAATCCTCAGAAAATATTGGATCTAAAAACCACAAGGGGTGGAACAATAGAAATTCACTGTGTGGTTTGTGTTACTGGTCGGAGTTTGCACAGCTGTTGTATGCGGAAGCCGGATGCCTTTCCCCTGTCCCTGATGCACCTCTTGTGTCGTCTTCCCTTCACCTCCTGATGGTTCTGCTCGTTTAATTACACCTACAATTAAATATAATCGCTTTCATAATGCGAATGTGATTTCCTGCTGAAATGGGCTGATAAGAGAACGCATTCACACCGTGTGCACAGGAAGTGTCTGCAACCACTGTGTCTGATCCCTGGTTTCCATAAATATGGAGCTTCTGGATTCTGTGATGGGACGATGATCCAGGGAGTCTAATATGGGGCAATCAGTATCTGCCACATGGGCTTGTGCCGTCCTCTGGATCACCTTCTGAGGTTATAGGTTGAACTCGATGGACTTATGTCCTAGTTCAACCTTAAAAACTGTGAAACTAGTAATGTATCCTGTTTATGCTATATATACTGTACACACAGAGGATACAGGGGACATTTTCTTTGCTTTATTTTTCAATTCTTCCCTAAAGTTTCACTTAATCCTCCCTCCTCCTCATCCCTCCCCTTCATCCTCCTCCTCCCTTCCTTCCCTCCTCCTCATCCCTCCCCTTCATCCTCCTCCTCCCTTCCTTCCCTCCTCCTCATCCCTCCCCTTCATCCTCCTCCTCCCTTCCTTCCCTCCTCCTCATCCCTCCCCTTCATCCTCCTCCTCCCTCCCTTCCCTTCCTCCCTCCCTTCCCTTCCTCCCTTCCTTCCCTCCTCCTGATCCCTCCCTTCCCTTCCTTCTCCTCATCCCTCCCTTCTCTCCCTCTTCCTTAACCTCCTCCCTCCTCTTCCTCCTACTTCTTCCATCCTCTTCATTCTAATCCTTCCTTCTTCCTTCTCGTCCTTCTGCCTCCCTCCTCTTCATCCTTCCCTTTTCCTCCTCCTTCCTCCTCCTCCTTCCTCTTCCGCCTCCTTCCTTCCTCTTCTGCCTCCTTCCTCTTTCTCCTCCTTCCTCTTCCTCTTCCTCCTTCCTCTTCCTCTTCCTCCTTCCTCTTCCTCCTTCCTCTTCCTCCTTCCTCTTCCTCCTTCCTCTTCCTCCTTCCTCTTCCTCCTTCCTCTTCCTCCTTCCTCTTCCGCCTCCTTCCTCTTCCTCCTTCCTCTTCCTCCTCCTCCTCCTTCCTCTTCCGCCTCCTTCCTCTTCCTCCCTCCTCCTCCTCCTTTCTTCTTCCCCCTTCCCCTTCCTTCTTCCTTGTCGTCCTTCTTCCGCCTCCCTAGTCTTCCTCCTTCCCTTTTTTTCCTCCTTCCTCTTCCTCCTTCCTCCCTCTTCCTCCTCCTCCTTTCTCTTCCTCCTCCTTTCTCTTCCTCCTCCTTCCTCTTCCTCCTTCCTTTTCCTTCTTCCTCCTTCCTCTTCCTCCTTCCTTTTCCTTCTTCCTCCTTCCTTTTCCTTCTTCCTCCTTCCTTTTCCTTCTTCCTCCTTCCTTTTTCCGCCTTCCTCTTCCTCCTCCTTCCTCTTCCTTTTTCCTCCTTCCGCTTCCGCCTCCTTCCTTCCTATTCCACCTCCTTCCTCCTCCTTCCTTTTCCTCCTTCCTTCTCCTTTCTTCTTCCTCCTCCTTCCCCTTCCTCCTTCCTCCTCCTCTTTCCTCTTCCGCCTCCTTCCCCTTCCTCCTCCCTCTTCCTCTCTCCTTCTTCCTTCTCCTTTCTGTTTCCTCCTCCTTCCTCTTCCGCCTCCTTCCCCTTTCTCCTTCCTCTTCCTCCTTCCTCTTCCTCTCTCCTTCTTCCTTCTCCTTTCTGTTTCCTCCTACTTCCTCTTCTGCCTCCTTCCCCTTCCTCCTTCCTCTTCCTGCTTCCTCTCTCCTTCTTCCTTCTCCTTTCTTCTTCCTCCTCCGCCTCCTTCCCCTTCCTCCTCCTCCTTCCTCTTCCGCCTCCTTCCTCTTCCTCTCTCCTTCTTCCTTCTCCTTTCTTCTTCCTCTTCCTCTCTCCTTCTTCCTTCTCCTTTCTTCTTCCTTTTCCTCCTTCCTATTCTTCCTTGTTTTCTTCCTCCTTCCTCCTTCCTCCTCCCTTGTCTTCCTCCTTCCTATTCTTCCTTGTCTTCTTCCTCTTCCTCCTCCTCCCTTTTCTTCCTTCCTATTCTTCCTTTCTTCTTCCTCTTCCTCTCTCCTTCTTCCGTCTCCTTCCTCCTTCCTCCTTCCTCCTCCTCCCTTGTCCTTGTCCTCCTTCCTATTCTTCCTTGTCTTCTTCCTCTTCCTCCTCCTCCTCCCTTGTCCTCCTTCCTATTCTTCCTTGTCTTCTTCCTCTTCCTCCTCCTCCTCCCTTGTCCTCCTTCCTATTCTTCCTTGTCTTCTTCCTCTTCCTCTTCCACCTCCTTCCTCTTCCTCCTCCTCCTCCCTTGTCCTCCTTCCTATTCTTCCTTCTCTTCTTCCTCTTCCTCCTCCTCCTCCCTTTTCTTCCTTCCTATTCTTCCTTTCTTCTCCCTCTTCCTCCTCCTACCCCACCCTTCTGGATAGATGTCAGCGGTAGCTGTAACCTGACTCCTCAGTGAGCCGGCGTCCATCTTATTACCAGATGGATTTTAGCTGTATTTGGAGTTCAGGGGGTGGAGAAGGGGTTTATCAGCAGAATATGGAGCAGATTTCTTTAATCTGATATCTTACGATGGTTATTTTTTGCTTGTAGTATTGATTTCTGCAAAGCTTGTGAAAGCGACAGTGTGAATAAGGCCTCATTGTATTGGACATATTGTGGCGTGTTATAACCCATATTATGGTCTCGTGCTGCCTCCATCTATGCTGGGCCATGTAAGCTCAGGAATAGCAGTATAAATAGCGGTGTGTGCTATGCTGGGCCATGTAAGCTCAGGAATAGCAGTATAAATAGCGGTGTGTGCTATGCTGGGCCATGTAAGCTCAGGAATAGCAGTATAAATAGCGGTGTGTGAGCGGTGTAGCTGTGAATCCAGCCCTGAAGTGACATAAAACACTTCTAGAGAGCAGCAGCCTGATCTGTGTGTGTTTTCCCTCCTCCTCCACTCTGTCCTCTCCATTGACTTCAATAGGCAGCTGTCATCTGATCCCCCAGAATACAATGTGCCCACATTAAAGCAGTGTAATCCCAGCTGCCGCCTCTGTATGGGGTGACTCTGTGCTCTTTATATAAGGCAGCGCTTTTCCAGCACAGTCCTGAATGCAGAGTACAGCGGGGCCTAAAACCTCCAGAAACCCATTGTGTGAAATCCCGGGCGCCCCAGCCACTTCCATTCTGCGGCCATCGCTCCGGACACTTCTGAGGTCGGCTTTTTAATGACAACATATGGTCAGCCTCGCAGTCATCCTCTTTGTCATTGCTCAGATATTAGAGATTTGAAGGATCAGAGCGGATTCGGTTGTAGATGAGCCCAGCATGTTGTGGGTGCGCGGCCGCCTCTGTCCTAATCCGGGTTAGGTGCAGGCAGGTTCCTAAAAAAATTCCTTCCTGCGAAAAGTCTAAAGGAGACCCTGAGGTTTACTGGAAAGTGAAGCCGGAAAATTGGGAAAATACTAAGCCCTGTCAGCTGTGAATAGTAAAGTGGAACGAACAGCTATAGGAAGCTTCCACCGGCACGGCATATTACTCCTGACAGCTATAGAAGCTTCCACCGGCACGGCGTATTTCTCCTGACAGCTATAGGAAGCTTCCACCGGCGCGGTGTATTTCTCCTGACTGCTATAGGAAGCTTCCACCGGCACGGCATATTTCTCCTGACAGCTATAGGAAGCTTCCACCGGCGCGGTGTATTTCTCCTGACAGCTATAGGAAGCTTCCACCGGCACAGCATATTTCTCCTGACAGCTATAGGAAGCTTCCACCGGCACAGCGTATTTCTCCTGACAGCTATAGGAAGCTTCCACCGGCACGGCGTATTTCTCCTGACAGCTATAAGAAGCTTCCACCGGCGCGGCGTATTTCTCCTGACAGCTATAGGAAGCTTCCACCAGCACGGTGTATTTCTCCTGACAGCTATAGGAAGCTTCCACCGGCACGGCGTATTTCTCCTGACAGCTATAGGAAGCTTCCACCGGCGCGGTGTATTTCTCCTGACAGCTATAGGAAGCTTCCACCGGCACAGCGTATTTCTCCTGACAGCTATAGGAAGCTTCCACCGGCGCGGTGTATTTCTCCTGACAGCTATAAGAAGCTTCCACCGGCGCGGCGTATTTCTCCTGACAGCTATAGGAAGCTTCCACCAGCACGGTGTATTTCTCCTGACAGCTGTAGGAAGCTTCCACCGGCGCGGCGTATTTCTCCTGACAGCTATAGGAAGCTTCCACCGGCACGGCGTATTTCTCCTGACAGCTATAGGAAGCTTCCACCGGAACGGCATATTTCTCCTGACAGCTATAGGAAGCTTCCACCGGCGCGGTGTATTTCTCCTGACAGCTATAGGAAGCTTCCACCGGCGCGGCGTATTTCTCCTTACACCTATAGGAAGCTTCCACCGGCACGGCATATTTTTCCTGACAGCTATAGGAAGCTTCCACCGGCACGGCATATTTCTCCTGACAGCTATAGGAAGCTTCCACCGGCACGGCGTATTTCTCCTGACAGCTATAGGAAGCTTCCACCGGCACGGCGTATTTCTCCTGACAGCTATAGGAAGCTTCCACCGGCACGGCGTATTTCTCCTGACAGCTATAGGAAGCTTCCACCGGCACGGCGTATTTCTCCTGACAGCTATAGGAAGCTTCCACCGGCACGGCGTATTTCTCCTGACAGCTATAGGAAGCTTCCACCGGCACGGCATATTTCTCCTTACACCTATAGGAAGCTTCCACCGGCACGGCATATTTTTCCTGACCGCTATAGGAAGCTTCCACCGGCTCGGCATATTTCTCCTTACACCTATAGGAAGCTTCCACCGGCGCGGCGTATTTCTCCTGACAGCTGAGGTGCAGGGTGCCACAGAGGAGCAGCACAAATTTGTGACGGGGTTGGAATACTTTTGATGCGAGGCCCGGCTAATTGGTGAAAGGAAAACCCATCCTAGAAGAGAATCACCGCTCTGTAAGGGTATGTGCGCACGTTGCTTTTTACCTGCTTTTTACCTGCTTTTTTGCTGCTTTTTCTTCTGCGCTGTTTAATGCCAAAATGGATGTGTTCTTCTATTCAAGCAAAGTCTATGGGAATTTGGGTTTCTTGTTCACACTATGTTGTTCAAAATGCTGCCTTTTTGTGGCAGAACTTTGGTCAAAAACTCAGCTTTTCAAAGAAGCAACATGTCAATTGTTTTTGCCATTTGGGTTTTGCACTGCAAAGCTGAGTTTTTGACCAAAGTTCTGCCACAAAAAGGCAGCATTTTGAACAACATAGTGTGAACAAGAAACCCAAATTCCCATAGACTTTGCTTGAATAGAAGAACACATCCATTTTGGCATTAAACAGCGCAGAAGAAAAAGCAGCAAAAAAGCAGGTAAAAAGCAGCAAAAAAGCAGGTAAAAAGCAGGTAAAAAGCAACGTGCGCACATACCCTAAGAAACAAGAATAGTCTCCGCATAGAGACGATTTGTCCCCTGCCATTAATGAGGGACAGAGTATTCATGGGGGCAGACATCCTGCGCACCTGCTAAGAGAGAGCGAGCGGGGCAGAGAGTCCACCACCATCAACCATACAAGATTTGGGGAAGAAATGTCTTGTACACTTGCCGGCCCATAGATCTGACCGTGCGTCCTGCTGAAGAAGTCATTACCCAGTGTGAGGCGAGTGTCCCCCCAAAATGCCTGAATCGGATGTAAAAGGTACCGGATCCGGCTTGAGCCTCGGAGAGAAGGCGGTGTGCCGGATTGTGTACTGCGGGCCCCGTCCTAGGGTCCTTCTGCTTCCTATGGCCTTGGAGCTGTGGCTTTATGTGCAGAAGACCAGGAGTATGCGAAAGAAGAGGTGAGATGACTGTACTGGAGGGTCAGCAACCCAGTAACCTACTGGGGTTATTAGTATGCAAGCAGAAGAATTGGGCAGCATTGCATTCTAGGGCTACGTTCACACGCTATTACTGCTTGTACAATATGCCAGAATTTTCATGGTTTTTTTTTTTTTTTTAGTTTAACTGTTTTTTTATTTTTTTTTACATTTTTTTTTTTATTTTATTTTTTTTTTGCTCTAGGCAAACGTTTATGGAACGACTTTGTGTGATATTTCAAGTGTTATGCAGGAGAGAGTATCCAGGGCACTGATCCACTTCAAATATAAAGGAAGATAAGTCCTTCAGTATCGGCTGGAAAAACTTGCTCTGCGGTGCCACTGGTGCAAACAGATATATGACTTATAAGTAGTAAAGAAAAAACACCAGGCACTCACCAGAGCTTGCTTGTGCAGGTTTATGATTTATTCAATCATTAGGGCTTTCATGTGCATAAGGGCTGGTGAGTGGGGAGGGAGAGGACGCTGGCACGTCCACTGACGACGGCCGTTTCGCACCCGTATGGTGCTTCAGCGGGTGCGAAACTGCCGTCGTCGGTGGACGTGCCTGGTGTTTTTTCTTTACTACTTATTTCAAGTGTTGCTTGTCTAAAATTTTACTAAAGCTATGATATCACCAGAGACCCGCTTCTTTTGGGGGACTCAAATTAAAAATGACGCCTTTAACAAAAATTGCTTTAAAACAGTGTCTAAAAGCTTTAAAAAGCCAATATTCTGTATTTTGTTAATTTTTTTTTTTTTACATTTTTTTTTATTTTTTTTATTTTTTTGCTCTAGGCAATCGTTCACGGAACTATTTTGTGTGATATTTTAAAAGTATTGCTTGTCTAAAATTTTACCAAAACTATATCACCAGGGACTCAAATTTAAAATGACGGACTTAACGAAAATTGCTTTAAATCTGTGTCTAAAAACATTATAAAGCCAATATTCTATATATTTATTTATTTTTTTTCCCATTTCTACAAAATTGTTTGTACCGAATCTGTAAGGAGACTGCAGCCTCTGTCCATCCTGATCCTCCTGATTCATGCCAGAGCTATTGCAGTACTTAACACAAGTAACTTTTCACAATAATGCAGATTAAATTGCATTCAATGTTTGCAGAAAGCAATGAATACAAAGTATTAAAAAATGAACATTTTTATTTTTTGGGTAAAATTAATTTGTCCATTTTTTCAGCCCCTGAAATGAGGCGGCTTTGTAGAAAAATGGTTTCAATTCCTAAATGTTTCACAAGATATTTTAGTTCAACCCCTTTAAAGGCAAGAAGTCACCAGGTTTTTGCCACCGAATCTGAGAGCAGAATAACGTAGGGGCAGAGATCCTGATTCCAGTGCTATGTCACTTACTGGGCTGCTTAGTACAGTTTTGATAAAAATCACTCTTTAATAGAAGTAGATCTATCATTACAGGACTACTTGGCGTGCTGCAGGTAGTCCAGCATATTCATGAACTTGATTTTATTATATTTGATCTTAAATTCAATATACTGTATTTTTCGGATTATAAGACGTACTTTTCCTCCCCAAAATTTTGGAGGAAAGTGAGGGGTGCATTTTATTATCTGAATATAACTGGCAGGGGGGTGGAGAGGGGTCACAGGAGGCTGGTGGAATGGTGCGGTGGCTGTGCAAAGGCTGCCGTGGTTGTGCGGGGTCTGCAGTGGCTGTGCGGGGTCTGCAGTGGCTGTGCGGGGTCTGCAGTGGCTGTGCGGGGTCTGCCGTGGCTGGTGCTGGGCGGCTGTGCGGGGTCTGCAGTGGCTGGTTCAGGGTCTGCAGTAGCTGGTGCTGTGGCGGCTGTGCAGGGTCTGCAGTAGCTGGTGCTGTGGCGGCTGTGCAGGGTCTGCAGTGGCTGGTGCTGGGCGGCTGTGCTGGGTCTGCAGTGGCTGGTGCTGACCGGCTGTGCTGGGTCTGCAGTGGCTGGTGCTGTACAGGGTCTGCAGTGGCTGGTGCTGGGGCAGCTGTGCGGGGTCTGCAGTGGCTGGTGCTGGGCGGCTGTGTAGGGTCTGCAGTGGCTGGTGCTGGGCGGCTGTGCAGGGTCTGCAGTGGCTGGTGCTGGGTCGCTGTGCGGGGTCTGCTGTGGCTGTGCAGGGTCTGCAGTGGCTGTGCAGGGTCTGCAGTGGCTGTGCAAGGTCTGCAGTGGCTGGTGCAGGGTCTGCAGTGGCTGTGCAGGGTCTGCAGTGGCTGGTGCTGGGAGGCTGTGCAGGGTCTGCAGTGGCTGTGCAGGGTCTGCAGTGGCTGTGCAGGGTCTGCAGTGGCTGTGCAAGGTCTGCTGTGGCTGTGCAGGGTCTGCAGTGGCTGTGCAGGGTCTGCAGTGGCTGTGCAGGGTCTGCAGTGGCTGTGCAGGGTCTGCAGTGCCTGGTGCATGGTCTGCAGTGGCTGTGCAGGGTCTGCAGTGGCTGGTGCTGGGAGGCTGTGCAGGGTCTGCAGTGGCTGGTGCTGTGGCGGCTGTGCTGGGTCTGCAGTGGCTGGTGCTGTGGCGGCTGTGCGGGGTCTGCAGTGGCTGGTGCTGTGGCGGCTGTGCAGGGTCTGCAGTGGCTGGTGCTCTGGCGGCTGTGCAGGGTCTGCAGTGGCTGGTGCTGGGCGGCTGTGCGGGGTCTGCAGTGGCTGGTGCTGGGCGGCTGTGCGGGGTCTGCAGTGGCTGGTGCTGGGGCGGCTGTGCAGGGTCTGCAGTGGCTGGTGCTGTGGCGGCTGTGCGGGGTCTGCAGTGGGTGGTACTGGGCGGCTGTGCGGGGTCTGCAGTGGCTGGTGCTGGGCGGCTGTGCGGGGTCTGCAGTGGCTGGTACTGGGCGGCTGTGCGGGGTCTGCAGTGGCTGGTGCTGTGGAGGCTGTGCGGGGTCTGCAGTGGCTGGTGCTGTGGAGGCTGTGCGGGGTCTGCAGTGGCTGGTGCTGTGGAGGCTGTGCGGGGTCTGCAGTGGCTGGTACTGTGGCGGCTGTGCAGGGTCTGCAGTGGGTGGTGCTGGGCGGCTGTGCGGGGTCTGCAGTGGCTGGTGCTGGGCGGCTGTGCGGGGTCTGCAGTGGCTGGTGCTGGGCGGCTGTGCGGGGTCTGCAGTGGCTGGTGCTGGGCGGCTGTGCGGGGTCTGCAGTGGCTGGTGCTGGGCGGCTGTGCGGGGTCTGCAGTGGCTGGTGCTGTGGAGGCTGTGCGGGGTCTGCAGTGGCTGGTGCTGTGGCGGCTGTGCGGGGTCTGCAGTGGCTGGTGCTGTGGAGGCTGTGCGGGGTCTGCAGTGGCTGGTGCTGTGGCGGCTGTGCAGGGTCTGCAGTGGGTGGTGCTGTGGCGGCTGTGCAGGGTCTGCAGTGGGTGGTGCTGGGCGGCTGTGCGGGGTCTGCAGTGGCTGGTGCTGGGCGGCTGTGCGGGGTCTGCAGTGGCTGGTGCTGTGGCGGCTGTGCGGGGTCGGCAGTGGCTGGTGCTGTGGCGGCTGTGCAGGGTCTGCAGTGGGTGGTGCTGGGCGGCTGTGCGGGGTCTGCAGTGGCTGGTGCTGGGCGGCTGTGCGGGGTCTGCAGTGGCTGGTACTGGGCGGCTGTGCGGGGTCTGCAGTGGCTGGTGCTGTGGAGGCTGTGCGGGGTCTGCAGTGGCTGGTGCTGTGGAGGCTGTGCGGGGTCTGCAGTACATAAGGCAGGGAGTATAAGAGATCGCAAGGCAGCAATTAGGCAAGACATTAGAGCAGCCGCTCATTAACACTAGTTATGGCCAGAGATGACAGCCATAGTTGCAGGTCTTCAGGAACAGCGGTCACTGGAGCCCCGATTATTTGGCCAGTGAGCCCTCGGGTCAGCGCCAGCTTGTGGCCGATAATACTCTGTAGAGGTCGGGTTTATCATCTTATTAGTGATGCATATTTACACTGATCTCCATTACGTAAGACTGTCATTAATGCTGCCAGGTTCCGCTTATCTTCTATTATTATCACATCACCAATAAGTTTAAGGTGAATTATTAATATTAAAACTTTACTTCAAGGAATTACTATGTATGCTATTTGACCACGGTTGAGAAAAAAACCCTACTTGGGTTCCTCTCTATTTTTAATAACCAGCACAGGGTAAGCAGACTACTTTTTGTTTTGGCTTTGATGTCAGCTGTGAATTGACAGCTGGCACCAAGCCCAGGGATTAATAATGGAGAGGTGTCTATCAGACACACCCACTACTAACTCAGCACGTGTACAGTTAAAAACAGACAGAAAAAAAAATAATATTTGTATAAAGACTTCCCCACACTTCTAATTTATTAAGTTCCAACGTAATCCATTGGTGTAATGTCCCGCGATGCCCATCGATTCCTGTGGAGCTTAGTTTTGATAATGTTCTGAGAACGAGGCTCCATAGGTCACGGCCGGTCAGCAGCGCAGGCAAGCTCTTCACAAATTGTGGGTCCGCCGCTGACCGGCTTGTCACTGTACCATTCACAAAATGTAGAGCAGTTCTACATTGACTAGACAAACCTGCCCACACTGTAACACCCCCACCATCAAAGGCTGGTCTGGTGACAACCGCCCAGACATCTCCAACATCATTGACTGCCATCATTTCTGTTCAGCATGAATCAGCTTTCATCAGTGAACAGCACTGAGGCCCACTGGTCCCTTACCCAGTGTAGATAACTCCTGTGTATGGTGGTGCGGTCAGGTATGTAGATGACGCCTGTGCCTGGTGGTGCGGTCAGGTACGTAGATGATGCCTGTGCCTGGTGGTGCGGTCAGGTACGTAGATGACGCCTGTACCTGGTGGTGCAGTCTAGTACGTAGATGACGCCTAATGGTGCTGTCAGGTACGTAGATGATGCCTGTGCCTGGTGGTGCGGTCAGGTACATAGATGACGCCTGTGCCTGGTGGTGCGGTCAGGTACGTAGATGACGCCTGTGCCTGGTGGTGCGGTCAGGTACATAGATGACGCCTGTACCTGGTGGTGCAGTCTGGTACGTAGATGACGCCTAATGGTGCTGTCAGGTACGTAGATGATGCCTGTGCCTGGTGGTGCGGTCGGGTACGTAGATGATGCCTGTGCCTGGTGGTGCGGTCAGGTACGTAGATGATGCCTGTGCCTGGTGGTGCGGTCAGGTACGTAGATGACGCCTGTACCTGGTGGTGCAGTCTAGTACGTAGATGACGCCTAATGGTGCTGTCAGGTACATAGATGATGCCTGTGCCTGGTGGTGCGGTCAGGTACGTAGATGACGCCTGTGCCTGGTGGTGCGGTCAGGTACATAGATGACGCCTGTACCTGGTGGTGCAGTCTGGTACGTAGATGACGCCTAATGGTGCTGTCAGGTACGTAGATGATGCCTGTGCCTGGTGGTGCGGTCGGGTACGTAGATGTCGCCTGTGCCTGGTGGTGCGGTCAGGTACGTAGATGTCGCCTGTGCCTGGTGGTGCTGTGACGTACGTAGATGACGCCTGTGCCTGGTGGTGCGGTCAGGTATGTAGATGACGCCTGTGCCTGGTGGTGCGGTCAGGTACATAGATGACGCCTGTGCCTGGTGGTGCGGTCAGGTGCGTAGATGTCGCCTGTGCCTGGTGGTGCTGTGACGTACGTAGATGACGCCTGTACCTGGTGGTGCAGTCTGGTACGTAGATGACGCCTAATGGTGCTGTCAGGTACGTAGATGATGCCTGTGCCTGGTGGTGCGGTCAGGTACGTAGATGACGCCTGTACCTGGTGGTGCGGTCAGGTACGTAGATGTCGCCTGTGCCTGGTGGTGCTGTGACGAACGTAGATGACGCCTGTGCCTGGTGGTGCGGTCAGGTATGTAGATGACGCCTGTGCCTGGTGTTGCTGGAAGGTACGTAGATGACGCCTGTGCCTGGTGGTGCTGGGAGGTATGTAGATGACGCCTGTGCCTGGTGGTGCTGGGAGGTACGTAGATGACGCCTGTGCCTGGTGGTGCGGTCAGGTACGTAGATGACGCCTGTACCTGGTGGTGCGGTCAGGTACGTAGATGACGCCTGTACCTGGTGGTGCTGGGAGGTACGTAGATGATGCCTGTGCCTGGTGGTGCGGTCAGGTACGTAGATGACGCCTGTGCCTGGTGGTGCTGGGAGGTACGTAGATGACGCCTGTGCCTGGTGGTGCTGGGAGGTACGTAGATGACGCCTGTGCCTGGTGGTGCTGTGACGTACGTAGGTGATGCCTGTGCCTGGCGGTGCGGTCAGGTATGTAGATGATGCCTGTGCCTGCTGGTGCTGTCAGGTACGTAGGTGATGCCTGTGCCGGTGGCTGGGTCAGGTACGTAGATGATGCCTGTGCCGGTGGCTGGGTCAGGTACCTTACAGTATACAGACCATACTGATGTAAACAATTTTGAATAGTTTATGTAACACTTGGTGCCTCTAGCCTCCCTTAAATGAGCCTGGACTTGCGTGGCATTCATCATCTGGTTCCGAAGGATACTGTTCACAATGAAGCGGTCATCAGTGTGGGATGTCGGGAGGATGCCCACGTCTCTGCCTTTCTGTGACTCTTCCAGTCTCTCTGTGTCTCCGTACAACTTGCTGGTGACACTATAAGCTCAGTGACACCTGAGAACATCCTACATGAAGCCTCACAATGGCGCGGTCCTGCTGATCAATTGTCAGGTGTCGTCTTGGTCTCATGAGGAGGAGACTGTAGATACCAATTCTAATTGAACCCTGAAATTTATTGGGCGATTCATGGACCAATCACCTGCTGTGAATTTTGCCATTAAGCTCCTTGTTAGAGAACAACAAGTTGTGCGAAAAGTCCTGAAATATTGAACAGTAGAACATGAGCATCCAACAGATTAGAGAAGGTCACATAAAGGTCAGAGAGCATGATAGGATCATCTTCAAATTTCATCCGAAAGCCAAATACCCTAGGTAATTCGTGCATAAGAAGGCAGCTGACACTGGGGCACTTGCTACAGAAAACTGTGTCCTTTAATGCTCTGTGATTGGTAATACCAATAAACACAGGGGCGGAGATATAATTGGTGCAACCAGAGGCCAATGTCCACCTGTGTAGGGACTTGCTGACTCCTTCAGATGCCAGGTCCCATAATGTGAAGGTTGCCCTTCCTCGGACCTTCAGACATGACCACGTTGCCTTCAGTCGGCCCGTGGTCACGTCTCTGGTAATGAGATCTCTGCTGCAATAAGGAAATAACAAAAAGTGCTTTGTATTCCTAAATACCGTCTGCGTCAGCATATTCGCCTCCGTGCGCTGGCTAAGCACAAGCGCGCTGTCACATCCTCGGATTTACTAGAAAAGTTACAATCCAATGAAGAGACTCGGGATGACATTTTAATATCGGATTTTTTTCTCGTACAGCGCCAGTAACGAGGACCTGTCAGACGCGCCCACGTCTCATTTATTAAATACTTGTATCAAATTTTAGAGGTTCTCCTCTAAAAATAAAAGGCCCATATGGTGTGTAATGTGGGCTATCGATTTGTTCTTCATGAATACACTCAATTTCCTTAGTTTTGACTCTTTCTCTGTTGCCCCAATCCCACCCCCCGGACACTTGGACTCAGTCTGATTATGGGAGACATCTTTTCAAGTAGTCTCTAGTGGCAAAATGTTCCAACTCAGGAGGCTGGTAACTCTTCCCTTTCTCTGAAAGCCTCCTAGATGCCTCCTAGATCCTCCTAGATGATGCCTCCTAGATGATGCCTTCTAGATGCCTCCTAGATGCCTCCTAGATGCCTCCTAGATCCTCCTAGAATAGATGATGCCTCCTAGATCCTCCTAGATGATGCCTCCTAGATGATGCCTCCTAGATGATGCCTCCTAGATGCCTTCTAGATGCCTTCTAGATCCTCCTAGAATAGATGATGCCTCCTAGATGATGCCTCCTAGGTGATGCCTCCTAGATGCGGCTAGATGCCTCCTAGATCCTCCTAGATGATGCCTCCTAGATGCCTCCTAGATGATGCCTCCTAGATGATGCCTCCTAGATGATGCCTCCTAGATGATGCCTCCTAGATGCGGCTAGATGCCTCCTAGATGCCTCCTAAAAGCTCCTAGATGCAGCTAGATGCCTCCTAGATGCGGCTATATGCCTCCTAGATGCCTCCTAGATACACTGTGCCCTGCAAGCTTACCGACATGCTCTGTTAATGAGAGCCTTGGTACAGTGCTCACTGACAGGTTCTTCTAATGTGGGTGTCGGTACTGCGCTTGTAATCCTATTTAAAGAAGTTGTCACCTATGGCAAAAGTGCTTCTTGCTTGCTTGGATTGGGGGGTGCAGTCCTGTTGTTAGGACCAGGGGCATCGTCGTGCCTTTGACAAGAACTTTTCGACGCTGCAAAGTTGCATTGAAGCTGGGTGCATCAGGAGCACTGAAGCTCTGGCAGTCTTCAGAGCAGCACTTACAAGCTCAATAGAAGCGAACTTGTAAGCACTGTGGAAGTTCGGCCACTGCTGATAAATTGGAGAGGGGGCCAGTAAACAATACAATTACAAATCCCTCCTTTCTTGGGAGAGAGGAGGAGTTTTAATCACAAGTAAATTGCAAAGCTTCTTGTTTTTCACAAGCACTATGCAAATATTAATGAATACACATGAGATTAACCCTTTAATGGGCTATAGACAAAGAATGATTAGTGGGTCCAATGTCTTTAATGATCATTTGCCCAGACACTCTTTCTTTTACAAAATATTGTCTGGGAAGTGATCAAACACGAGCCGCTGCAAGTCAGCGTCACTTGCAAATATTTTCCCATTGGGGGATTAAAAGTTATTTTTACACCGTGCCACTGCGTAGCTAAACCACCTTCTACCATGTTTCCCCGAAAACAACACAGGGTCATGTTATTTTTTGTTTCGAAAGATGGCTTAGGGCTAATTATCAGCGGATGTCATATTTTTTACTATTGTGTTGCTCTAAGCCTCGGAAAATTTATAGTCATGCGCCCTGTGATAGTCCAAAATGAATATTTACCCCTTCCATCGTATCACAGTTCTCGGACTGGTCAGCGGCTCTCATGACCCGAGCGTGACAGCATGTATTTCTAAGAAATGTTCACAATCCGGTCAGGAGAGCTGCCGGCCAGTCCGATGATTGCGATACGATTGGCAAGCAAGGAATACAGCCGCAAGGCGTGGGCGGGTATAAGGGGGTGAATATTCATTATGTATTAACAGCGGGCGCGTGACTATTGTTATTCCAGGGCTTACAGCAGCACAACAGGGCAACATAAAGCAATAAAAGTTACATATCGTATTTCGGGGTACTACTAGTATGAGCATCCGCAACTAGGGCTTATTTTTGGAATAGGGCTTACATTTTAAACATAATCCAAAAAATCCTGCTAGGGCCTATTTTCAGGGAAACACAGTGAACCTTGAATACTATTTTGTACTGCCATCTCGTGCCACACTCAGACTAGTCCTATTCTGACAGGAGAGCTCCCCCTGCTGCTTTTACATAGTAATAACACTAGGGGTGTGTCTATGTACTGAGTGTATTGACACGCCCCCAGTGCACTTCCAGTCTAATTTGCATGTGTCTTCAAAGCTTGATTTCTCAGTGCTGCCAAATTGGATTACTACAAATAAGGTATCCTTTTTATCAGTGTATTAAGACCTATACAACCGTACCACTAGTTTTAGGAGCAAAAATGTCCTGACCAATTCCCTTTAAGTGGAAAACCGGATATATTACTGTCCTAGACACATCTGAAAATGATTGGTCTCAATGAGGTCATGCGAGGCCGACATGCTGCGGCACGAAGGGGGTCTGTACGAGTACAAATGAACACTGTGATCAGGTCTATTGTTTTTCCTTTCTTTCCGAGATGTTACCATGGCAACAGAGAGAGATACCCTGTGGGATGCGACTGCGTATCGCTCTCCTGTTGCCATAGTATACACGCCGGGTGTGTTATGGACGTGCAGTGACGATGTAGATAAGTGCAGTCACTTTCTCAATAAATGTATGGTTGTATGATACAATAAAGAACGTGGCCGGGATTATTCTTCCAGTCCTGTAATGTTACAGATTATATTTTTTAATCCCATACAGGTGTAAATAATCTCACAATATGACATTTCAAGGGGTTGATTAGTCTGTACGTCTAGGTAATCCAAAGGGTCAGAAAAAGTCACAATCCACGTTGTATCCAGAACAGCTTGCTTTATTCCAATACGTGCATATAAAAAACGGGAAGAGAGCCGGGTGCAGGCCCCCACGGACGACGAACGTTTCGCCTCTGCTGACGCTTCTACAGGTCCACGGTCTGTACGTCTGTCCTTGCAGTGACTAAAACAAAACCTCGACTACTTTGGTGCCGACATTGCAGAGTTATTAGAGATTTAATTTGTGAGCAAAACTTGTCCGGTTTTATTTTGGAATCAAACTTTATTAGTATCAAATGAGAACAATATAAACATTGATAACATCTGCAAACGAATAAACACGTGATCAAGATTTACCCCATTTCCTGACGCTCCTCACAAACCCTTCATTTGCATGCGCGAGTCGCCAGTGAAGTCGCTCAACAAGAAACGACGGAGCCTTCAAAATTGATCTGTCACCAAACGGGCGTACTAAAGCCTTTGTAGGTGATGAAGCTTCCAGACGCCTCCTGTATGGAGACACTGGTCACCTGCATTGCTCAGGTGGATTTTGGCCCATTCTTCTGCACACTCCTCACATCCTGTATGGAGACACTAGTCACCTGCATTGCTCAGGTGGATTTTGGCCCATTCTTCCGCACACACTCCTCACATCCTGTATGGAGACACTGGTCACCTGCATTGCTCAGGTGGATTTTGGCCCATTCTTCTGCACACTCCTCACATCCTGTATGGAGACACTAGTCACCTGCATTGCTCAGGTGGATTTTGGTCCATTCTTCCGCACACACCCCTCACATCCTGTATGGAGACACTAGTCACCTGCATTGCTCAGGTGGATTTTGGCCCATTCTTCCGCACACACTCCTCACATCCTGTATGGAGACACTGGTCACCTGCATTGTTCAGGTGGATTTTGGCCCATTCTTCCGCACACACTCCTCACATCCTGTATGGAGACACTAGTCACCTGCATTGCTCAGGTGGATTTTGGCCCATTCTTCCGCACACACTCCTCACATCCTGTATGGAGACACTAGTCACCTGCATTGCTCAGGTGGATTTTGGCCCATTCTTCCGCACACACTCCTCACATCCTGTATGGAGACACTAGTCGCCTGCATTGCTCAGGTGGATTTTGGCCCATTCTTCCGCACACACACTCCTCACATCCTGTATGGAGACACTAGTCACCTGCATTGCTCAGGTGGATTTTGGCCCATTCTTCCGCACACACTCCTCACATCCTGTATGGAGACACTAGTTACCTGCATTGCTCAGGTGGATTTTGGCCCATTCTTCCGCACACACTCCTCACATCCTGTATGGAGACACTAGTCTCCTGCATTGCTCAGGTGGATTTTGGCCCATTCTTCTGCACACACTCCTCACATCCTGTATGGAGACACTAGTCTCCTGCATTGCTCAGGTGGATTTTGGCCCATTCTTCCGCACACACTCCTCACATCCTGTATGGAGACACTAGTCACCTGCATTGCTCAGGTGGATTTTGGCCCATTCTTCCGCACACACTCCTCACATCCTGTATGGAGACACTAGTCACCTGCATTGCTCAGGAGGATTTTGGCCCATTCTTCCGCACACACTCCTCACATCCTGTATGGAGACACTAGTCACCTGCATTGCTCAGGTGGATTTTGGCCCATTCTTCCGCACACACTCCTCACATCCTGTATGGAGACACTAGTCACCTGCATTGCTCAGGTGGATTTTGGCCCATTCTTCCGCACACACACTCCTCACATCCTGTATGGAGACACTAGTCGCCTGCATTGCTCAGGTGGATTTGGCCCATTCTTCCGCACACACACTCCTCACATTCTGTATGGAGACACTAGTCACCTGCATTGCTCAGGTGGATTTTGGCCCATTCTTCCGCACACACACTCCTCACATTCTGTATGGAGACACTAGTCACCTGCATTGCTCAGGTGGATTTTGGCCCATTCTTCCGCACACACTCCTCACATCCTGTATGGAGACACTAGTCACCTGCATTGCTCAGGTGGATTTTGGCCCATTCTTCCGCACACACTCCTCACATCCTGTATGGAGACACTAGTCACCTGCATTGCTCAGGTGGATTTTGGTTCATTCTTCCGCACACACACTCCTCACATTCTGTATGGAGACACTAGTCGCCTGCATTGCTCAGGTGGATTTTGGCCCATTCTTCCGCACACACACTCCTCACATCCTGTATGGAGACACTAGTCGCCTGCATTGCTCAGGTGGATTTTGGCCCATTCTCCCGCACACACTCCTCACATCCTGTATGGAGACACTAGTCGCCTGCATTGCTCAGGTGGATTTTGGTCCATTCTTCCGCACACACTCCTCATATCCTGTATGGAGACACTAGTCGCCTGCATTGCTCAGGTGGATTTTGGGCCATTCTTCCGCACACACACTCCTCACATCCTGTATGGAGACACTAGTCACCTGCATTGCTCAGGTGGATTTTGGTCCATTCTTCCGCACACACTCCTCACATCCTGTATGGAGACACTGGTCCCTGCATTGCTCAGGTGGATTTTGGTCCATTCTTCCGCACACACTCCTCACATCCTGTATGGAGACACTAGTCGCCTGCATTGCTCAGGTGGATTTTGGCCCATTCTTCCGCACACACTCCTCACATCCTGTATGGAGACACTATTCGCCTGCATTGCTCAGGTGGATTTTGGTCCATTCTTCTGCACACACTCCTCACATCCTGTATGGAGACACTAGTCGCCTGCATTGCTCAGGTGGATTTTGGCCCATTCTTCCGCACACACTCCTCACATCCTGTATGGAGACACTAGTCACCTGCATTGCTCAGGTGGATTTTGGCCATTCTTCTGCACACACTCCTCACATCCTGTATGGAGACACTAGTCACCTGCATTGCTCAGGTGGATTTTGGTCTATTCTTCCACACACACTTCTCACATCCTGTATGGAGACACTAGTCACCTGCATTGCTCAGGTGGATTTTGGTCTATTCTTCCACACACACTTCTCACATCCTGTATGGAGACATTAGTCACCTGCATTGCTCAGGTGGATTTTGGTCCATTCTTCCGCACACACACTCCTCTCATCCTGTATGGAGACACTAGTCGCTTGCATTGCTCAGGTGGATTTTGGTCCATTCTTCCGCACACACTCCTCACATCCTGTATGGAGACACTGGTCACCTGCATTGCTCAGGTGGATTTTGGTCCATTCTTCCGCACACACTCCTCGCATCCTGTATGGAGACACTAGTCGCCTGCATTGCTCAGGTGGATTTTGGCCCATTCTTCCGCACACACTCCTCACATCCTGTATGGAGACACTAGTCGTCTGCATTGCTCAGGTGGATTTTGGTTCATTCTTCCGCACACACACTCCTCACATCCTGTATGGAGACACTAGTCACCTGCATTGCTCAGGTGGATTTTGGTCCATTCTTCCGCACACACTACTCACATCCTGTATGGAGACACTAGTCACCTGCATTGCTCAGGTGGATTTTGGCCCATTCTTCCGCACACACTCCTCACATCCTGTATGGAGACACTAGTCCCTGCATTGCTCAGGTGGATTTTGGCCCATTCTTCCGCACACACACTCCTCACATCCTGTATGGAGACACTAGTCCCTGCATTGCTCAGGTGGATTTTGGCCCATTCTTCCGCACACACTCCTCACATCCTGTATGGAGACACTAGTCGTGTGCATTGCTCAGGTGGATTTTGGTCCATTCTTCCGCACACACTCCTCACATCCTGTATGGAGACACTAGTCACCTGCATTGCTCAGGTGGATTTTGGCCCATTCTTCCGCACACACTCCTCACATCCTGTATGGAGACACTAGTCGCTTGCATTGCTCAGGTGGATTTTGGCCCATTCTTCCGCACACACACTCCTCACATCCTGTATGGAGACACTAGTCGCCTGCATTGCTCAGGTGGATTTTGGTCCATTCTTCTGCACACACTCCTCACATCCTGTATGGAGACACTAGTCGCCTGCATTGCTCAGGTGGATTTTGGGCCATTCTTCTGCACACACTCCTCACATCCTGTATGGAGACACTAGTCGTGTGCATTGCTCAGGTGGATTTTGGTCCATTCTTCTGCACACACTCCTCACATCCTGTATGGAGACACTAGTCACCTGCATTGCTCAGGTGGATTTTGGCCCATTCTTCCGCACACACTCCTCACATCCTGTATGGAGACACTAGTCGCCTGCATTGCTCAGGTGGATTTTGGCCCATTCTCCCGCACACACTCCTCACATCCTGTATGGAGACACTAGTCGCCTGCATTGCTCAGGTGGATTTTGGTCCATTCTTCCGCACACACTCCTCATATCCTGTATGGAGACACTAGTCGCCTGCATTGCTCAGGTGGATTTTGGGCCATTCTTCCGCACACACACTCCTCACATCCTGTATGGAGACACTAGTCACCTGCATTGCTCAGGTGGATTTTGGCCCATTCTTCCGCACACACACTCCTCACATCCTGTATGGAGACACTAGTCACCTGCATTGCTCAGGTGGATTTTGGCCCATTCTTCCGCACACACACTCCTCACATCCTGTATGGAGACACTAGTCACCTGCATTGCTCAGGTGGATTTTGGTCCATTCTTCCGCACACACTCCTCACATCCTGTATGGAGACACTGGTCCCTGCATTGCTCAGGTGGATTTTGGTCCATTCTTCCGCACACACTCCTCACATCCTGTATGGAGACACTAGTCCCCTGCATTGCTCAGGTGGATTTTGGTCCATTCTTCCGCACACACTCCTCACATCCTGTATGGAGACACTAGTCGCCTGCATTGCTCAGGTGGATTTTGGCCCATTCTTCCGCACACACTCCTCACATCCTGTATGGAGACACTATTCGCCTGCATTGCTCAGGTGGATTTTGGTCCATTCTTCTGCACACACTCCTCACATCCTGTATGGAGACACTAGTTGCCTGCATTGCTCAGGTGGATTTTGGCCCATTCTTCCGCACACACTCCTCACATCCTGTATGGAGACACTAGTCACCTGCATTGCTCAGGTGGATTTTGGCCCATTCTTCCGCACACACTCCTCACATCCTGTATGGAGACACTAGTCGCCTGCATTGCTCAGGTGGATTTTGGTCCATTCTTCCGCACACACTCCTCACATCCTGTATGGAGACACTGGTCATCTGCATTGCTCAGGTGGATTTTGGCCCATTCTTCTGTACACACTCCTCACATCCTGTATGGAGACACTAGTCGCCTGCATTGCTCAGGTGGATTTTGGCCCATTCTTCCGCACACACTCCTCACATCCTGTATGGAGACACTAGTCACCTGCATTGCTCAGGTGGATTTTGGACCATTCTTCCGCACACTCCTCACAGCCTGTATGGAGACACTAGTCCCTGCATTGCTCAGGTGGATTTTGGTCCATTCTTCCGCACACACACTCCTCGCATCCTGTATGGAGACACTAGTCGCCTGCATTGCTCAGGTGGATTTTGGCCCATTCTTCCGCACACACTCCTCACATCCTGTATGGAGACACTAGTCGCCTGCATTGCTCAGGTGGATTTTGGTCCATTCTTCCGCACACACACTCCTCTCATCCTGTATGGAGACACTGGTCACCTGCATTGCTCAGGTGGATTTTGGTCCATTCTTCCACACACACTCCTCACATCCTGTATGGAGACACTAGTCGTCTGCATTGCTCAGGTGGATTTTGGTTCATTCTTCCGCACACACACTCCTCACATCCTGTATGGAGACACTAGTCACCTGCATTGCTCAGGTGGATTTTGTCCATTCTTCCGCACACACTCCTCACATCCTGTATGGAGACACTAGTCGTCTGCATTGCTCAGGTGGATTTTGGTTCATTCTTCCGCACACACACTCCTCACATCCTGTATGGAGACAATAGTCCATGCATTGCTCAGGTGGATTTTGTCCATTCTTCCGCACACACTCCTCACATCCTGTATGGAGACACTAGTCGCCTGCATTGCTCAGGTGGATTTTGGTCCATTCTTCCGCACACACTCCTCACATCCTGTATGGAGACACTAGTCACCTGCATTGCTCAGGTGGATTTTGGTCCATTCTTCCGCACACACTACTCACATCCTGTATGGAGACACTAGTCACCTGCATTGCTCAGGTGGATTTTGGCCCATTCTTCCGCACACACACTCCTCACATCCTGTATGGAGACACTAGTCGCCTGCATTGCTCAGGTGGATTTTGGTCCATTCTTCTGCACACACTCCTCACATCCTGTATGGAGACACTAGTCGCCTGCATTGCTCAGGTGGATTTTGGGCCATTCTTCTGCACACTCCTCACATCCTGTATGGAGACACTAGTCGCCTGCATTGCTCAGGTGGATTTTGGTCCATTCTTCCGCACACACTCCTCACATCCTGTATGGAGACACTAGTCGCCTGCATTGCTCAGGTGGATTTTGGGCCATTCTTCTGCACACACTCCTCACCTCCTGTATGGAGACACTAGTCTCCTGCATTGCTCAGGTGGATTTTGGCCCATTCTTCCGCACACACACTCCTCACATCCTGTATGGAGACACTAGTCTCCTGCATTGTTCAGGTGGATTTTGGCCCATTCTTCCGCACACACTCCTCACATCCTGTATGGAGACACTAGTCCCTGCATTGCTCAGGTGGATTTTGGCCCATTCTTCCGCACACACTCCTCACATCCTGTATGGAGACACTAGTCGTGTGCATTGCTCAGGTGGATTTTGATCCATTCTTCCGCACACACTCCTCACATCCTGTATGGAGACACTAGTCGCCTGCATTGCTCAGGTGGATTTTGGCCCATTCTTCCGCACACACTCCTCACATCCTGTATGGAGACACTAGTCACCTGCATTGCTCAGGTGGATTTTGGCCCATTCTTCCGCACACACTCCTCACATCCTGTATGGAGACACTGGTCACCTGCATTGCTCAGGTGGATTTTGGCCCATTCTTCTGTACACACTCCTCACATCCTGTATGGAGACACTAGTCGCCTGCATTGCTCAGGTGGATTTTGGCCCATTCTTCTGTACACACTCCTCACATCCTGTATGGAGACACTAGTCACCTGCATTGCTCAGGTGGATTTTGGTCCATTCTTCCGCACACACACTCCTCACATCCTGTATGGAGACACTAGTCGCCTGCATTGCTCAGGTGGATTTTGGTCCATTCTTCCGCACACACTCCTCACATCCTGTATGGAGACACTAGTCGCCTGCATTGCTCAGGTGGATTTTGGTCCATTCTTCCGCACACACTCCTCACATCCTGTATGGAGACAGTAGTCGCCTGCATTGCTCAGGTGGATTTTGGCCCATTCTTCCACACACACTCCTCACATCCTGTATGGAGACACTAGTCGCCTGCATTGCTCAGGTGGATTTGGCCCATTCTCCGCACACACTCCTCACATCCTGTATGGAGACATTAGTCACCTGCATTGCTCAGGTGGATTTTGGCCCATTCTTCCGCACACACTCCTCACATCCTGTATGGAGACACTAGTCACCTGCATTGCTCAGGTGGATTTTGGCCCATTCTTCCGCACACACTCCTCACATCCTGTATGGAGACACTAGTCATCTGCATTGCTCAGGTGGATTTTGGCCCATTCTTCCGCACACACTCCTCACATCCTGTATGGAGACACTAGTCGCCTGCATTGCTCAGGTGGATTTTGGCCCATTCTTCCGCACACACACTCCTCACATCCTGTATGGAGACACTAGTCGCCTGCATTGCTCAGGTGGATTTTGGCCCATTCTTCCACACACACTCCTCACATCCTGTATGGAGACACTAGTCGCCTGCATTGCTCAGGTGGATTTGGCCCATTCTCCGCACACACTCCTCACATCCTGTATGGAGACATTAGTCGCCTGCATTGCTCAGGTGGATTTTGGCCCATTCTTCCGCACACACTCCTCACATCCTGTATGGAGACACTAGTCGCCTGCAGTGCTCAGGTGGATTTTGGCCCATTCTTCTGCACACACTCCTCACATCCTGTATGGAGACATTAGTCGCCTGCAGTGCTCAGGTGGATTTTGGCCCATTCTCCCGCACACACTCCTCACATCCTGTATGGAGACACTAGTCCCTGCATTGCTCAGGTGGATTTTGGCCCATTCTTCCGCACACACTCCTCACATCCTGTATGGAGACACTAGTCGCCTGCATTGCTCAGGTGGATTTTGGCCCATTCTTCCACACACTCCTCACATCCTGTATGGAGACACTAGTCGTCTGCATTGCTCAGGTGGATTTTGGCCCATTCTTCCGCACACACTCCTCACATCCTGTATGGAGACACTAGTCGCCTGCATTGCTCAGGTGGATTTTGGTCCATTCCTCTGCACACATTCCTCACATCCTGTATGGAGACACTAGTCATCTGCATTGCTCAGGTGGATTTTGGCCCATTCTTCCGCACACACTCCTCACATCCTGTATGGAGACACTAGTCGTCTGCATTGCTCAGGTGGATTTTGGCCCATTCTTCCACACACTCCTCACATCCTGTATGGAGACACTGGTCACCTGCATTGCTCAGGTGGATTTTGGCCCATTCTTCCGCACACACTCCTCACATCCTGTATGGAGACACTAGTCGCCTGCATTGCTCAGGTGGATTTTGGCCCATTCTTCCGCACACACTCCTCACATCCTGTATGGAGACACTAGTCACCTGCATTGCTCAGGTGGATTTTGGCCCATTCTTCCGCACACACTCCTCACATCCTGTATGGAGACACTAGTCGTGTGCATTGCTCAGGTGGATTTTGATCCATTCTTCCGCACACACTCCTCACATCCTGTATGGAGACACTAGTCGCCTGCATTGCTCAGGTGGATTTTGGCCCATTCTTCCGCACACACTCCTCACATCCTGTATGGAGACACTAGTCGCCTGCATTGCTCAGGTGGATTTTGGCCCATTCTTCCGCACACACTCCTCACATCCTGTATGGAGACACTAGTCACCTGCATTGCTCAGGTGGATTTTGGCCCATTCTTCCGCACACACTCCTCACATCCTGTATGGAGACACTAGTCATCTGCATTGCTCAGGTGGATTTTGGCCCATTCTTCCGCACACACTCCTCACATCCTGTATGGAGACACTAGTCACCTGCATTGCTCAGGTGGATTTTGGCCCATTCTTCCGCACACACTCCTCACATCCTGTATGGAGACACTAGTCGCCTGCATTGCTCAGGTGGATTTTGGCCCATTCTTCCACACACACTCCTCACATCTTGTATGGAGACACTGGTCACCTGCATTGCTCAGGTGTGATTTTGGTCCATTCTTCCGCACACAGTCCTCACATCCTGTATGGAGACACTAGTCGCCTGCATTGCTCAGGGGGATTTTGGTCCATTCTTCCGCACACACACTCCTCACCTCCTGTATGGAGACACTAGTCGCCTGCATTGCTCAGGTGGATTTTGGTCCATTCTTCCGCACACACTCCTCACATCCTGTATGGAGACACTAGTCGCCTGCATTGCTCAGGTGGATTTTGGCCCATTCTTCCGCACACACTCCTCACATCCTGTATGGAGACACTTGTCGCCTGCATTGCTCAGGTGGATTTTGGCCCATTCTTCCGCACACACACTCCTCACATCCTGTATGGAGACACTAGTCGCCTGCATTGCTCAGGTGGATTTTGGCCCATTCTTCCGCACACACACTCCTCACATCCTGTATGGAGACACTAGTCGCCTGCATTGCTCAGGTGGATTTTGGCCCATTCTTCCTCCGCACACACTCCTCACATCCTGTATGGAGACACTAGTCCCTGCATTGCTCAGGTGGATTTTGGCCCATTCATCCGCACACACTCCTCACATCCTGTATGGAGACACTAGTCACCTGCATTGCTCAGGTGGATTTTGGTCCATTCTTCCTCCGCACACACTCCTCACATCCTGTATGGAGACACTAGTCGCCTGCATTGCTCAGGTGGATTTTGGTCCATTATTCCGCACACTCCTCACATCCTGTATGGAGACACTAGTCCCCTGCATTGCTCAGGTGGATTTTGTCCCATTCTTCTGCACACACTCCTCACATCCTGTATGGAGACACTACTCACCTGCATTGCTCAGGTGGATTTTGGGCTATTCTTCCGCACACACTCCTCACATCCTGTATGGAGACACTGGTCTCCTGCATTGCTCAGGTGGATTTTGGCCATTCTTCCGCACACACTCCTCACATCCTGTATGGAGACAGTAGTCACCTGCATTGCTCAGGTGGATTTTGGCCCATTCTTCCGCACACACTCCTCACATCCTGTATGGAGACACTGGTCTCCTGCATTGCTCAGGTGGATTTTGGCCATTCTTCCGCACACACTCCTCACATCCTGTATGGAGACACTAGTCACCTGCATTGCTCAGGTGGATTTTGGCCCATTCTTCCGCACACACTCCTCACATCCTGTATGGAGACACTAGTCGCCTGCATTGCTCAGGTGGATTTTGGCCCATTCTTCCGCACACACTCCTCACATCCTGTATGGAGACACTAGTCACCTGCATTGCTCAGGTGGATTTTGGCCCATTCTTCCGCACACACTCCTCACATCCTGTATGGAGACACTAGTCACCTCCATTGCTCAGGTGGATTTTGGCCCATTCTTCTGCACACACTCTCCTCACATCCTGTATGGAGACACTAGTCGCCTGCATTGCCCAGGTGGATTTTGGCCCATTCTTCCGCACACACTCCTCACATCCTGTATGGACACAGTAGTCACCTGCATTGCTCAGGTGGATTTTGGCCCATTCTTCCGCACACACTCCTCACATCCTGTATGGAGACACTAGTCACCTGCATTGCTCAGGTGGATTTTGGCCCATTCTTCCGCACACACTCCTCACATCTTGTATGGAGACACTGGTCACCTGCATTGCTCAGGTGGATTTTGGCCCATTCTTCTGCACACTCCTCACATCCTGTATGGAGACACTAGTCGCCTGCATTGCTCAGGTGGATTTTGGCCCATTCTTCCGCACACACTCCTCACATCCTGTATGGACACACTGGTCACCTGCATTGTTCAGGTGGATATTGGCCCATTCTTCCGCACACACTCCTCACATCCTGTATGGAGACACTAGTCACCTGCATTGCTCAGGTGGATTTTGGCCCATTCTTCCGCACACACTCCTCACATCCTGTATGGAGACACTAGTCACCTGCATTGCTCAGGAGGATTTTGGCCCATTCTTCCGCACACACTCCTCACATCCTGTATGGAGACACTAGTCACCTGCATTGCTCAGGTGGATTTTGGCCCATTCTTCCGCACACACACTCCTCACATCCTGTATGGAGACACTAGTCGCCTGCATTGCTCAGGTGGATTTGGCCCATTCTTCCGCACACACACTCCTCACATCCTGTATGGAGACACTAGTCGCCTGCATTGCTCAGGTGGATTTGGCCCATTCTTCCGCACACACACTCCTCACATCCTGTATGGAGACACTAGTCGCCTGCATTGCTCAGGTGGATTTTGGCCCATTCTTCCGCACACACACTCCTCACATCCTGTATGGAGACACTAGTCCCTGCATTGCTCAGGTGGATTTTGGTCCATTCTTCTGCACACACTCCTCACATCCTGTATGGAGACACTAGTCGCCTGCATTGCTCAGGTGGATTTTGGCCCATTCTTCCGCACACACACTCCTCACATTCTGTATGGAGACACTAGTCACCTGCATTGCTCAGGTGGATTTTGGCCCATTCTTCCGCACACACTCCTCACATCCTGTATGGAGACACTAGTCGCCTGCATTGCTCAGGTGGATTTTGGCCCATTCTTCCGCACACACACTCCTCACATTCTGTATGGAGACACTAGTCGCCTGCATTGCTCAGGTGGATTTTGGCCCATTCTTCCGCACACACACTCCTCACATCCTGTATGGAGACACTAGTCGCCTGCATTGCTCAGGTGGATTTTGGCCCATTCTTCCGCACACACACTCCTCACATTCTGTATGGAGACACTAGTCACCTGCATTGCTCAGGTGGATTTTGGCCCATTCTTCCGCACACACACTCCTCACATTCTGTATGGAGACACTAGTCACCTGCATTGCTCAGGTGGATTTTGGCCCATTCTTCCGCACACACTCCTCACATCCTGTATGGAGACACTAGTCACCTGCATTGCTCAGGTGGATTTTGGCCCATTCTTCCGCACACACTCCTCACATCCTGTATGGAGACACTATTCGCCTGCATTGCTCAGGTGGATTTTGGTCCATTCTTCCGCACACACTCCTCACATCCTGTATGGAGACACTAGTCGTCTGCATTGCTCAGGTGGATTTTGGTTCATTCTTCCGCACACACACTCCTCACATCCTGTATGGAGACACTAGTCACCTGCATTGCTCAGGTGGATTTTGGTTCATTCTTCCGCACACACACTCCTCACATCCTGTATGGAGACACTAGTCACCTGCATTGCTCAGGTGGATTTTGGTCCATTCTTCCGCACACACTCCTCATATCCTGTATGGAGACACTAGTCGCCTGCATTGCTCAGGTGGATTTTGGGCCATTCTTTCGCACACACACTCCTCACATCCTGTATGGAGACACTAGTCGCCTGCATTGCTCAGGTGGATTTTGGCCCATTCTTCCGCACACACACTCCTCACATCCTGTATGGAGACACTAGTCACCTGCATTGCTCAGGTGGATTTTGGCCCATTCTTCCGCACACACACTCCTCACATCCTGTATGGAGACACTAGTCACCTGCATTGCTCAGGTGGATTTTGGTCCATTCTTCCGCACACACTCCTCACATCCTGTATGGAGACACTGGTCCCTGCATTGCTCAGGTGGATTTTGGTCCATTCTTCCGCACACACTCCTCACATCCTGTATGGAGACACTAGTCGCCTGCATTGCTCAGGTGGATTTTGGCCCATTCTTCCGCACACACTCCTCACATCCTGTATGGAGACACTATTCGCCTGCATTGCTCAGGTGGATTTTGGTCCATTCTTCTGCACACACTCCTCACATCCTGTATGGAGACACTAGTCGCCTGCATTGCTCAGGTGGATTTTGGCCCATTCTTCCGCACACACTCCTCACATCCTGTATGGAGACACTAGTCGCCTGCATTGCTCAGGTGGATTTTGGTCTATTCTTCCGCACACACTTCTCACATCCTGTATGGAGACACTAGTCGCTTGCATTGCTCAGGTGGATTTTGGCCCATTCTTCCGCACACACACTCCTCACATCCTGTATGGAGACACTAGTCGCCTGCATTGCTCAGGTGGATTTTGGTCCATTCTTCCGCACACACTCCTCACATCCTGTATGGAGACACTAGTCGCCTGCATTGCTCAGGTGGATTTTGGTCCATTCTTCCGCACACACTCCTCACATCCTTTATGGAGACACTGGTCATCTGCATTGCTCAGGTGGATTTTGGCCCATTCTTCTGTACACACTCCTCACATCCTGTATGGAGACACTAGTCGCCTGCATTGCTCAGGTGGATTTTGGCCCATTCTTCCGCACACACTCCTCACATCCTGTATGGAGACACTAGTCACCTGCATTGCTCAGGTGGATTTTGGACCATTCTTCCGCACACTCCTCACATCCTGTATGGAGACACTAGTCCCTGCATTGCTCAGGTGGATTTTGGTCCATTCTTCCGCACACACACTCCTCGCATCCTGTATGGAGACACTAGTCGCCTGCATTGCTCAGGTGGATTTTGGCCCATTCTTCCGCACACACACTCCTCACATCCTGTATGGAGACACTAGTCGCCTGCATTGCTCAGGTGGATTTTGGTCCATTCTTCCGCACACACACTCCTCTCATCCTGTATGGAGACACTGGTCACCTGCATTGCTCAGGTGGATTTTGGTCCATTCTTCCACACACACTCCTCACATCCTGTATGGAGACACTAGTCGTCTGCATTGCTCAGGTGGATTTTGGTTCATTCTTCCGCACACACACTCCTCACATCCTGTATGGAGACACTAGTCACCTGCATTGCTCAGGTGGATTTTGGTCCATTCTTCCGCACACACTACTCACATCCTGTATGGAGACACTAGTCACCTGCATTGCTCAGGTGGATTTTGGCCCATTCTTCCGCACACACTCCTCACATCCTGTATGGAGACACTAGTCGTGTGCATTGCTCAGGTGGATTTTGGTCCATTCTTCCGCACACACTCCTCACATCCTGTATGGAGACACTAGTCACCTGCATTGCTCAGGTGGATTTTGGCCCATTCTTCCGCACACACTCCTCACATCCTGTATGGAGACACTAGTCGCTTGCATTGCTCAGGTGGATTTTGGCCCATTCTTCCGCACACACACTCCTCACATCCTGTATGGAGACACTAGTCGCCTGCATTGCTCAGGTGGATTTTGGTCCATTCTTCTGCACACACTCCTCACATCCTGTATGGAGACACTAGTCGCCTGCATTGCTCAGGTGGATTTTGGGCCATTCTTCTGCACACACTCCTCACATCCTGTATGGAGACACTAGTCGCCTGCATTGCTCAGGTGGATTTTGGTCCATTCTTCCGCACACACTCCTCACATCCTGTATGGAGACACTAGTCGCCTGCATTGCTCAGGTGGATTTTGGGCCATTCTTCTGCACACACTCCTCACATCCTGTATGGAGACACTAGTCACCTGTATTGCTCAGGTGGATTTTGGCCATTCTTCCGCACACACTCCTCACCTCCTGTATGGAGACACTAGTCTCCTGCATTGCTCAGGTGGATTTTGGCCCATTCTTCCGCACACACACTCCTCACATCCTGTATGGAGACACTAGTCTCCTGCATTGCTCAGGTGGATTTTGGCCCATTCTTCCGCACACACACTCCTCACATCCTGTATGGAGACACTAGTCTCCTGCATTGTTCAGGTGGATTTTGGCCCATTCTTCCGCACACACTCCTCACATCCTGTATGGAGACACTAGTCCCTGCATTGCTCAGGTGGATTTTGGCCCATTCTTCCGCACACACTCCTCACATCCTGTATGGAGACACTAGTCGTGTGCATTGCTCAGGTGGATTTTGATCCATTCTTCCGCACACACTCCTCACATCCTGTATGGAGACACTAGTCGCCTGCATTGCTCAGGTGGATTTTGGCCCATTCTTCCGCACACACTCCTCACATCCTGTATGGAGACACTAGTCGCCTGCATTGCTCAGGTGGATTTTGGCCCATTCTTCCGCACACACTCCTCACATCCTGTATGGAGACACTGGTCACCTGCATTGCTCAGGTGGATTTTGGCCCATTCTTCTGTACACACTCCTCACATCCTGTATGGAGACACTAGTCACCTGCATTGCTCAGGTGGATTTTGGTCCATTCTTCTGTACACACTCCTCACATCCTGTATGGAGACACTAGTCACCTGCATTGCTCAGGTGGATTTTGGCCCATTCTTCTGTACACACTCCTCACATCCTGTATGGAGACACTAGTCGCCTGCATTGCTCAGGTGGATTTTGGCCCATTCTTCCGCACACACACTCCTCACATCCTGTATGGAGACACTAGTCACCTGCATTGCTCAGGTGGATTTTGGTCCATTCTTCCGCACACACACTCCTCACATCCTGTATGGAGACACTAGTCGCCTGCATTGCTCAGGTGGATTTTGGTCCATTCTTCCGCACACACTCCTCACATCCTGTATGGAGACACTAGTCGCCTGCATTGCTCAGGTGGATTTTGGTCCATTCTTCCGCACACACTCCTCACATCCTGTATGGAGACAGTAGTCGCCTGCATTGCTCAGGTGGATTTTGGCCCATTCTTCCACACACACTCCTCACATCCTGTATGGAGACACTAGTCGCCTGCATTGCTCAGGTGGATTTGGCCCATTCTCCGCACACACTCCTCACATCCTGTATGGAGACACTAGTCCCTGCATTGCTCAGGTGGATTTTGGCCCATTCTTCCGCACACACTCCTCACATCCTGTATGGAGACACTAGTCACCTGCATTGCTCAGGTGGATTTTGGCCCATTCTTCCGCACACACTCCTCACATCCTGTATGGAGACACTAGTCATCTGCATTGCTCAGGTGGATTTTGGCCCATTCTTCCGCACACACTCCTCACATCCTGTATGGAGACACTAGTTGCCTGCAGTGCTCAGGTGGATTTTGGCCCATTCTTCTGCACACACTCCTCACATCCTGTATGGAGACACTAGTCGCCTGCATGGCTCAGGTGGATTTTGGCCCATTCTTCTGCACACAGTCCTCACATCCTGTATGGAGACACTAGTCGCCTGCATTGCTCAGGTGGATTTTGGCCCATTCTTCCGCACACACACTCCTCACATCCTGTATGGAGACACTAGTCGCCTGCATTGCTCAGGTGGATTTTGGTCCATTCTTCTGCACACACTCCTCACATCCTGTATGGAGACACTAGTCGCCTGCATTGCTCAGGTGGATTTTGGCCCATTCTTCCGCACACACACTCCTCACATCCTGTATGGAGACACTAGTCGTCTGCATTGCTCAGGTGGATTTTGGCCCATTCTTCCACACATTCCTCACATCCTGTATGGAGACACTAGTCGTCTGCATTGCTCAGGTGGATTTTGGCCCATTCTTCCGCACACACTCCTCACATCCTGTATGGAGACACTAGTCGTCTGCATTGCTCAGGTGGATTTTGGCCCATTCTTCCACACACTCCTCACATCCTGTATGGAGACACTGGTCACCTGCATTGCTCAGGTGGATTTTGGCCCATTCTTCCGCACACACTCCTCACATCCTGTATGGAGACACTAGTCGCCTGCATTGCTCAGGTGGATTTTGGCCCATTCTTCCGCACACACTCCTCACATCCTGTATGGAGACACTAGTCACCTGCATTGCTCAGGTGGATTTTGGCCCATTCTTCCGCACACACTCCTCACATCCTGTATGGAGACACTAGTCGTGTGCATTGCTCAGGTGGATTTTGATCCATTCTTCCGCACACACTCCTCACATCCTGTATGGAGACACTAGTCACCTGCATTGCTCAGGTGGATTTTGGCCCATTCTTCCGCACACACTCCTCACATCCTGTATGGAGACACTAGTCGCCTGCATTGCTCAGGTGGATTTTGGCCCATTCTTCCGCACACACTCCTCACATCCTGTATGGAGACACTAGTCACCTGCATTGCTCAGGTGGATTTTGTCCCATTCTTCTGCACACACTCCTCACATCCTGTATGGAGACACTAGTCACCTGCATTGCTCAGGTGGATTTTGGCCCATTCTTCCGCACACACTCCTCACATCCTGTATGGAGACACTAGTCACCTGCATTGCTCAGGTGGATTTTGGTCCATTCTTCCGCACACACTCCTCACATCCTGTATGGAGACACTAGTCACCTGCATTGCTCAGGTGGATTTTGGCCCATTCTTCCGCACACACTCCTCACATCCTGTATGGAGACACTAGTCGCCTGCATTGCTCAGGTGGATTTTGGCCCATTCTTCCACACACACTCCTCACATCTTGTATGGAGACACTGGTCACCTGCATTGCTCAGGTGGATTTTGGTCCATTCTTCCGCACACACACTCCTCACCTCCTGTATGGAGACACTAGTCGCCTGCATTGCTCAGGGGGATTTTGGTCCATTCTTCCACACACACTCCTCACATCTTGTATGGAGACACTGGTCACCTGCATTGCTCAGGTGGATTTTGGTCCATTCTTCCGCACACACACTCCTCACCTCCTGTATGGAGACACTAGTCACCTGCATTGCTCAGGTGGATTTTGGCCCATTCTTCCGCACACACTCCTCACATCCTGTATGGAGACACTAGTCGCCTGCATTGCTCAGGTGGATTTTGGTCCATTCTTCCGCACACACTCCTCACATCCTGTATGGAGACACTAGTCACCTGCATTGCTCAGGTGGATTTTGGCCCATTCTTCCGCACACACTCCTCACATCCTGTATGGAGACACTAGTCACCTGCATTGCTCAGGTGGATTTTGGGCCATTCTTCCACACACACTCCTCACATCCTGTATGGAGACACTAGTCACCTGCATTGCTCAGGTGGATTTTGTCCCATTCTTCCGCACACACTCCTCACATCCTGTATGGAGACACTAGTCCCCTGCATTGCTCAGGTGGATTTTGGCCCATTCTTCCGCACACACTCCTCACATCCTGTATGGAGACACTAGTCACCTCCATTGCTCAGGTGGATTTTGGCCCATTCTTCTGCACACACTCTCCTCACATCCTGTATGGAGACACTAGTCGCCTGCATTGCCCAGGTGGATTTTGGCCCATTCTTCCGCACACACTCCTCACATCCTGTATGGAGACAGTAGTCACCTGCATTGCTCAGGTGGATTTTGGCCCATTCTTCCGCACACACTCCTCACATCCTGTATGGAGACACTAGTCGCCTGCATTGCTCAGGTGGATTTTGGCCCATTCTTCCGCACACACTCCTCACATCCTGTATGGAGACACTAGTCACCTGCATTGCTCAGGTGGATTTTGGCCCATTCTTCCGCACACACTCCTCACATCCTGTATGGAGACACTAGTCATCTGCATTGCTCAGGTGGATTTTGGCCCATTCTTCCGCACACACTCCTCACATCCTGTATGGAGACACTAGTCATCTGCATTGCTCAGGTGGATTTTGGCCCATTCTTCTGCACACACTCCTCACATCCTGTATGGAGACACTAGTCGCCTGCATTGCTCAGGTGGATTTTGGCCCATTCTTCCACACACACTCCTCACATCCTGTATGGAGACACTAGTCCCTACATTGCTCAGGTGGATTTTGGCCCATTCTTCCGCACACACTCCTCACATCCTGTATGGAGACACTAGTCACCTGCATTGCTCAGGTGGATTTTGGCCCATTCTTCCGCACACACTCCTCACATCCTGTATGGAGACACTAGTCCCTGCATTGCTCAGGTGGATTTTGGCCCATTCTTCCGCACACACTCCTCACATCCTGTATGGAGACACTAGTCGTGTGCATTGCTCAGGTGGATTTTGATCCATTCTTCCGCACACACTCCTCACATCCTGTATGGAGACACTAGTCACCTGCATTGCTCAGGTGGATTTTGGCCCATTCTTCCGCACACACTCCTCACATCCTGTATGGAGACACTAGTCGCCTGCATTGCTCAGGTGGATTTTGGCCCATTCTTCCGCACACACTCCTCACATCCTGTATGGAGACACTGGTCGCCTGCATTGCTCAGGTGGATTTTGGTCCATTCTTCCGCACACACTCCTCACATCCTGTATGGAGACACTAGTCGTGTGCATTGCTCAGGTGGATTTTGATCCATTCTTCCGCACACACTCCTCACATCCTGTATGGAGACACTAGTCGCCTGCATTGCTCAGGTGGATTTTGGTCCATTCTTCCGCACACACTCCTCACATCCTGTATGGAGACACTAGTCACCTGCATTGCTCAGGTGGATTTTGGCCCATTCTTCCGCACACACTCCTCACATCCTGTATGGAGACACTAGTCACCTGCATTGCTCAGGTGGATTTTGGGCCATTCTTCCACACACACTCCTCACATCCTGTATGGAGACACTAGTCACCTGCATTGCTCAGGTGGATTTTGTCCCATTCTTCTGCACACACTCCTCACATCCTGTATGGAGACACTAGTCACCTGCATTGCTCAGGTGGATTTTGGCCCATTCTTCCGCACACACTCCTCACATCCTGTATGGAGACACTAGTCACCTGCATTGCTCAGGTGGATTTTGGCCCATTCTTCCGCACACACTCCTCACATCCTGTATGGAGACACTAGTCGCCTGCATTGCTCAGGTGGATTTTGGCCCATTCTTCCGCACACACTCCTCACATCCTGTATGGAGACACTAGTCGCCTGCATTGCTCAGGTGGATTTTGGCCCATTCTTCCACACACACTCCTCACATCCTGTATGGAGACACTGGTCACCTGCATTGCTCAGGTGGATTTTTGCCCATTCTTCTGTACACACTCCTCACATCCTGTATGGAGACACTAGTCGCCTGCATTGCTCAGGTGGATTTTGGCCCATTCTTCCGCACACACTCCTCACATTCTGTATGGAGACACTAGTCGCCTGCATTGCTCAGGTGGATTTTGGCCCATTCTTCTGTACACACTCCTCACATCCTGTATGGAGACACTAGTCACCTGCATTTCTCAGGTGGATTTTGGCCCATTCTTCCACACACACTCCTCACATCCTGTATGGAGACACTAGTCGCCTGCATTGGTCAGGTGGATTTTGGTCCATTCTTCTGCACACACTCCTCACATCCTGTATGGAGACACTGGTCACCTGCATTGCTCAGGTGGATTTTGGCCCATTCTTCTGTACACACTCCTCACATCCTGTATGGAGACACTAGTCGCCTGCATTGCTCAGGTGGATTTTGGCCCATTCTTCCGCACACACTCCTCACATTCTGTATGGAGACACTAGTCGCCTGCATTGCTCAGGTGGATTTTGGCCCATTCTTCTGTACACACTCCTCACATCCTGTATGGAGACACTAGTCACCTGCATTGCTCAGGTGGATTTTGGTCCATTCTTCCGCACACACACTCCTCACATCCTGTATGGAGACACTAGTCACCTGCATTGCTAAGGTGGATTTTGGTCCATTCTTCCGCACACACACTCCTCACATCCTGTATGGAGACACTAGTCGCTTGCATTGCTCAGGTGGATTTGGCCCATTCTTCCGCACACGCCTCACATCCTGTATGGAGACACTAGTCACCTGCATTGCTAAGGTGGATTTTGGCCCATTCTTCCGCACACACACACTCCTCACATCCTGTATGGAGACACTAGTCGCCTGCATTGCTCAGGTGGATTTTGGCCCATTCTTCCGCACACACACTCCTCACATCCTGTATGGAGACACTAGTCATCTGCATTGCTCAGGTGGATTTTGGCCCATTCTTCCGCACACACTCCTCACATCCTGTATGGAGACACTAGTCGCCTGCATTGCTCAGGTGGATTTTGGTCCATTCTTCTGCACACACTCCTCACATCCTGTATGGAGACACTAGTCACCTGCATTGCTCAGGTGGATTTTGGCCCATTCTTCCGCACACACTCCTCACATCCTGTATGGAGACACTAGTCGCCTGCATTGCTCAGGTGGATTTTGGTCCATTCTTCCGCATACACACTCCTCACATCCTGTATGGAGACACTAGTCGCCTGCATTGCTCAGGTGGATTTTGGCCCATTCTTCCGCACACACTCCTCACATCCTGTATGGAGACACTAGTCGCCTGCATTGCTCAGGGGGATTTTGGTCCATTCTTCCGCACACACACTCCTCACCTCCTGTATGGAGACACTAGTCGCCTGCATTGCTCAGGTGGATTTTGGTCCATTCTTCCGCACACACTCCTCACATCCTGTATGGAGACACTAGTCGCCTGCATTGCTCAGGTGGATTTTGGCCCATTCTTCCGCACACACACTCCTCACATCCTGTATGGAGACACTAGTCGCCTGCATTGCTCAGGTGGATTTTGGCCCATTCTTCCGCACACACACTCCTCACATCCTGTATGGAGACACTAGTCACCTGCATTGCTCAGGTGGATTTTGGCCCATTCTTCCGCACACTCCTCACATCCTGTATGGAGACACTAGTCATCTGCATTGCTCAGGTGGATTTTGGCCCATTCTTCCGCACACACTCCTCACATCCTGTATGGAGACACTAGTCGCCTGCATTGCTCAGGTGGATTTTGGCCCATTCTTCTGCACACACTCCTCACATCCTGTATGGAGACACTAGTCATCTGCATTGCTCAGGTGGATTTTGGCCCATTCTTCCGCACACACTCCTCACATCCTGTATGGAGACAGTAGTCGCCTGCATTGCTCAGGTGGATTTTGGCCCATTCTTCCGCACACACTCCTCACATCCTGTATGGAGACACTAGTCGCCTGCATTGCTCAGGTGGATTTTGGTCCATTCTTCTGCACACACTCCTCACATCCTGTATGGAGACACTAGTCACCTGCATTGCTCAGGTGGATTTTGGCCCATTCTTCCGCACACACTCCTCACATCCTGTATGGAGACACTAGTCGCCTGCATTGCTCAGGTGGATTTTGGTCCATTCTTCCGCATACACACTCCTCACATCCTGTATGGAGACACTAGTCGCCTGCATTGCTCAGGTGGATTTTGGCCCATTCTTCCACACACTCCTCACATCCTGTATGGAGACACTAGTCGCCTGCATTGCTCAGGTGGATTTTGGTCCATTCTTCCGCATACACACTCCTCACATCCTGTATGGAGACACTAGTCGCCTGCATTGCTCAGGTGGATTGTGGCCCATTCTTCCACACACACTCCTCACATCCTGTATGGAGACACTAGTCGCCTGCATTGCTCAGGTGGGTTTTGGCCCATTCTTCCGCACACACTCCTCACATCCTGTATGGAGACACTAGTCGCCTGCATTGCTCAGGTGGATTTTGGCCCATTCTTCCGCACACACTCCTCACATCCTGTATGGAGACACTAGTCGCCTGCATTGCTCAGGTGGATTTTGGCCCATTCTTCCGCACACACTCCTCACATCCTGTATGGAGACACTAGTCACCTGCATTGCTCAGGTGTGATTTTGGTCCATTCTTCCGAACACACTCCTCACATCCTGTATGGAGACACTAGTCTCCTGCATTGCTCAGGTGGATTTTGGACCATTCTTCCGCACACACTCCTCACATCCTGTATGGAGACACTAGTCGCCTGCATTGCTCAGGTGGATTTTGGCCCATTCTTCCGCACACACACTCCTCACATCCTGTATGGAGACACTAGTCACCTGCATTGCTCAGGTGGATTTTGGCCCATTCTTCCGCACACTCCTCACATCCTGTATGGAGACACTAGTCATCTGCATTGCTCAGGTGGATTTTGGCCCACTCTTCTGCATACACTCCTCACATCCTGTATGGAGACACTAGTCGCCTGCATTGCTCAGGTTGCTTTTGGCCCACTCTTCTGCACACACTCCTCACATCCTGTATGGAGACACTAGTCACCTGCATTGCTCAGGTGGATTTTGGCCCATTCTTCCGCACACACTCCTCACATCCTGTATGGAGACACTGGTCCCTGCATTGCTCAGGTGGATTTTGGCCCACTCTTCTGCACACACTCCTCACATCCTGTATGGAGACACTAGTCGCCTGCATTGCTCAGGTGGATTTTGGCCCATTTTCCCGCACACACACTCCTCACATCCTGTATGGAGACACTAGTCGCCTGCATTGCTCAGGTGGATTTTGGCCCATTCTTCCGCACACACTCCTCACATCCTGTATGGAGACACTAGTCACCTGCAATGCTCAGGTGGATTTTGGCCCATTTTTCCGCACACACTCCTCACATCCTGTATGGAGACACTAGTCGCCTGCATTGCTCAGGTGGATTTTGGCCCATTCTTCTGCACACACACTCCTCACATCCTGTATGGAGACACTGGTCGCCTGCATTGCTCAGGTGGATTTTGGCCCATTCTTCTGCACACACACTCCTCACATCCTGTATGGAGACACTGGTCGCCTGCATTGCTCAGGTGGATTTGGCCCATTCTTCCGCACACACTCCTCACATCCTGTATGGAGACACTAGTCACCTGCATTGCTCAGGTGGATTTGGTCCATTCTTCCGCACACACACTCCTCACATCCTGTATGGAGACACTAGTCCCCTGCATTGCTCAGGTGGATTTTGGCCCATTCTTCTGCACACACACTCCTCACATCCTGTATGGAGACACTGGTCGCCTGCATTGCTCAGGTGGATTTTGGCCCATTCTTCTGCACACACTCCTCACATCCTGTATGGAGACACTAGTCACCTGCATTGCTCAGGTGGATTTTGGCCCATTCTTCCGCACACACTCCTCACATCCTGTATGGAGACACTAGTCACCAGCATTGCTCAGGTGGATTTTGGCCCATTCTTCCGCACACACTCCTCACATCCTGTATGGAGACACTAGTCGCCTGCATTGCTCAGGTGGATTTTGGCCCATTCTTCCGCACACACTCCTCACATCCTGTATGGAGACACTAGTCCCCTGCATTGCTCAGGTGGATTTTGGCCCATTCTTCTGCACACACACTCCTCACATCCTGTATGGAGACACTGGTCGCCTGCATTGCTCAGGTGGATTTTGGTCCATTCTTCCGCACACACTCCTCACATCCTGTATGGAGACACTAGTCCCCTGCATTGCTCAGGTGGATTTTGGCCCATTCTTCCGCACACACTCCTCACATCCTGTATGGAGACACTAGTCCCCTGCATTGCTCAGGTGGATTTTGGCCCATTCTTCCGCACACACTCCTCACATCCTGTATGGAGACACTAGTCCCCTGCATTGCTCAGGTGGATTTTGGCCCATTCTTCCGCACACACTCCTCACATCCTGTATGGAGACACTAGTCCCCTGCATTGCTCAGGTGGATTTTGGCCCATTCTTCCGCACACACTCCTCACATCCTGTATGGAGACACTTGTCCCCTGCATTGCTCAGGTGGATTTGGCCCATTCTTCCGCACACACTCCTCACATCCTGTATGGAGACACTAGTCTCCTGCATTGCTCAGGTGGATTTTGGTCCATTCTTCTGCACACACTCCTCACATCCTGTATGGAGACACTAGTCGCCTGCATTGCTCAGGTGGATTTTGGCCCATTCTTCTGCACACACTCCTCACATCCTGTATGGAGACACTAGTCACCTGCATTGCTCAGGTGGATTTTGGCCCATTCTTCCGCACACTCCTCACATCCTGTATGGAGACACTAGTCCCTGCATTGCTCAGGTGGATTTTGGCCCATTCTTCTGCACACACTCCTCACATTCTGTATGGAGACACTAGTCACCTGCATTGCTCAGGTGGATTTTGGCCCATTCTTCCGCACACACTCCTCACATCCTGTATGGAGACACTAGTCCCTGCATTGCTCAGGTGGATTTTGGTCCATTCTTCCGCACACACTCCTCACATCCTGTATGGAGACACTAGTCGCCTGCATTGCTCAGGTGGATTTTGGCCCATTCTTCCGCACACACTCCTCACATCCTGTATGGAGACACTAGTCGCCTGCATTGCTCAGGTGGATTTTGGCCCATTCTTCCGCACACACACTCCTCACATCCTGTATGGAGACACTAGTCACCAGCATTGCTCAGGTGGATTTTGGCCCATTCTTCCGCACACACTCCTCACATCCTGTATGGAGACACTAGTCACCTGCATTGCTCAGGTGGATTTTGGTCCATTCTTCCACACACACTCCTCACATCCTGTATGGAGACACTAGTCACCTGCATTGCTCAGGTGGATTTTGGTCCATTCTTCCACACACACTCCTCACATCCTGTATGGAGACACTAGTCACCTGTATTGCTCAGGTGGATTTTGGTCCATTCTTCCACACACACTCCTCACATCCTGTATGGAGACACTAGTCACCTGTATTGCTCAGGTGGATTTTGGTCCATTCTTCTGCACACACTCCTCACATCCTGTATGGAGACACTAGTCGCCTGCATTGCTCAGGTGTGATTTTGGTCCATTCTTCCGCACACACTCCTCACATCCTCCAGGTCCTGGCTCCTTCTTTGAACTCTGAGCTTTAGTTCCTTCCAGACGTGTTCTATTGGATTTGGGTCCGGTGATCGGTTCGGCCATTCAGCAGATTTTTTTTTTTTTTTTTCTGAAACCAACTGAGGTTTCTTTGGCTGAGTGTTTGGGATCATTGTCTTGCTGAAATGTCCTCCCTCGTTTCATCTTCATCCTCCTGTTAGAAGGCAGCAGCTTTTCATCCAAAATGTCTCGTTACATTTGTCCATTCATTCATCCTCCAGTTATATGAAGTTTTCTGTATGCTGGCAAACGGCCCCACACCATGATGTTACCACCTCAACTCTTCACTGTTGGTGTTTTTGGGGTGATTTGCCTTTTGCCCTCCAAACATAGTGTGTATTATGGCCTCCAAAGAGTTAAGGCTGCGAAGGTCTTAAAACAGCTCACTGGTTTTACCCATCATGTGATGTTTCTTGTGTGGCACCTTGGTAATGGGGCAACTTTTAATAGGCCATCAGTTGAACCAGCTGATTTTATTTTTCAGTAAGTGGCAGGATTGCTTTCAGCTGGTGTCATGACTTTCCACCTCTTTCTTTATATATTCAATACTTTTTCCCTGTGTCATTTTTCATTGTTATATATCACTACATTTATGGACATCTATGGATTGATTATTTTGCCAGTGTGGATTGGATGGGTTGTTACTGACATCTGGAGAGAAATTCTTTTCAGTAGCGCTTTTAGATATATATTTACTTAGAAAATTGATGTGTTCATTACTTATTTCTCCTGCTGTAAGTGGATATGAAAATATGTTGGCAATTTACCTAGAATTAGACATATATATTAAAAATAAATGTGAATGCCATGAATTGTGGCTCTCGCTGCTGTGGTATGTGGATTGTGCGTCCTGAGATTCATTTATTCGAGGACTTCCTAATGCTAAATGTAATCAAGCCATGACTTAGTGTAATCAGTCATTTTGGTGGCTAGCCAAGCAAGCAGCAATGTAATAATTCCATGCAAATATATGGAAAATCCTCTTTGACCCAAAGAAGCAGAGCGGATAGTTTACAGCTTTGGCCTCGGTTACTACAGTCATGGCCAAAAGTTTTGAGAATGCTACAAATATTAATTTTTACAAAGTCTGCTGCTTCAGTTTTTCTAATGGCAATTTGCATATACTCCAGAATGTCATAAAGAGTGATCAGCTTGACAGCAATTACTTGCAAAGTCAATATTGGTAAGAAAATGAACTTTAACCCCCAAAACACACTTCAACATCATTGCATTCCTGCCTTAAAAGGAGCAGCTAACATTGTTTTAGTGATTGTTCCAGTAACACAGGTGTGGGTGTTGATGAGGACAGGGCTGGCGATCAATCAGTCATGATTAAGTAAGAATGACACCACTGGACACTTTAAAAGGAGGCTGGTGCTTGGTATCATTGTTTCTCTTCAGTTAACCATGGTTATCTCTAAAGAAACACGTGCAGCCATCATTGCTCTGCACAAAAATGGCCTAACAGGGAAGAGTATCGCAGCTACAAAGATTGCACCTCAGTCACCAATCTATCGCATCATCAAGAACTTCAAGGAGAGAGCTTCCATTGTTGCCAAAATGGCTCCAGGGCGCCCAAGAAGGACCAGCAAACGCCAGGACCGTATCTTAAACCTGTTTCAGCTGCGGGATGGGACTACCAGCCGTGGCGAGCTAGCGCAGCAATGGCAGCGGCTGGTGTGAGGCTTCTGCACGCACTGTGAGGTGGAGTCTGCTTGAACAAGGCCTGGTTTCAAGGAGGGCAGCAAAGAAGCCACTTCTCTCCAGAAAAAACATCAGGGACCGACTGATATTCTGCAGAAGGTACAGGGAGTGGACTGCTGAGGACTGGGGGAAAGTCATTTTCTCAGATGAATCCCCTTTTCGATTGTTTGGGACATCTGGAAACAGCTTATTAGGAGAAGAAGAGGTGAGCGCTACCTCCAGTCTTGTCTCATGCCAACTGTTACCATCCGGAAACCATTCATGTGTGGGGCTGCTTCTCAGCCAAGGGAATCGCACCACTCACAGTCTGGCCTAAAAACACCGCCATGAATAAAGAATGGCACCAGAATGTCCTCCAAGAGCAGCTTCTCCCAACCGTCCAAGAGCAGTTTGGCCCCAACAATGCCTTTTCCAGCATGATGGAGCACCTTGCCATAAAGCAAAGGTGACCACTAAATGGCTCATGGAACAAAACATAGAGATTTTGGGTCCATGGCCTGGAAACTCCCCAGATCTTAATCCCATTGAGAACTTGTGGGCAATCATCAAGAGACGGGTGGACAAACAAAAAACCAACAAATTCTGGCAAAATGCAAGCATTACTTATGCAAGAATGGACAGCGATCAGTCAGGATTTGCTCCAGAAGATGATTGACAGCTGCCCGGGAGAATTGCAGAGGTCCTGAAGAAGAAGGGGCAACACTGCAAATACTGACTTGCTGCATTAACTCATTCTAATGTCAATAGAACCTTCTGGTCTCATAATATGATTGCAATTATATTTCTGTATGTGACGTAAACATCAGACAAACACAAACACCAGAGGGAACAGATCATGTGAAAATAGCATTGTGGTGTCATTCTCACAACTTTTGGCCATGACTGTATACTGCACCTTACAGAGCGTTGTCTTCTCGAATCTGTGGCCTATATAATATTTATTCACATTAATTCCATAGCACTTTACATACATTGTAAGCCCCAATGGGGACAGTGTTGCCAATCTAAACTCCCTATCAGAATGTCTTTGGAGTGTGGGAGGAAACCCACGCAAACACGGGGAGAACATACGGTACAAACTCCTTGCAGATGGTGTCCTTGGTGGGATTCGAACCCAGGACCCAAGCGCTGCAAGACTGCAGTGCCAACCACTGAGCCACCACAAGACTGCAGTGCCAACCGCTGAGCCACCACAAGACTGCAGTGCCAACCACTGAGCCACCACAAGACTGCAGTGCCAACCGCTGAGCCACCACAAGACTGCAGTGCCAACCGCTGAGCCACCACAAGACTGCAGTGCCAACCGCTGAGCCACCACAAGACTGCAGTGCCAACCGCTGAGCCACCACAAGACTGCAGTGCCAACCGCTGAGCCACCACAAGACTGCAGTGCCAACCGCTGAGCCACCACAAGACTGCAGTGCCAACCGCTGAGCCACCACAAGACTGCAGTGCCAACCGCTGAGCCACCACAAGACTGCAGTGCCAACCGCTGAGCCACCACAAGACTGCAGTGCCAACCGCTGAGCCACCACAAGACTGCAGTGCCAACCACTGAGCCACCACAAGACTGCAGTGCCAACCACTGAGCCACCACAAAACTGCAGTGCCAACCACTGAGCCACCACAAGACTGCAGTGCCAACCACTGAACCACCACCACGACTACAGTGCTAACCACTGAGCCACTTTATTACTTCTACAGTTCATTGGTAAAGAGTAATCGGAATGAGGCATCAAACAAGCCCCGCCCCCCGACAAGGACCTGGGGATTACATACAACCAAACAAGACAAAACCCAATGTCTCTACAAGGAGCAGAACCAAAAGGTGAATCATGACACTACCTCTGCAAAATCTGGCCTTACAGAGGTTATCCCTTACTTTTACATTGATAGCCGATTCTTAGGATAGGTCATCACTGTCAGATCGGCCGGGGTCGACACCCCCAGGAGGCAGCCAGAAATGCCCAGTGTCCTCCGGAGCTGCTCCGTCTTCAGATAGTGGCCGGGTGCTGCACATCTGCCTCGGATTCATCTGAATAGGAGGTGGATGTGTAGTACTCGGCCGCGGCCACTATCAGAAGACAGAGCAGCTCCGGAACTGAGCACTTCTGGCTGCCTGCCACTGCTGCCGACACCATGAACAGCTGACCGGCGGGGTGCGGGGTGTCAGATCCCAGCCAATCTAACGTTGTAGACCCATCCTATGGATCGCCATCAATCTAATAGTAGTGGATCACCCCTTTTTAACAAAATTCAGAAGGGATATTAATCTAGATTGTGCTGGAGAGTATCCCAAAAACAGGGCTGAAAAGCATCTGATCAAACCCTTCCGTGGCTTCTGTCTTGAAATCAGACTCCTCCTGTGTCATCTGTAGGATGCAATTCCCATTTAGCAGAGCTACTTTTCCCCAGCACTTGATTTTTTAGGACCTGTGTGGATCTCGTCATTCTCGCATTTTCCACCATCTGTGAGTTATGTTGGCATCAAAGGCAGCAGCTTCAAGGACTACAGAGGAGTTTGTGGTGCTTGTGTCAAATAAACCTCATATAAGCGATCAGCTGAGCACCCGGCGGCCGGCTATTGAGAGTGCTCAGCTGAGCACCCGGCAGCCGGCTATTGAGAGCGCTCAGCTGAGCACCCGGCGGCCGGCTATTGAGAGTGCTCAGCTGAGCACCCGGCAGCCGGCTATTGAGAGCGCTCAGGTGATCACCTGGCAGCCGGCTATTGAGCGCTCTCAGCTGAGCACCCGGCGGCCGGCTTTTGAGAGCGCTCAGCTGAGCGCCCAGCGGCCGGCTTTTGAGAGCGCTCAGCTGAGCGCTCACAATAGTCTGCTTCCGGTAAAAAAAGAAGAAAAAAAAAAGCTTTCCGTTGTTTTGTACGATCCGTTGCATCAGTTGTGCCATTATATGCAACGCATCCGTTGCATCCGTCACACGACGCAATGCAACGGAAGCCATCCAACGCAAGTGTGAAAGTAGCCTTAGGCTAGTTTCACACTTGCGTTGAACGGTATCCGTTGCATTGCGTTGTGTAACGGATGCAACGGATGTGTTGCATATAATGGCACAACTGATGCAACGGATCGTACAAAACAACGCAATTCGTTTTGTTTTGTTTTGTTTTTTTTTTTTTTACAGTTTTACCAGCGGCAGACTATTGTGAACAATCCGCTGATCGCTCCCAGTAGCCGGCCGCCGGGTGATCAGCTGATCGCTCCCAGTAGCCGGCCACCGGGTGATCAGCTGATCGCTCCCAGTAGCCGGCCGCCGGGTGATCAGCTGATCGCTCCCTGCAGCCGGCGGCCGGTTGCTCAGCTGAGCGTTCGGCCAGCGCAAGCCAAAATAAAGTTTGATTTAAAAAAAAAAAAAAAAAAAGAGCATGCGCAGTGAAATCCAGAGCATTCCGCTGCTCAAAATAACGTTACATGCTGCGTTCCTCCCGCTCGGCGGAAGCAACGGAGCGTCGCCCAGCGGAAGCAACGCAGGTCCTTTTGGTACAATCCGTCACCCATACAAGTCTATGGGAAACAGCGGAATCCGTTAACGGATTCTGCTGTTTTCCAAAAGAGCGGATTGTAACGGAAGGAAATAAACGCAAGTGTGAAAGTACCCTTATACAAAGAAAAATGCGGTAACACAAATTTCAGTAACATGTTGAATACTTTTTTCCTGTGTCATTTCTCATGATTACACACCAGTAATTTATGGCCATCTGTGGATTGACTTCTTGCCGGTGTGGAGTGGGTGGGTCCCCTTCGTCCTCTCCTGCCCTGTTGGCTAAATGGAGCCCTAACATTGAGCTGTAGGATATATTCCCTCGCTCCGACACTGAGCTACAGTTCAGCAGTTGTACGGCTTCTCTCCTTTTTTTTTTTTCTTAGATAATAACTAAAAGAAAAGGACAAAAACACGTAATCTATAATTACGAGCCCAGCAGTAGGTAATTTAGTGCTGATCGATCTCGTGCCTAGGAGAAGTCCTGTGTAATGTTCGCTGTGCCACGTGTGGATTATCACGTGCACTCGCTCCAAAGCTGTTTTTTATTGTATTTTTGGCACGGCATTAAACATGTTTTATCTAAGCCAAACTTCATACATAATGGCTATAAAAGGGGGACTTTCACGTGTGACGTGAGGACTTTTCAGTAACGAGCTCCATTGTGGAACCGACGAATGTTTCCAATAAACGCGTCTATTTCCGTCAGTAACAGAATAAATCCTGGCAATGGCGCTATTATTTTTCCAATTTAAATACGAGACATTTTCTATCAAATTTAATACAAACTCCAAATCAGACGTGACGTGTCGGATGTGGCTGCGTGTGAGCTCCTCTGTCACAAGGGGGTTTCTGGAGACTTTAGGCCGCATTGATTTATATTTTCTGGTTTTTGTCATTTTTCATTTTCTTTTATCTAAAGACTCATAGGGGAAAAGTGGCTTTTAGAGAGGGGCTACGCGGTGACCAGTCATTGCGCAAATATACCCTGAAGTCACTCCACCAGCATCACACACGTGCACCCCAATACATCACAATATCATCCAAAGTAAATTTATTTCAGTAATTCAATACACAAAGGAAACACATATTATATAGAGTCATTACACACAGAGGGATCTATTCCTATATATTATATAGAGTCATTACACACAGCGGGATCTATTCCTATATATTATATAGAGTCATTACACACAGAAGGATCTATTCCTATATATTATATAGAGTCATTACACACAGAGGGATCTATTCCTATATATTATATATAGTCATTACACACAGAGGGATCTATTACGGTATATAGAGTCATCATCTATATAATATATAGGAATAGATCCCTCTGTGTGTAATGACTATATAATATATAGGAATAGATCCCTCTGTGTATAATGACTCTATATAATATATAGGAATAGATCCCTCTGTGTGTAATAACTCTATATAATATATAGGAATAGATCCCTCTGTGTCTAATGAATCTATATAATATATAGGAATAGATCCTTCTGTGTGTAATGACTCTATATAATATATAGGAATAGATCCCTCTGTGTGTAATGACTCTATATAATATATAGGAATAGATCCTTCTGTGTGTAATGACTCTATATAATATATAGGAATAGATCCCTCTGTGTGTAATGACTATATAATATATAGGAATAGATCCTTCTGTGTGTAATGACTCTATATAATATATAGGAATAGATCCCTCTGTGTGTAATGACTCTATATAATATATAGGAATAGATCCCTCTGTGTGTAATGACTCTATATAATACATGTGTTTCCCTTTTTGTATTGAATTACTGAAATAAAGTACCTTTTTGATGATTTTCTATTTATTGAGATGCACGTGTGTGTGAGGTGTAGATCGCGGGGGACGCTACATTGTGCTCTTAATTTTAGGATGTACATTTCTTTTGCGAGTTAATCTGATGTGTATTTTTTCTCCAGCTTCTGGAGAACATTGATCACGTCGCGCCTCTCACCTCTGAAACGTTTTCCTGTATAGACCCTGCATTTTATGGTTACTCGCCTTCCCCAATTTTTCGCCCTTGTAATATCAATACCTGTTTTTAGTGTCGCCAAAGCCTCTGGGACCTTGAGATTCGGCAAGTGCCCTGCTATGTCAGATCTGAGGATTGCATTGACTCTGCCTTTGATGCAAATGGACTGTTCTAAGCAGCGGGAAAGGATCTACGCTTTCTTTACAGACCCTTCAGTGGTGACCCCAGATTACGCACCACCAATGTCCTAGCGGGGGGCTGTGATGATGATATTTTACTTTTCCATTGACCTTTGTGAGTAATGCTCAGTGGTATGCGTCTGTTGCAGGATGGAGGCCTCCTGTCTGGAGCTAGCACTTGAGGGAGAACGACTGTGCAAAGCCGGGGACTTCAAGGATGGAGCCGCTTTTTTTGAGGCCGCGGTCCAGGTCGGGACGGAGGATCTGAAGACGCTGAGCGCCATCTACAGCCAGCTGGGAAATGCATATTTCTACCTGAAGGAATACTCAAAGGCTCTGGAGTACCACAAGCACGACCTTACACTCGCCAGGTGAGAGGAGGTTTGTTTTTTTTTGTTTTATATGTTTTATGATTTGGTGTAACTTGCAAGAACAGGCGTTTTAGCCCTATTTTGCATTCATCAACTGCAGATTGGTTATAGATTTTCCTACACTCTTACTGCATGAAGGCTTAGGCCATGTGCACACGTAGAGCCCCTGAAGCCATCAGGGAGCTATAAGGTAGTGCATCCTCACCAGGATGCAGGGCCTACCCCCAGGGACCCGGAAGACCAGTGCCGGGAACAACTACACATTCCAGTTGATCTCTATTTTTCCCCAAATTCCCCATAGACTGGTGCCAGGCTTGGCCATTTAGAGGTGGAGCCGATCCAGTCCACTAGACCACCAGGTGGGAGGGGCGGACAGTGGACGCTCAGAGAACAGAGTGAGTCGGTGATGGAGAGAGCGAGTGGAACCACTGAGAGGAGTGTGACGGTGACCTGAGGGTCAAGGTGGTTGGTTGCCGGTGGAGTACGGTGGAGTACACCCGGAACCACGCAACAACGGGGTACAGAATCCTAGGTCAGGCAAACGCTCCAGGCAGACCTGATAACACCTGCACAGCGAGGGGTCCATCCAGGACCTCACTGACCTTGAAGTTCAGGACACAGTAGCCATGGGAGAACCAGGGACAGGACCAGAGACTCTGACCCCACAGTGTTCACGCTACCGTCATACGGACTGCTGTTAAGAGACTACCAGGAGGGGACCCCCAGGCACTGCAAGCCACGGGGACCCACCAACCAAACACAGGTGCAGGAGAAAGAAGGCTCCAGGTCACCACACCGGCACTGGGACTAGGGACTAGCGGTCAAGACCAGCCGGCCTCAGGTGACCAGTTTACATCTGACTGTGAGTAAAGGAACCAGTTACACTGCAATCCCTTGTGTGGCCTTCCTTCTTTCTACACCGATCTACATCACCTATCCTCTGGGGCCCGGCCCTGCTTGCGGAGGGTCTACCATCCAGGCTGCCACTAACACCAGCCCCAGTAGTGATACCTATGCAGCGGCGGCTCCATCCACATAACCGCGACCCGCAAGTGGTGTCACGTAATAAACTTTCATTTAAATTAACCTGTAAATATACCCCTTTTAAAAAGCCCCCAGGGCACGGAAGCGGGCAACAGCCACCAACATCTCCCCGGCAATACACCGCCCGGGACCGAGAACCCCATAACCCCGGGGCAACACACTTAGCAGATTTTTTTATGCACATAAAACTGCATTTCTTGGCAGGAAAAAAGCTGCTGGAAAAATGTATACTTTTTTTCGTGCTTTATCTATTGAGAGGGAAAAATGCAGGAAAAAAAGCAGAATTTACACTCTGCTTCTTTTTATCTGCAAGGAAAAAGGAAGCGACGTGTGCACAGCGCTTCAGGATTCTCATAGACTTTGCTGGGATGCGTTTATCCTTGCAGTATTTATTAAACTGCAAAAAAAAAGCATGTAAAAAAGCAATGTGTGCACATGGCCTTACTATCAGGTGTATGAAATTAAAACTTGTCTACGTGAATGTGCAAAATTAGATTGTGTGGCTAAGGCTATGTGCGCACGTTGCGTTCTATTCCGCTGCTTGTAAGTCACTGCATGTGCGTCTCAGAACGCAGCCGAAAAGCTGCGTTCTGAGACGCATTGTTACTGCAGAATTCCTGCATTCTGGATGTTTGCTCGGCTCTGCTGCATCCCCATAGACTTGCAGCAGAGCAGAGTAGGACTGCACTGTCAAAAAGAGCCAGGCTGGCTGCAACACAGAGCCGCGCGATCAGAATGAACTCGGATGAACTTCACCTGACTTCATTGTGATCGCGCGACTCTGTGCGTGTGCCGCGGCTTGATTTGTGATCACAGGTGAAGGACTCACTCGTGACCGCAAATCCCCTGAGGGACTGAAGTGAGTCGCACTGTCAGCGGTGCCATCACTCAGGTTACCCGCGGCCAGTTCGAGTCCTCCACCCGAGACCTGTGACCGTGGGTAACCTGAGTGACGGCACTGATGACAGTGCGACTCACTTCAGTTGCTGCGTGGAGCTGGCAGGAGCGGTGGTGTTCTACGGCCGCTCCTGTCAGCTTCATGTAGCAGAGCTGGATGCGTCGTGGGACCTCGTGAGGATTACGCCGAACCTGGAGAGGTATTTGGGGATTTTAATAAAGTGGTGAAAGAGGGTGTTTTTTTTACTTTTATTTTATAATAAATAATAATAAAGGATTTTTTTGGGTGTATGTTTTTATTTACTTTCACTTACAGGTTAATCATTGGGGGTGTCTCATAGACGCCTGCCATGATTAACATAGGATTTAGTGGCAGCTATGGGCTGCCATTAACTCCTTATTACCCAGATTGCCACTGCACCAGGGGGGGGGGACCACACGCCAGTTTTTTAAAATTGTTTACTTATTTTACTGCACTACATAGACCCGCCCACAGGCGGCTGTGATTGGTTGCAGTGAGACAGCTGTCACTCAGCGTGGGGGCGGGTCTGACTGCAACCAATCATAGGCGCCGGTGGGCGGGGAAAGCAGTGAATACGAGATGGAATAATGAGTGGCCGGCATTTTCAAAAGAGGAGAAACCGCCGCAGTGTAACAGCCGTGCAGCGCTGCGCCGGTGATCGGTCAGTGACTGGTGAGTATGAGAGAGGGGGGGAAAGGGATAGACCGACAGAGAGAGAGAGACCGACCGGCAGAGCGAGACCGACCGACAGACAGAGAGACAAAGAGAGCGACATTGACAGACAGAGAGAGAGAGAGAGTGGGTGGAAAATGCAACCAAAACGCACAACAAAAATGTCACATGTTGCTTTTTAGAACGCAGCGTCTTGGCAACAGCCGTAATGCTGCAATCTAAAACGCAACGTGCGAATGGAATTTGCACAATCTTCATAGATTGTGCTGATAATGCAGGCGCATGCTTTTACTCTGCGGTGCAGAACGCAGCGGAAAAGCATGATAACACGCAACATGCGCACATAGCCTAAAGCAGGGGTCTCAAACTCGGCTGGGTGTATGAGCTGCACAGAGGAAAAAAAAAATTTGGGGGGGGCCACATTCTTTGCAGGACAAAGTGACATTTTTATTGGTACCATATATAATATAATTTATTTTTTTTTTACACACCTTGAGATAACTGATTTTGAACATTTTCACTTGTTTATTATAGCAAACATGCACATTCTTTGTTTAAATATATATATAAAAAAAAAAAATTTTTTTTTTACATTTTATTCCTTTTCTTGTAACTAATAGTCTTACAATTAGCACTATATAGAAATATTGACCAACATCTTTTAGTAATGTTCCCCATCTTGTTGTAACGTGCCCATTCTTGTCCCCTTGTAGTATTGTGCCCCATCCTAGTTCCCATCCCATAAGTAATGTGCTCATCCTGGTCCCCATCCTAAAGTAATGTTCCCCATTCTTGTCACCATCTTGTAGTAATGTGCCTTCTCCTTGTCCCCATGTTATAGTAATGTCCCCAGCCTTGTCCCCATCTTATCGTAATGTCCCCAATCTATAGTAATGTTCCCCATCCCTGCCCCCTTGTGCCAATGTCCCCATCCTATAGTACTGTCCCATCCTATAGTAATGTCCCCAGCATTATCCCTATTCTATAGTAATGTCCCCATTCTATAGTAATGTCCCCATTCTATAGTAATGTCCCCATTCTATAGTAATGTCCCCAGCATTATCCCTATTCTATAGTAATGTCCCCATCCTATAGTACTGTCCCATCCTATAGTAATGTCCCCAGCATTATCCCTATTCTATAGTAATGTCCCCATTCTATAGTAATGTCCCCAGCATTATCCCTATTCTATAGTAATGTCCCCAGCCTTGTCCCCTTGTAGTAATGTCCCTATCCTGTAGTACTGTGCCCATCCAAGTCCCCATCCTATAGTCATGTGCGCACTTTGTCCCCATCCTGTAGTAATGGGGGGGGCAATGGCGCTATAACTTACCGATCGCTCTCCTCGGCTTCCACAGATGCCGGAGTGAAGCTGAGAGGAGCGGTCTCCGGCCCCAGATCCACAGTGGAGATATTGGTCACAAGGCCGGTCTCTCCAATCAGAGCTGGGGGCGGGTGAAACTGAGGGCACTGATCATGGCTGGATTTCAATGTTTTGGCCATTTTCAATGGCTAAAACATTACAGTGGCTGTGATTGGCTGAGCGGCGTTAGTCAGCCAATCACAGCCTCCGTAGGTCGAGGGAGGAGACCATCCCTCCTGAGGTCCCTTCCTACCCGAAGCTAAGGTGTTTGCAAAGCGATCACAGCCACCGGGGCCGCGATTTCGACATGACGTACCCATGGATCCTTAAGTACCAGGGAGCCATGACATACCCAGTACGTCATAGGTTGCTAAGGGGTTAATGTGCCGTCCTTTACATACACAAACATAAAAAACGAAACATCATTCTTCTTACCTGTCCCGCGTTCCCTCGGCTGCCTCATCTCTGCTTTGTGTGGCCCCCAGGCCCGTGCCCCTGTTCCCTATCGCGGCCGGTTCAGGGGCAGTAACCACTGGCAGCGATTTATGTCAGATGATTGTATTGGCGGCGTGAGAGCGCAGCGCCAGCAAAACATTCATCTGACATAAAGTGCAGACCCTGCACCGGCCGCAATAGTGAACAGGGGCACGGGCCTGGAGGCCGCACGAAGCAGCCTAAAGGACTGCATGCGGCCCGCGTGTTTGAGTCCCTTGGCCTAAAGGCTGCTTTACACACAGCGACATCGCTAGCGATCACACCAGCCCCCGTTGTTTGTGCATCACGGGAAAATCGCTGCCCGTGGCGCACATCGCTAGGACCCGTCACACATACTTACCTTCCTAGCGACGTCGCTGTGACCGGCGATCCTCCTTTCTAAGGGGGCGGTTTGTGCAGCGTCACAGCGACGTCACCCAGCAGCCATCCAAGAGGGGTAGAGAGCAGCCGAAAGAAAGTGACGCCTGTGGAGACACGGGGCTCAGTGGGTGCTCTCGTCCACTAAAACCCGCTGCCTTTAGAAAGACCGCGTGGCTCAGGGCTCATCCCAACTGAACGCCGGCCTCCTTAACCGTGGGCGTAACACTACTCAGACAACACAGGGTGAGGGAACCACAATAATTAGACTTTATTGGATCCCCCAAACAATTAACGGCACATAACACATAACCAGCAAAACACACAAATGTAACAGGCAACAGAGTCTCACCCTTCCGCTGGCTCACCAGGGATTTAGAATGTCCATGCCTCAGAGCTTCCAGGGCCACTTACTCCAATCCAGCAGCACCCCGCTTTCGGCGGGCACCCACAGAGATAGGAATAGTGCCAGATTTAGGAAGCTGTGTGAGGTCTGCAAAGTCTGTAACAGGTGACCGGATTGTCCCAACCTGAGTATCCTCCTTAGGTAGTCCTGGTATGATGTTACAATCCTGGCAGCCGGGGTCGAAATCCCTAGGCTGTGGATATGGTCTCCAACCGGAACCGGAGTCCCTAGATTGAAGCCATAAGATATCCTGATCCTCTAGTCAGCTCCTAAGAGCTTAGACTGGATCCATCAGCATCCATCAACAACCACCTGGTGGCTTAAAGAAATCGCTTTTATAGCCACAGCCTTCCACTTGGATACACTGCGTCCTCATCGATTGGTTGGACAAGATCGCCTCTCCCATTGGATGAATCTCAAGCTGCATGGACAATGTTCATCCAAATGATGTCTACAGAAAGACTGAGGGTATACATGTAGTCTGGAAGTCACCGACTAGACAATGGCTACTAAGGTAATTACATTAGCAATACACAACTACAATACAATGATTACTGGAAGAGTCTGGAGAAACAATAGCTAAGCAAACATGACTTAGCACACATAAGAACAATACGTCTGGCTGAATGTTAAGAAACTTTAACCCATGAGAGGCATTGGGTGTCCATGTCGTCACAACGCCCACCTCATTGCTGGAGGACGCAGGTACGGTGTTGTTCGTCGTTCCTGGGATGTCACCCGTAGCGATGTGTGCTGCCTCAGGAACGACCAACAACCTGCATCCAAAATCAGCAACGATATTTGGGATTAGAACGACGTGTCAACGATGAACGATTAGGTGAGTCATTTTGATTGTTAGCAGTCGCTCGTACGTTTCAAATGCAACGACTTTGCTAACGAGGCCGGATGTGCGTCACGAATTCTGTGACCCCGACGACATCTCGTTAGCGATGTTGCGTGTAAAGCCCCCTTAAGACCTTAGTATGTTCACACAGGGCTTTTTTTGGTACATTTTTGCTTCAGATTTGCCTTGGTTTTATGCAAATCCATGCTAATAAAACGTTGCTTTTTACCGTACCAGCAAAGTCTATGAGATTTCTGAAATCTCATGCACACAGACACACTAACACCTGCAGATTTTTTTTCCTTACTGTTTTTCCTGTGTTTTTGCTGCAGATTTCACAGAATGAGCATGTACATTCTTTGCAGCATTTTCTCATTGATACATCCCAATTTGTAGAAAATCTGCACAAAAACTGCCACTGAAAAATGCAGATGACTCAAAGGAGATTTCCTGCCACAAGATCAGGAAAAAAACCACACCCAAAAAGCCCTGTGTGAACAAAGCCTAAGGGGGAATGGTTCTTCTTGTGGATTGTGACATTCCAGTGTAAGGAGACTTATAGGCCATGCAATTTTATAAATTTTTTTATTGACTACATTCACTGTCCCAGTACAACACAGTCTTCGTTATTTTCAGGTCCATTGGAGATCGTATTGGGGAAGCAAAAGCCAGCGGCAATCTTGGGAACACGCTGAAGATCCTCGGTCAGTACGATGAAGCCATTGCTTGCTGTCAGAGGCATCTGGACATTTCTCGGGAGCAGGGAGATAAGGTACAATGTATAGTGGGTGTTTTTGTGCTTTGCTGTGTTCACATCAGCATTGTGACCTCCACGTTGCTGTATATGGAGGATCATGGCCGGCCTTGGAGTCAACTGATTGATTACACTCTTCCCCATGACTGTAGGTGGGTGAAGCTCGGGCGCTGTACAATGCTGGAAATGTTTACCATGCAAAAGGAAAGCAGTTGTCGTGGAACATGCCTCAAATCCCGGGAGATCTGTCGGAGGACGTCAAAGAGACCCTGCAGAAGGCCACCGACTATTACGAGTTAGTATTGAATCTTCTGTTTGTAGCTACAAATCACAAAAGACACTCCTCAATGGTTAATGTTATGCAAATTATGGAAAAATATTTTCTAAACGTCCCCCTTTATGCAGAGTTGAGTACGGCTCACAGTGGCATCAGCAACACTCGGCCCGGCGTTGGACGTGTTGGAAAACGGCTCCTGAGACACTGGAGAAATGTCTGGGCCACTGGTTCTACCACCAATGTCACGCTGAGCTGTTAGTGCACCTGGGATGAAAACTAGAGGGGTCCGACTACTAAGCATTATGCCGCCCCATACCATAACTCTGAAAGAAGGAGTAGTTTGACGTTCCTCATGAAGGTATCTTCGTTACGTTGCCCACGTGGTCTTCAGTGCAGCTAGTGGAACAGGACAGATCTCAATTCCGGCCTTCAGTGTTGTTTTGCTCTCCACCATGATAGACTTTGAACGCAGCGGCGTGAGGTCAATGGACGCCAGTAGCCGGACGTCGTAGCCCAATGTGGTGCAAACACTTTCTGATGGTTTCTGTAGACGCTATGCGACGCCTTAGCCTTATTATGGGATGTCTAATTTCACTTGCAGTATAAAGTGTCTCAATAGTGGAACCAGTGGTCCGGCCATTTCTCCAAAGGGGATTATTTGCTTGTTGCGCTCATACTCCATACTGAATGTTTATTTTATTTTTTTCCAGCAGTTTCATATCACTAACATATTTACGATTTCAATAATTGCACGACGTTTTTTTTCCTGGGGTTGCAATTTCAATGTTGAGGATTGCGTAGGCTATGATCAAATGGGGACCAAATATCCCCAGTAACTAACTTTCTACAGTGGTTTCCTTAATTTTTGATATGGCTTCTATGTTGGGGTGGCCATATCTACTAGATACCGTGTTCACATACACATGCACCTTCTGCTCTCCTGAGCATACATGAGCTCCCAATGAGGCGCTGCTGATGACTGGACATGTTGAAATCCAGCATGCCTGACCCTTCTTCTCACTTTCATCTGGAAGGATGAAGAAACATCTTAGGCCAAATTCAGATGTTCATAAATCACGGTCTTCGTACGGACCACAACTTCAGGACTGGCCGGGGATCTCATGTACGCCTATGAGTCTATGGAGTGCCAATGTCGGTCCTGAAACCGCGGTCACTACATGGACCATGATATATGGACGTCTGAATTCCACCTTAGATATTTACTTAAAGAATCCAGAAAAATGAACTCATAACTGCTGATCTTGTTTTGTAGGAGAAATTTAGCCCTGGTAAAGGAGCTGGGAGACCGGGCTGCTCAGGGCCGAGCTTACGGAAATCTTGGTAACACACACTACCTCTTAGGCAACTTTAATGAGGCCATCGCCTTTCACAAAGAGGTAAGTAACATTATTTGTGCCTTTGCTCTACATCTAAATACTGTATTTTTCGTTTTACAAGACGCAGCGGATTATAATACGCACCCCAAATTTAGAGAAAAAAAAATTATGGGGTCGGTGTTATAATCCGGTGGTGTCTTACTGGAGGGGGGCAGCAGCAATGGTGGAGCGGGGTCACAGGAGGCAGGGGCGGAGGTGGAGCAGGGTCACAGGAGGCAGGGGCGGTGCTGGAGCCGGGTCACAGGAGGCAGGGGCGGTGCTGGAGCGGTGTCACAGGAGGCAGGGGCGGTGGTGGAGCATGATCACAGGAGGCAGGGGCGGTGCTGGAGCCGGGTCACAGGAGGCAGGGGCGGCGGTGGAGCAGGGTCACAGGAGGCAGGGGCGGTGCTGGAGCGGGGTCACAGGAGGCAGGGGCGGTGGTGGAGCAGGGTCACAGGAGGCAGGGGCGGTGCTGGAGCCGGGTCACAGGAGGCAGGGGCAGCGGTGGAGCAGGGTCACAGGAGGCAGGGGCAATGCTGGAGCGGGGTCACAGGAGGCAGGGGCAGTGCTGAGTGGGGTCACAGGAGGCAGGGGGTGGTGCTGGAGCGGGGTCACAGGAGGCAGGGGGTGGTGCTGGAGCGGGGTCACAGGAGGCAGGGGCGGTGCTGGAGCCAAGGTCACAGGAGGCAGGAGTGCTGCTGGAGTAGGGTCACAGGAGGCAGGGGCAGTGCTGGAGCCAAGGTCACAGGAGGCAGGGGCGGTGCTGGAGCAGGGTCACAGGAGGCAGGGGCGGTGGTGGAGTAGGGTCACAGGAGACAGGCTCGGTGCTGGAGTAGGGTGATGGTGCGGGCATCCAAGATGTTGTGAGGCAGGAGGAACTTCCAGAAACTGTCAGCGGTGCGGGCTTCAAAGAAATGGCACCTGGAGTCGGTGCGTGCACAGATTGACCTATCCGCTCAATGACAAGCTGAGATCATATCTGTGCATGCGCCACCTCCAGGCACCATTTTACTTAAGTCCATTGCTGGGAGATCATTGGGCCGGTGGCGGCGCATGCACAGATGAGATCTTGAGCCGAGAGCCCCATCTGCGCATGTGCCTACTCCAGGCGCCATTATTTGAAGCCCGCACGGCCGAAGTTTCAGGATGGCCCTTGCCTCACCCCTGTAGCACAGCGCACCACCCATAGCAATGCCCCTGCCTTCTGCTACCCCTCTCCAGCACCCACCCCCGGGTAAGCTACATTTGGCTTATTTTTGGCTTAATTTTGGGAGGAAAAGTGCATTTTATAATCCCAAAAATACGGTATTATGGTAAAATAAATGGAGACTATTATTAGATATCTAAGTGGATTCGCTTCAAATTCCTCATATAAAGCCGGTGTGACTATACCCTAATAATTGAGGCTGTTTTTATGCTTTTGTCTTAATCTTGTTCCTTTCCTCAGAGATTGTCCATTGCTAAGGAGTTTGGAGACAAAGCTGCTGAGCGAAGGGCGTACAGCAACCTGGGCAACGCGCACATATTCCTGGGCAAGTTCGATGCTTCGGCTGACTATTATAAGTGAGTGCCATCGGCTTTTGTCTTTTTGCTGTCTTTTATTTCATCCCACATTTGCATGACTCTTCCACCCCCCCGTTCCCACACTAACAATTTTGTCAGGACCATCAAATGTATATGGGGGGTCTCGTGACTGTCCCCTCACATATGATTGGTTGTGGGGGTAGAAAGAAGGATCGGGTAGTTTAAATATCCGCACCCAATCCTATTGTTTTCAGGGAAGAAAAAACGCTTCCTCTTTCACTTTTGGAAGACACATGAACATTTGGCCAAGTTTGGAGAGACAGTGAACCCCCACAATAGCCCCCATAATCACCCACAGTTCTACAGAATCCATTTATAATCATTATTCTTCAATCAATGCGACCGGAAATCCACTTTTTAAAGGGTAAAAACCATTGACCTATCACCGGTGTAGGTCATCCTCGTCCAATCGGTCAGTCGCGAAAATAGAGTGGCAGCAGCATTAATAAAGCCATATGCCAGGTCGCATAGGCCAAAATGGCACAACTCTATTAGTTTGCTCTGTTGACAACTGCAATCGTATCCCCGCTCATTTATATAGCGATATTAATTCCACAGCGCTTTTCATACCTAGCATCACTGTCCCCATTGGGGCTCACAATCTAGAGTCCCTATCAGAATGTCTTTGGAGTGTGGGAGGAAACCGGAGACCCCGGAGGAAACCCACGCAAACACGGGGAGAACATACAAACTCCTTGCAGATGGTGTCATTGGTGGGATTTGAACCCAGGACCCCAGCGCTGCAAGACTGCAGTGCTAACCACTGAGCCACCACAAGACTGCAGTGCTAACCACTGAGCCACCACAAGACTGCAGTGCTAACCACTGAGCCACCACAAGACTGCAGTGCTAACCAATGAGCCACCATAAGACTGCAGTGCTAACCACTGAGCCACCACAAGACTGCAGTGTTAACCACTGAGCCACTGTGCCGCCATTGGTCAAAATTTTATGGACTCTCATAAATGATGACATTTCACTAGGACATTCCACCCCTTTCTGATCACTGTGTGATGGTCTGTGGCATGTGGGACCCCACTGGTCTCAAGGAAGAAGGGGCCATTGTGTCCCCTTCACTGATATTCTCTGCACATAGGCCACCTGGCCACTTAGGAATGATGGGGCTCCCGAAGGTTCGACATGTCACCAAGGATAAGATTACAACTTTGGGGGATAATTTTTGCCCCCACTCAGCTTTTTATAACATTACCATTAGTGGTGATAATATCTAGGTGGCTCATGCTGTACAGATCCGCTCCTCATTCATCCGTCCTCAGATATTGAATCCACGCTCATTATTCCCATCTGTCAGTCCTGCGTCCTATTGTCCTCATTTTACATCAGGGCCTTGTGCGCCGGCCTCATTCCTCCCAGCTCTGCCCGACATGACATTTCTCAGCTGCGCCGTCGCCTCTGCACAGCTGCGTTATTTTCTAGTTCATTTCTGCCGACTGATCTGTAATTAGATTGATTTAACTCTGATGTCGATGTGCATTACGCAGGCCTGGAGATTACTCCACAGTAGCCGGGGCCGCTCGGGCCGACAAGCGCTGCGGATGTGCACGCCGCCTGCTGCAGACATATCCGGAATATATATACATATGTAGACAGCACCACAGGTAGTATATAAATATACGGCACATAAACCATATATACACACACATATATATTATATATATATATATATATATATATATATATAATATATATGTATGTATTGTGAGACTGTGACCGGGCTAGTCCATGACGGCCGGTACGTCTCGCCCCGGTTGTGCTCCCTCCATGTATAGAAGGTAACTCCACTCCAGGGTTAATCCTGTGTAATACTATTGTATGTTTGAGGATTTCGATAGCGTTAGGGCAATGACAGCCAGAGACGAGTTTGTGGTACAAGATGTTTTTATGATATGTAACCACGGTAGATACACAACAGAAATACACAGTATAACAAACACAAAAATACCTTTCTGAAACGGAGCGAAGGGGATTCCCGGGGCCACGCACCGGACTCCCCCAGGGAGACCACCAGAGCGAACCCCTATACAGGGACTGTCCGGCAATCAACCCCGGAAGGCCTAAATGCGGTGCAGCCGGGACACAAGGGGCAAGCGGTAAAGTCCAGAAGTGTCCGTACGGAATGAAAGTCCAGAATGGTTATGAACCGGAAGAAACCGGGCAGACGTGCTGACAAAAGATGGCAGACGGAGTCCGGGCACAGTTTGAAGAAACCGGGTGTGGTCCAGAGTCGGTCGGTAGATTTCCAGGAGGATCCAAAGGTAATCAAGTAGCAGCAGCAGCAAAGCAGGAGCACACAGCAAGCAGTATACTCAGGCACTGGACTAGGCTTAGAGGCGGCCTTTTAAGCAGCTGGACAGGAAGTAGGGCAACAGAACACAAAACTCCATGTTAACCGAGGGCAAGCTTTTTCAAAAGAGGACTGGAAAACCCGGAAACCTGACATTACTCCCCCCCCCAGAAACGGCCTCAGGACGGGTCAGGGCCCGGCTTGTCCGGGTACCGTCGATGAAACTGAGCGATCTTCCGTGGTGCTCGAATGTTACCCACCGGTTCCCAGGAATCGTCCTCGGGGGCGTACCCCTGCCAACGTACCAGATACTGAAGCCGACGACGATGAAGCCGGGAGTCAATAATGTCCTCAACCACGAACTGCTCCTCGCCGTCGACCATCACAGGCGGAGGAGGAGGCACGACACGACCATGAAACGTATTGGGAGAGACGGATTTGAGGAGAGAAACATGAAAGACCGGGTGTACCTTTAGATGGTGCGGTAACCGCAGCCGACAGGCCACAGGGCTCACGATCCCGGTGATCTTGAACGGACCGATGAATTTTTGTCCCAGTTTCTGCGAAGGAACACCCAATCTCAGGTTCTTGGTGGACAACCATACAGAGTCCCCTACCTTATACATGGGTGCCGGTTTCCGGTGAGCGTCTGCCGACCTCTTGTAACGCTCCTGAGCTGTAGCCACAGTGTCCTTCAGAACCTCCAGATTATGTCGTAGCTCTGTTAATCTGTCCTCCACCGCAGGCACTGAGACCGCAACCGGTGACCTAGGCAAAATAGTCGGATGGTAACCCAAGTTAGCAAAGAAGGGCGTTACCTTAGTGGAGCTGCTCTGAGTGTTGTTATACGAGAACTCCGCCAACGGAAGCATCTTCAACCAATCGTCCTGCAGATGGCTGACATAACAGCGAAGGTATTGTTCCAGTGTTTGATTGGTCCGTTCGGTTTGCCCATTTGTCTGAGGATGGTATGCAGAAGACAAACAGACATCAATCTGGAGTGCCGTACAAAACCCCTTCCAGAACCTAGACGTGAACTGCACGCCCCGGTCAGAGATGATCTCGTCTGGTACCCCATGCAATCGGAATACGTTCTGGATAACCAGATCCACTGTCTCTGCGGCTGAGGGAAGACCGGCACACGGAATAAAGTGAGCAGCTTTAGTCAACCGATCCACCACCACTAAAATGGTATTGTGACCGTCTGAGACGGGCAACTCCACAATAAAATCCATTGAGATAGACCCCCAAGGGCGAGATGGCACGGGTAACGGTTGGAGGAGTCCTGTAGGAGCCACACGAGGGACCTTGCACCGGGCACAAACCACACATGAGTGGACATAGTCCTTTACGTCCTTTAAACAGGTAGGCCACCAGAAAAAACGGTTCAGAAATTCCTGCGTCTTCTGTACCCCCCTATGACCAGCCAACACGGAGTCATGGACCAACTTGAGAACCCGAAGTCTTACGGCCTCCGGGACATAAATGCGTCGCTCTCTCAACCACACACCATTCCGAAGAACAAGAGTTACATCATTCGGGGGGGCAGCAAGAAATACGTCACCATCATAGGCCAGCTTGATGTCCTTCCACAAGTCCTGGTCCTGGATTACTCCAACGAAATTGGCATCCGATAACACGGTCTGAGACGGGGTTCCAGGCACGGAGTCCACGGCGTGGATTCGGGACAAGGCATCGGCTTTCCCATTACGTGAACCTGGACGGTATGTAACGACAAAATTGAACTGGTTAAGGAATAGGCTCCAACGGGCTTGCCGTGGAGACAGGCACCTGGCAGACTTAAGAAATTCCAGATTACGATGATCTGTGAGTACTATCACTTGCTGCGCGGCTCCCTGTAAGTGGTGTCTCCATTCCTTGAAAGCGGAAATAATCGCTAACAATTCCTTGTCCGCAATGTCATAGTTCCTTTCTGCAGGGGACAACCGGCGGGAAAAGAAAGCACACGGATGTAAGAGACTCTTGTCCCCAGTCCTTTGTGAAAGGATGGCCCCTAATGCGTAGTCGGAAGCGTCGACTTCCACGATAAAGGGAAGTGCGGGATTCGGATGTACCAATATAGGCGCTGAGGTAAAACAAACCTTGAGACGATGGAAAGCTTCCTGGGCCTGGGCGGACCACACAAACTTCTGTCCTTTCTTGGTTAACAGAGTGATGGTACGAACGATCTCTGAAAAATTACGGATAAAACGTCGGTAAAAGTTGGCAAAACCGACAAAGCGTTGTACCTCCTTGATGTTCCCCGGTTCCGGCCAGTCTAGAATTGCTTGTATCTTGCCAGACTCCATGTTCAGTCCCTGAGGAGAGATGACATAACCTAAGAATTGTATTTGTGAGCAGTGGAACTCGCATTTCTCCAGTTTGATGTACAGGTGGTTTTCCCTCAGCCGGGTAAGTACGGTCTTGACGTGTTCCTGGTGTTCCTGTAGGGAATCAGAAAAGATTAGGATATCGTCCAGATAAATCACCATGAATTGGTCCATGATATCCCTAAAAATATCGTTAACTAGATGTTGGAAAGTCGCGGGAGCGTTACAAAGTCCAAAAGGCATCACTAGGTACTCAAAATGTCCATACCGACATCGGAACGCGGTCTTCCACTCGTCTCCGGGACGTATACGGAGTAGATTGTATGCCCCACGGAGATCCAATTTGGTGAATATTTTTGCCTGTTGGACCCTCTCCAATAGCTCAGGAATCAACGGTAACGGATACCGGTTCCGGATAGTTATTTTATTCAGTTCCCGGTAGTCAATACAGGGTCTCAGAGTCCCCTCTTTCTTTTTCACGAAAAAGATGGGTGCCCCTGCTGGTGAGGTAGACGGACGAATGAATCCCTTAGCTAGACTTTCATCAATGTATTCTTTTAGTGCTTCTAGCTCAGGTGCCGCCAACGGGTAGACATGACCAAACGGGATCTCCGCCCCTGGGAGTAAGTCTATGGGGCAATCATACGGTCTATGCGGGGGAAGCCGATCGGCTTTTCTTTTGTCGCATATATCCGCAAAGTCATTATACACCGGGGGTAGAACAGGTACCTGTACAGTGCCCTCCGCATTCGGTGTTACTGGAACCGGAACAGTTGGACTAATGGTCGGAATACTCTGCGGTGGGAAGGATATTTCCTTAGTTTCCCAATCGATGACCGGATTTGTAGACCGTAGCCACGGAATACCTAGAATAATCGGAAAATGAGGAGAAGAAATTAACATGAAAACAAGGGTCTCCTGCTGACCTGGCTTCATGACGCATTCTAGCGGTACGGTTTCCCGATCAACTGGTCCAGAGATTAACGGAGATCCGTCAACCGTCTCCATGGTAACCGGTGAGGATCTTTGCTGAGTCCGGATACCGTGTTTCCTGGCAAAAGAGGAGTCCATGAAATTTCCCCCTGCCCCAGAATCTATCATTGCAGAGGTAGGTATTAGCTGTCCCTCCCACCGGATCTGAATGGGGAGCGAGCAATGGGTATATTTCCCTTCCGAGTCCTTCGGTGAGGTTGACATTACAGTCAAGGGAAATACCGCATCCAGGTGTCCACTTGCCTCAGAGATATCGGACTCTGCGTCCGTGTTGTCACACTCTGCCATGGCTGCCAATACCTTATTTGGGCGATTCGGACGTTTCGGGCAGTCGATCAAGAAATGGTCCGATTGACCGCAATAGAAACACAAACGCTCACGGAGCCGGTGTTCGCGACGTTCATTGGTCTCTCGCTTTTGCAGAGAGTCCACTTGCATAGGAACGTCCTCGGCCTCCCGTGGCGTCCTGAGAGCGGGTTCTCTGGAAGGAAAGGCAAAGTTGTTTACACGGTTTACAGCTGCCCATTTTTCCTGTCTACGTTCGGTCAAGCGGGTATCAATACGCACACAGTGCTGGAGAAACTGTTCAAACTCCCCCTGGAGATTCGGAACGAGCTAACTCGTCCTTGATGGTACCGGACAACCCCTTTCTGAAAACAGACAATAATGCATTGTTTCCCCAGTCGGTGTCTACCACTAACCTCTTAAATTCAGTGGCGTATTCAACGACAGAACGCTTTCCCTGACGTAAGGAAAGGAGAGCCGATTCAGCGGTAGCACGGCGATTCGGATCATCAAACATCTGCGCCATTGCGGTCAGAAAGTCCTCCAGGTGATTTAAACGGATGTCCCGATTCTCTATCATAGGATTAGCCCAAGCCAGTGCTCGTGAGGTTAATAACATAATTATACATAACACTTTGGACCGGTCAGAACGGTAATAATCAGCATGTACATCAAAAAACAGTATACATTGGTTCACAAATCCACGAAACTGACTACTGTCACCATTGAAACGGAATGGGGGTAACCTAGGCATACCGGCAGCTGATACGGACGTAGTGGGAACGGCTTCCTGAGCCTCCACTCTGACTTGCAAATCCTGAATAGCCGGACCCAGTACCTGGTGATCATGGCCCAGCTGTGCCTCCACATCTCTAAGCTTAGTCTGCACCGCCTCCATCTCCTGCTGCAAGGAGTTAATCATAGAAAAGAGCTGATCTACTCGTGTCTCAGTCATTGCCCCAGCGAAATCCTCTTGTGGCCTGAGTATAATGTAATACTATTGTATGTTTGAGGATTTCGATAGCGTTAGGGCAATGACAGCCAGAGACGAGTTTGTGGTACAAGATGTTTATGATATGTAACCACGGTAGATACACAACGGAAATACACAGTATAACAAACACAAAAAATACCTTTCTGAAACGGAGCGAAGGGGATTCCCGGGGCCCACGCACCGGACTCCCCCAGGGAGACCACCAGAGCGAACCCCTATACAGGGACTGTCCGGCAATCAACCCCGGAAGGCCTAAATGCGGTGCAGCCGGGACACAAGGGGCAAGCGGTAAAGTCCAGAAGTGTCCGTACGGAATGAAAGTCCAGAATGGTTATGAACCGGAAGAAACCGGGCAGACGTGCTGACAAAAGACGGCAGACGGAGTCCGGGCACAGTTTGAAGAAACCGGGTATGGTCCAGAGTCGGTCGGTAGATTTCCAGGAGGATCCAAAGGTAATCAAGTAGCAGCAGCAGCAAAGCAGGAGCACACAGCAAGCAGTATACTCAGGCACTGGACTAAGCTTAGAGGCGGCCTTTTAAGCAGCTGGACAGGAAGTAGGGCAACAGAACACAAAACTCCATGTTAACTGAGGGCAAGCTTTTTCAAAAGAGGACTGGAAAACCCGGAAACCTGACATCCTGTTTCCCTACAGGCTGAAGTGAGGGTTAAAAGGGAACAGGAAGATGGGCGTGGGTCCCTAGTGTGTGAGGGAGTGAACACAACTCCCTGAGTATCTGCCGGAGAAACAAGTGTATGCTGTATTGGACTTGTGGTTTGTGCAATAAACCGTGTGCTGTGAACCTTGGTGCCTAGATCCCGTGTCTTCTGCTACGCAGCCGACCACGCTACCTCACATATGGTGGAGAATGCGGGCATGCCAGCCCGGTGAGGTGTAGCTTCCATTTCTGGTGACCCGGTAGCACATGTCCTGGATTCAAGCGGCTATACTACAGCCCAAACCCGGCGACGCCATGGAGGACATACTAAAGCAGCTGGTTCAGGCCAATGCACGTCAGCAGCAAGCCTTGCAATTGCAGGAACAAAGACACCAAGAACAGATGGTTCTCCTGGCCAAGTTGATCCGTGGCGGACCGGCAGCAACAACCCCGGGACCGGGTGACGACGGCAGCGTCCGGAAAACGGTGAGACAAGCGTTGCAAAAGATGACCCCGGGGGATGATGTGGAAGCGTTCCTGGCGGTGTTTGAGCGGGTGGCCGAGCGGGAAAAGCTGCCGACCCCCCAGTGGGCTGAGGTATTGTCGCCCTATCTGACGGGGGAGCCCCAAAAAGCATACCTGGACCTCTGTACCGAGGACGCCATTGACTATGCGACCCTGAAAGCCGAAATACTTGCTCGGTTGGGGGTGAATACCTATGTACGGGCTCAGCGGGTAAATCAGTGGTTCTATGAGGAAGCCAAACCCGTACGCTCCCAGGCCTATGACTTGTTGCATCTGGTAAAGAAGTGGTTGCAGCCTGACACTCTGAGCCCTGTACAAATGGTGGAAAGGGTAGTGGTGGATCGCTTTGTGCGTACCTTACCCGTCACCATTCAACGGTGGGTAGGACAGGGCGACCCAAGTACCCTGGACCAATTAGTAGGTCTGGTGGAGCGGCATGTGGCTACGCAGGACTTGATACGGGACACTGAGACTTTGCGTGCCGCCTGTCGGTCCGGCCCCTCCAAGCCTCGGGCCAAGGACCCACCGCTGACACCGGTGCGGGAGTCCGTTACCGTCCCGTCTGAGGTCGCGCCCGCCGTCCCTGCGGTCCGGAAGGCTATGTACCCTAAACGACAACTCGTCAAGGAGGTATCCTTCCCTATTAGATGTTGGCGGTGCCAGCGGGTGGGACATATGGAGGCCCAGTGTCCACTCACCACGGAGCCCATGGATTGTGGGTTTACCCGGCGGGGTTCAATGTATGCTCAGGCAGTATATACCGCGGACCTTGTCTCCCCGGAGACTGAGCCCCACTTGTGCCAAATACAGGTGAATGGACGTCCGGTTACAGGCTTGTTGGATTCCGGAAGCTTAGTGACCCTTGTGCGATCAACCCTAAGGGCTAACATAAAGGCCACAGGACGTACCGTGGGGGTGGTTTGCATACATGGGGACCGACGAGATTATCCCACGGGGGTTGTCACCATCACAGCACCCTGCGGACAGGTGCAACATGAGGTGGGACTTATGAACTCTCTTCCCTATGACGTGATCCTAGGAAGGGATCTGCCGTATTTTTGGACTCTATGGAAGGGGCCTCCTAAGTCCCTTCAGGTATTGGACCGTCCGGGACCTGAGCCCGACAATCCCGAATCCGGGACGCCTGCCGTAGGGGTCCCCATGAT
>NC_134361.1:230423005-230490505 GCF_048569485.1 Anomaloglossus baeobatrachus
GACAGTGACACAAGTTTTGTTATTTTAGCTGTTTACAAAAACATGTTCAGAAATACAATTCTATATATAATATGGGCTGAAAGTGCACACTCCCAAACAAAGTTGATCGGATGGCGCTTCATAGTACAGATGGACAATGACCCCAAGCATACAGCCAAAGCTACCCAGGAGTTCATGAGTGCAAAAAAGTGGAACATTCTGCAATGGCCAAGTCAATCACCAGATCTTAACCCAATTGAGCATGCATTTCACTTGCTCAAATCCAGACTTAAGACGGAAAGACCCACAAACAAGCAAGACCTGAAGGCTGCGGCTGTAAAGGCCTGGCAAAGCATTAAGAAGGAGGAAACCCAGCGTTTGGTGATGTCCATGGGTTCCAGACTTAAGGCAGTGATTGCCTCCAAAGGATTCGCAACAAAATATTGAAAATAAAAATATTTTGTTTGGGTTTGGTTTATTTGTCCAATTACTTTTGACCTCCTAAAATGTGGAGTGTTTGTAAAGAAATGAGACAATTCCTACAATTTCTATCAGATATTTTTGTTCAAACCTTCAAATTAAACGTTACAATCTGCACTTGAATTCTGTTGTAGAGGTTTCATTTCACATCCAATGTGGTGGCATGCAGAGCCCAACTCGCCAAAATTGTGTCACTGGCCAAAGATTTCTGGACCTAACTGTATATATATATATATGTGAGAAACTTCCAGCTGCACACTATTCACAGTGTACGGCTGGAATTTTTTCTCATAGTTATACACCATCCAGATACGCACCTGTTCACATTGTAAAGGTGCTGCCAGTATGGTTTGAAGGCAGGTTAGTACCAGCGTGGGAAACCAACAAGGGAACCCCTATTTCATTCTGTTTTTTTCTATTGTAAATACGTAAATTCTAGAATGCCCGATGCGTAGAATCGGCCCGCCTTCTAGTATATATATATATATATAATATACTGCAAAGCATCCGGGTGGTGAGAACCTGTGCAACATTCCCCTCCTTAAAGGGATGATTATATAAATGTAATCAGTCTATGAAGTCTGGGCCGTTTGCTGACATTCTCTATGGGTTCCTGCCTTTGGAGGGACATTTAGGCAGCGAATGACTTGTTTCCGTTGGATAAATCCATCTCAGTCTTATCTTCTTTATCACAAATTATAAATATTGGCAGTGCCCGGGCACAAATAAAGGCATTCCTGAGAGATTGAACAGCCTCAGCCGTGGATTAAATGGAAGTACACATACAGGAAAAGTGTCCTAACCTGTCACATCGATGCACTACGCTTTAGAGGTGACGGCCATTAGTGGGAATCCAACTGTTCAGTGATAAGGTGCTGCCCCATTAAAGTGATACCATCCCAATAATAGAGCCCTCTTCCCCTTAAAGGGAATCTGTCACCAGGTTTTGCTCCCCCATCTGAGAGCAGCATAATGTAGAGACAGAGACCCTGATTCCAGCGATATGTCACTTACTGAGCTGTTTGCTATCATTTTGATCAAATCAATGTTTTCTCTGCTGCAGTTATATAGAGCTCATGACTATGCTGGACTACCTGGCAGCAGCCAAGTAGTCCTGTAATGATAATCTACTGCTGATTAAACAGGGATTTTATCAAAACTGCACTAAGCAGCTCGCTCAGTAAGGGACACACTGCTGGAATCAGGGTCTCTGCTCTCAGATTAGGTGTTAAAAACCTGGTGACAGATTCCCTTTAATGAACACCTGTTTGGAAATACGTCCCAGGTATGGAGGTCCTTGGCTGTAATCTCTGCTCCTCCTCCAGTGGCCAAGGTCGAAGAATCCAACCATCCAGACCGCAGCAATCAACCCCCGTTGTGATGCTTGTATAGAGCCATGTATACATCAATAGTATTATGTGGGATCACAGATCCCTTTTGTAGAACCAGTGTTAACTCCTTCGTGACACATGACATACCATGTCTGTCTTGGATCATGTCCCTTGCTTTGATGTGCGCTCACTCGCCCAGCCTAATGCTTTCCCTGCACATTTCCCTGATGCCCCGCACTATGTAGCACAAGCGATCGGATGATTGCAGCTTCAAGACTAGTAAAAAAAACCTGTAAAATGTAAAAAATAAATAAATTTAAAAATATGAAGAAAAAAACCCAGTTCAAAGCACCTTTTGCCCTTATTGAAAATAAAAAAAATTAAAAAAATACACATATTTGGTATCGTTCCTTTCAGAAATGTCCGCTCTATCAAAATATAAAATAAATGAATCCGATCAGTAAACAGCGTAACGAGAAAAGAAAAAGCAAAATGCCAGAATTGCAGTTTTTTGGCCTCTGCAGCAACAAAAAAAATGTAATAACAGGTGACCAAATCATCATATATACCAATAAATGTATCAGTTTGAGAGCAAAAAAGAAGCTTTCACACAGCTCCATATCCCAAAAATTGGAAACGTTACGGCTCTTGAAAAGTCGCGACACAAGCAGAATTATTTTATTTTTTTTTTTCTAATATTTTTTTTTTTCACCACTTAAACCAGAAACGATACATGTTTGATATCTACATAGTCGTACTGACCTGAAGAATTATACTGCCAGGCCAGTTTTATGGTAAAATGAATGCTAAAAAACATCCCCCCCAAAAAAAATTCCAGAATTTAACTTTTCTTTTTTTTATTTTATTTTTTTTTATTTTGCTACACTTGGAATTTTTTTTCTGCTTACCATTATATTATATGATAAACTGAATGGCGTCATTCAGAATTACAACAACCCATCTTGCAAAAAAAAAATATAGATAGATAGATAGATAGATAATATGAGAAAAAATTCCAGCCGCACACTGTGAAAAAACAAAATAAATTCTACCTTATAACATAAATGGAGGTATTTAGAATATTATTGTCAAGGTTAAAAAATGACGATGATGATGATGAGACTCAAAAGGTCTCTCGGGATCTGGCTGCTGTTTCAAATTAAAATGTCATGAGTGCACGTCGAGACTAAATAACTGGACAGCGAGTCAGTTACATCTATCTCCATGACTGGCTCTGACCAAGTGCTCTTTATTATTTGAAAAAACTCTAGACCGAGCAGTAAGGAGGTGTAAACAAAAGTTTTAGTCCAACCAAGTATCGTAGGTCGGGGCTTCATGACGTATAGGATGTGCACATCCTCCTTGGATTGGTCAGTCCAGGCTTCAGGAACTTCTTTTGTATATCACCTCGGGTGTAGACAGGAAATGGCAGCCATCTTCAAGCTGTATATATATATATATATATATATATATATAATATATACTGTGTCTAAGGAAAATACACTGAATATGAAATATACCTATATAAACTTATTAGTAGAAGAATAAAAGAGAACAAAGACATGCATAGATATGTGTGTTAGTTTACATCTTACTAAACTATATACCTGAGTCTATGAAATGGCTGAATTAAGTATTTTTGTATACTCAGTTCTCATCCCCAACATTATAATGGCCAGTGTAATACCAGCCCAGCGCCCCTTCACGGCACCTCCTTTGCTGGGTCCTATGTGGCACCCCTGAGGCTTCTGTCGCCACAGAGATATTGCACCTCAGCCAGAGGTGTGATGTCCCATCCTGGGTAAGAATGGGGTCATATGCCGATCCACAGACTAAAACTTGCACACACCAATTGGTAGGCATACACTGGGTCAGGGATAGTGGCAGCCACCCCCATAGATGTATTCATGGGGCCATAAGTCCCATTTCTGGTCCCAATAGTGTGGGTGGGGCCTAGTCAGGGTGGGAGGAGTCAGAAAGGGAGAGCAGCTATAGGAACCAGTCAGTTCCAGTTTTACCTCAGACAGTCTGTGAGAGGGAGGAGGAGAGGGAGGAAGTTACCTCAGGAGAGTGTGAGAGGGAGGTAGTTACCTCAGGAGAGTGTGAGGGGGAGGTAGTTACCTCAGGAGAGTGTGAGGGGGAGGTAGTTACCTCAGGAGAGTGTGAGAGGGAGGTAGTTACCTCAGGAGAGTGTGAGGGGGAGGTAGTTACCTCAGGAGAGTGTGAGAGGGAGGTAGTTACCTCAGGAGAGTGTGAGAGGGAGGTAGTTACCTCAGGAGAGTGTGAGGGGGAGGTAGTTACCTCAGGAGAGTGTGAGGGGGAGGTAGTTACCTCAGGAGAGTGTGAGGGGGAGGTAGTTACCTCAGGAGAGTATGAGAGGGAGGTAGTTACCTCAGGAGAGTGTGAGGGGGAGGTAGTTACCTCAGGAGAGTGTGAGAGGGAGGTAGTTACCTCAGGAGAGTGTGAGGGGGAGGTAGTTACCTCAGGAGAGTGTGAGAGGGAGGTAGTTACCTCAGGAGAGTGTGAGAGGGAGGTAGTTACCTCAGGAGAGTGTGAGAGGGAGGTAGTTACCTCAGGAGAGTGTGAGAGGGAGGTAGTTACCTCAGGAGAGTGTGAGAGGGAGGTAGTTACCTCAGGAGAGTGTGAGAGGGAGGTAGTTACCTCAGGAGAGTGTGAGAGGGAGGTAGTTACCTCAGGAGAGTGTGAGAGGGAGGTAGTTACCTCAGGAGAGTGTGAGAGGGAGGTAGTTACCTCAGGAGAGTGTGAGGGGGAGGTAGTTACCTCAGGAGAGTGTGAGAGGGAGGTAGTTACCTCAGGAGAGTGTGAGAGGGAGGCAGTTACCTCAGGAGAGTGTGAGAGGGAGGCAGTTACCTCAGGAGAGTGTGAGAGGGAGGAAGTTACCTCATGAGAGTGTGAGAGGGAGGTAGTTACCTCAGGAGAGTGTGAGAGGGAGGTAGTTACCTCAGGAGAGTGTGAGAGGGAGGTAGTTACCTCAGGAGAGTGTGAGAGGGAGGTAGTTACCTCAGGAGAGTGTGAGAGGGAGGTAGTTACCTCAGGAGAGTGTGAGAGGGAGGTAGTTACCTCAGGAGAGTGTGAGAGGGAGGTAGTTACCTCAGGAGAGTGTGAGAGGGAGGTAGTTACCTCAGGAGAGTGTGAGAGGGAGGTAGTTACCTCAGGAGAGTGTGAGAGGGGGGTAGTTACCTCAGGAGAGTGTGAGGGGGAGGTAGTTACCTCAGGAGAGTGTGCGGGGGAGGTAGTTACCTCAGGAGAGTGTGAGGGGGAGGTAGTTACCTCAGGAGAGTGTGCGAGGGAGGTAGTTACCTCAGGAGAGTGTGAGGGGGAGGTAGTTACCTCAGGAGAGTGTGAGAGGGAGGAAGTTACCTCAGGAGAGTGTGAGAGGGAGGTAGTTACCTCAGGAGAGTGTGAGAGGGAGGTAGTTACCTCAGGAGAGTGTGAGAGGGAGGTAGTTACCTCAGGAGAGTGTGAGAGGGAGGTAGTTACCTCAGGAGAGTGTGAGAGGGAGGTAGTTACCTCAGGAGAGTGTGAGAGGGAGGTAGTTACCTCAGGAGAGTGTGAGAGGGAGGTAGTTACCTCAGGAGAGTGTGAGAGGGAGGTAGTTACCTCAGGAGAGTGTGAGAGGGAGGTAGTTACCTCAGGAGAGTGTGAGAGGGAGGTAGTTACCTCAGGAGAGTGTGAGAGGGAGGTAGTTACCTCAGGAGAGTGTGAGAGGGAGGTAGTTACCTCAGGAGAGTGTGAGGGGGAGGTAGTTACCTCAGGAGAGTGTGAGGGGGAGGTAGTTACCTCAGGAGAGTGTGAGAGGGAGGAAGTTACCTCAGGAGAGTGTGAGAGGGAGGTAGTTACCTCAGGAGAGTGTGAGAGGGAGGCAGTTACCTCAGGAGAGTGTGAGAGGGAGGCAGTTACCTCAGGAGAGTGTGAGAGGGAGGAAGTTACCTCATGAGAGTGTGAGAGGGAGGTAGTTACCTCAGGAGAGTGTGAGAGGGAGGTAGTTACCTCAGGAGAGTGTGAGAGGGAGGTAGTTACCTCAGGAGAGTGTGAGAAGGAGGTAGTTACCTCAGGAGAGTGTGAGAGGGAGGTAGTTACCTCAGGAGAGTGTGAGGGGGAGGTAGTTACCTCAGGAGAGTGTGAGAGGGAGGTAGTTACCTCAGGAGAGTGTGAGAGGGAGGTAGTTACCTCAGGAGAGTGTGAGGGGGAGGTAGTTACCTCAGGAGAGTGTGAGAGGGAGGTAGTTACCTCAGGAGAGTGTGAGAGGGAGGTAGTTACCTCAGGAGAGTGTGAGAGGGAGGTAGTTACCTCAGGAGAGTGTGAGAGGGAGGTAGTTACCTCAGGAGAGTGTGAGGGGGAGGTAGTTACCTCAGGAGAGTGTGAGGGGGAGGTAGTTACCTCAGGAGAGTGTGAGGGGGAGGTAGTTACCTCAGGAGAGTGTGAGAGGGAGGTAGTTACCTCAGGAGAGTGTGAGAGGGAGGTAGTTACCTCAGGAGAGTGTGAGAGGGAGGAAGTTACCTCAGGAGAGTGTGAGAGGGAGGTAGTTACCTCAGGAGAGTGTGAGAGGGAGGTAGTTACCTCAGGAGAGTGTGAGAGGGAGGTAGTTACCTCAGGAGAGTGTGAGAGGGAGGTAGTTACCTCAGGAGAGTGTGAGAGGGAGGTAGTTACCTCAGGAGAGTGTGAGAGGGAGGTAGTTACCTCAGGAGAGTGAAGGAGTAAAGTCTGAGGAGAAAGTGACAGATGGAGGTTCCTGGTGGAGATCCTGGGATCTAGTTAGGCCCAGGTGACACCGAGAAAGAAAGGATCCCAGGGCCACGGAAGGGCATATTGGCTCGTGGCCTGTTCCACTGAAAGATCGGGTGGAGGGATCTGGCTGCATTCGGGGATGGTCCCTAGACTGAGGGAAGAAAGACAATTCCTCAAAAATAACACCGAAGGCCCGGGGGTGGTTGCAAGCGCCTGGGGCCACCACCTGCCACAGATCCCCTGTGAAGCGGGCAAGATACAGCTGCGGTTATCCCCCTTTGTACAGGCCTGTGGTGGAGGCCAAGACCAGCTCAGCTACAACGGTCAAGAAGTCAGTCAGGAAGGAGACACAGGAGGGGTGCACCGGTACTGACCTCTGAACTACCCGGGATCGGTGGAGGCACCTGACAGTGGATCCCAGCATACTGTGGGCAACCGGTTTCCTAGCACCTGGACTCAGAAACAGTGAGTAAAGATCTTAACTGCAAGCCTTGTGTCGTCTGATTTATCCTGCACTCCAACCACAGCACACAACACCATAGAACCTACAAAGTACCAAAGGTTGCCCCGGGGTCCCCGCTCTACCTGTGGAGAGCAAGAAACACCTCAGCTGCCATAACACCAGCCCCGGAGGTCCCTTCCTGCAGCTGCAGCTCCATACGGTAGCTGCAAATTACCACAGGTGGCGTCACAAATCATACATAAACATTATCATCACCCCCAATACCGCCATATTAACTCACCCCACCAGAGTCACGGAATCGGGCCCTGCCACTGCTGACTACCCCGGACTAGTCCAGCCCGACACAGAGTCACCTAAGGCCCTGGGGTGGGCGAGTCACCTACACTACACTGCATCTTCTCTGGGTTTTAAAATAGAATTTTTTCACATTATATATATATATATATATATATATATATATATATATATATATTGTGAAAAAATTCTATTTTAAAACCCAGAGAAAGTGTGGTGTGGCGTGGTGTAGGACCCAGCAAAGGAGGTGCCGTGAAGGGGCGCTGGGCCGGTATTACAATGGCCATTATAATATTCTAGATACCTCCATTTATGTATAAGGTAGAATTTATTTTGGTTTTTCACAGTGTGCGGCTGGTCTTTTTTCTCATATTTATACACCACCCAGATACGCACCTGTTCACATTGTACAGGTGCTGCCAGTACGGTTTGAAGTCCGGTTAGTACCAGCGTGGGAAACCAGCGAGGGAACCCCTGTTTCATTCTGTTTTTTTCTATTGTACTATATAAATAGATAGGTAGATAAAAAGTTATGACTCTTGGAATAAGGGGCGGAAAAAAACAAGAGCACAAAAACGAAAACTCGCCTGATCCTTAAGGGGTTAAACCCTGTTGAGTGCACTGACCTCACCCCCCACTATTGGAGGCAGCTGCATGCCATCATTATTGATAGAAGGCTCTGTGCTGCCACCTGGTGACTGAAACCAATATTGACACACGTGTTCTCAAACTTTTTAAATCCGTGAAACTTTTTTACTGTAAATTTCTCATTGATTATTTCAGTGCGTGATATATTCTATTAATATATTACATATACTTTATTAATGTGTATACTTATTTTACGTATACTTTATTCAGATTTTTATCATTACAACGACATGGACAATATCTTGTAAATCCCATTATTCGCCTCCTCATTCAGAAGGTTTCCCAAACGCCACCTTGAATCTATATCACTGATTTGATGATTTTCTTCCAGGAGGACGCTGCAGCTCTCCCGACAGCTGAAGGATCAGGCGGTGGAAGCGCAGGCGTGTTACAGTCTAGGGAACACGTTCACACTGCTCCAGGACTACGAGCGGGCCATAGAATTCCATCTCAAGCATCTGTCCATTGCCCAGGAGCTAGGGGACCGGTGAGTGCGGCCGCTCGGGGGGCGGCGTGTCATCATTGTGCTGCACCCTTGTTTCCAGACTATATATATTTATACAATCTCATCCTATATGACCATTATATATCTTTACATTTATATGGAAGTGCACAGCTCTGCTCTATGGCCATGGATAGGGTGAATCTCCAGCTACAGTGTTATGCCTAATGTAGCCACAAGAGGGAGCTATAACATCATATTCACCATATAAAAGGGTTATAGCGCGAGTCTCCTCTTCATCTATATGGCATCCATAGATCATCTGCCTAATATCAGGAAAATGTTCCATATTTCGGTCACGCTGCATTGGATTTTCATTAGTATAAGCTGGTGTTTAGCAGGTCACATCATTAAGACATTCATGGATCTAAACCTCTTTTTATCAAGTGTCGTAGCGTTGTTTGACATCAGATAGTCTTACACGATAATAAACTGTGGAGGAAAGAAGCGCAATAGGGTCTTACCCAAGTAACAATGGGAGAAATGAAGGGAGATACTACTCACCTATAGGGGTTGTGAAAGTCACAACTCCTATAACAGCATGTGTGTAGATAATCCAGAGTCACAGCAGCGGTCCCTCGGTTTTGGCAGATAACAGAGAGTAATAGGATGAGGGTTTCCAAGCCGCGCCAAATGACGATCACGTTAAGCTGTTAGATTAATGTTGCTTTTTATTCCGTTTCGGAAGGCACCCCTTCCTTCTTCAGGACCAGATAGCAAAAAACATCAAATGTTGATGTTTTTTGCTATCTGGTCCTGAAGAAGGAAGGGGTGCCTTCCGAAACGCGTAGACCTGTAATTGGAATAAAAAGCAACATTAATCTAACAGCTTAACGTGATCGTCATTTGGCGCGGCTTGGAAACCCTCATCAGATAGTCTTAAGCAGACCATACATCTTTTAGGCCTTCTTCACTCATCCGTGTTTCTGGTACATGTGACAGCACGTCCGTTTTTACATGTACCAGAGACACGGACATACAGTGCTGGCCAAAAGTATTGGCACCCCTGCAATTCTGTCAGATAATCCTCAGTTTCTTCCTGAAAATGATTGCAATCACAAATTCTTTGGTATTATCTTCATTTAATTTGTCTTCAATGAAAAAAAAATAATAATTTGTCATAAAGCCAAATTGTATATAATTCCACACCAAACATAAAAAAGGGGGTGGACAGAAGTATTGGCGCTGTGTCAAAAATCATGTGATGCTTCTGTACTTTGTGTAATTAACAGCACCTGTAACTTACCTGTGGCACCTAACAGGGGCTGGCAATAATAAATCCCACTCGCAGCCGGTGACATGGAGTAAAGTTGACTCAGCCTCTGTCCTGTGTCCTTGTGTGCACCACATTGAGCATGGAGAAAAGAAAGAAGACCAAAGAACTGTCTGAGGACCTGAGAATCCAAATTGTGAGGAAGCATGAGCAATCTCAAGGCTACAAGTCCATCTCCAAAGACCTGAAAGTTCCTGTGTCTACGGTGCGCAGTGTCATCAATAAGTGTAAAGCCCATGGCACTGTGGCTAACCTCCCTAGATGTGGAAGGAAAAGAAAAACTGACGAGAGATTTCAGCGCAAGATTGTGCGGATGGTGGATAAAGAACCTCGACTAACATCCAAACAAGTTCAAGCTGCCCTGCAGTCCGAGGGTACAACAGTGTCAACCCGTACTATCCGTCAGCGTCTGAATGAAAAGGGACTGTATGGTAGGATACCCAGGAAGACCCCGCTTCTTACCCCGAGACATAAAAAAGCCAGGCTGGAGTTTGCCAAAACTTACCCGAGAAATCCTAAAACGTTTTGGAAGAATGTTCTCTGGTCAGATGAGGCAAAAGTAGAGCTTTTTGGGAAAAGCCGTCAACATAGAGTTTACAGGAAAAAAAATAGCGGCATTCAAAGAAAAGAACACGGTCCCTACAGTCAAACATGGCGGAGGTTCCCTGATGTTTTGGGGTTGCTTTTCTGCCTCTGGCACTGGACTGCTTGACCGTGTGCATGGCATTATGAAGTCTGAAGACTACCAACAAATTTTGCAGCATAATGTAGGGCCCAGTGTGAGAAAGCTGGGTCTCCCTCAGAGGTCATGGGTCTTCCAGCAGGACAATGACCCAAAACACACTACAAAAAGCACTAGAAAATGGTTTGAGAGAAAGCACTGGAGACTACTAAAGTGGCCAGCAATGAGTCCAGACCTGAATCCCATAGAAGACCTGTGGAGAGATCTCACAATGGCAGTTTGGAGAAGGCCCCCTTCACATCTCAGGGATCTGGAGCAGTTTGCCAAAGAATGGTCTAAAATTCCAGCAGAGCATTGCAAGAAACGCATTGATGGAACCGGAAGCGGTTGTGCGCAGTTATTTTGGCTAAAGGTTGTGCAACCAAGTATTAGGCTAAGGGTGCCAATACTTTTGTCTGGCCCATTTTTGGAGTTTTGTGTGAAATGATCAATGATTTGATTTTTGTTTCATTCTCTTTCGTGTTTTTTCATTGCAAGCAAAATAAATGAAGATAATACCAAAGAATGTGATTGCAATCATTTTTCAGGAAGAAACTGAGAATTATCTGACAGAATTGCAGGGGTGCCAATACTTTTGGCCAGCACTGTACGTAGACCCATTAAAATCAATGGGTTTTCGCACATGTCCATGTTTTCACGCGGACATGTCTGTGTGCTCCACATGGCGACATGTCTGTTTTTTCTCTGGCAGCACAGATATCGCACGGATGTCACACGGCCCGCACACTGATGTGGCACATACCGGAGAAAACATGTGTCTTTGAAATAAAATGATTATCTAAACTCACCAGTCTTCGGCGCTGCTGTCACTTGCTTCCGGGCCAGCTCATTATGCTCATGCATATTTACTGCACCACGTACCTGGAAGCAGCAGCGCTGTAGAGAGCAGTGCCAAGGACAGGTGTATATACAAGTTCATGCTGTCCTGATAGCACACTGACAGCAAGCGCTGAACACACACACATACGCACCTACACCACGGATTGCAAGATGTGTGAAAGAGGCCTTAGGCTGGTTTCACACATCGGACGGTCGCAGTCCGCGTGCAGACTGTAGTGATCGGACCGGCTCGGAGTCATCTGACCCAAACGCAAAAGCCTCCAAAATGAGGCTTTTCAGTTGAAGTTGAAGTTGGATATTGCGATTCCGTACTCGGACCGTGAATGTTGGATGTGCAATATCCTTCTTGGATAATCTTGTTTAGCTATTCCTAGCTCTCCAGATGCCAGCTCCCAGGAGGGTGGCTTCTACACCCAGTGCTCCAGACGGCGGCCCCCAGGAGGGCAGCTTCCAGACCCAGGGCTCCCAGGATGGCGACCCTCGGGAGGGCAGCTTCCAGTCCCAGGGCCCCCAGGAGGGCAGCTTCCAGTCCCAGGGCCCCCAGGAGGGCAGCTTCCAGTCCCAGGGCCCCCAGGAGGGAAGCTTCCAGTCCCAGGGCCCCCAGGAGGGCAGCTTCCAGTCCCAGGGCCCCCAGGAGGGCAGCTTCCAGTCCCAGGGCTCTCTCAGGAGGGCAGCTTCCAGTCCCAGGGCTCTCTCAGGAGGGCAGCTTCCAGTCCCAGGGCTCTCTCCGGAAGGCAGCTTCCAGTCCCAGGGCTCTCTCAGGAGGGCAGCTTCCAGTCCCAGGGCTCTCTCTCGAGGGCAGCTTCCAGTCCCAGGGCCCCCAGGAGGGCAGCTTCCAGTCCCAGGGCTCTCTCAGGAGGGCAGCTTCCAGTCCCAGGGCTCTCTCAGGAGGGCAGCTTCCAGTCCCAGGGCTCTCTCAGGAGGGCAGCTTCCAGTCCCAGGGCTCTCTCAGGAGGGCAGCTTCCAGTCCCAGGGCTCTCTCAGGAGGGCAGCTTCCAGTCCCAGGGCTCTCTCAGGAGGGCAGCTTCCAGTCCCAGGGCTCTCTCAGGAGGGCAGCTTCCAGTCCCAGGGCCCCCCAGGAGGGCAGCTTCCAGTCCCAGGGCCCCCAGGAGGGCAGCTTCCAGTCCCAGGGCTCTCTCAGGAGGGCAGCTTCCAGTCCCAGGGCTCTCTCAGGAGGGCAGCTTCCAGTCCCAGGGCTCTCTCAGGAGGGCAGCTTCCAGTCCCAGGGCCCCCCAGGAGGGCAGCTTCCAGTCCCAGGGCCCCCCAGGAGGGCAGCTTCCAGTCCCAGGGCTCTCTCAGGAGGGCAGCTTCCAGTCCCAGGGCTCTCTCAGGAGGGCAGCTTCCAGTCCCAGGGCTCTCTCAGGAGGGCAGCTTCCAGTCCCAGGGCTCTCTCCGGAGGGCAGCTTCCAGTCCCAGGGCTCTCAGGAGGGCAGCTTCCAGTCCCAGGGCTCTCTCAGGAGGGCAGCTTCCAGTCCCAGGGTTCCCAGGATGGCGGCTCCCAGGAGGACGGCTTCCAGCCCCAGCGCCTCCAGTCATTGGCTGCCATACCCAGCGCCCTCTTGATGGCATCTGCCAGTCCCAGCGCACTCCTGACATCCAGAAAAACATCACATCTATAACCTGGTCTTGACTTTCTTGTGCGGTTCCCATTATTCCAGCCGATAATTGCAATTTTATTCTTCTTGTCCCTTATGTCAATATCATTTTGTAAATGCATAATTTTCTTCCTTTGGTAAAGTGTTGGCGCATGCTCTCCGGCTTTCATGCCTCGGCAAGGAGGATAATTCCCTATCTACACAGTTTCCACCATGTCACACTGCAGATGAAACCCTTGGCTGCTTGCTGGTCTGTGCGTGCATCCGGGTCATTACTTCCGTTCTTCACACCTTCTACATCTCCTCATCCTCGCTCTCCTAAGGACCCGGCACCATCATCCATTGTTGTGTCTAATGTATGGAGTCCTGTCCCTATTGAGCTACATCACAACGACTGTCTCTGGATGTCAGGACTTTAGGAGGGTTCACGTGGCCCGTTTTGGATTACACCAGCTTCACATATTTATCTTTGCATTTCCCGCTTTACTTTGATCAGATCCGCTCCTATGTGTTCTGATTATTTAGTAACAACAGTCTCATATGGTCACAATGGTTGATTTCTTTACTCGTTACTTGCTTTCTCTGCTGTGTTGTGGCACTATGGATGACCCATTGACCAGTTTTGGTGTTTTTCTTCCAGGGTAGGAGAAGGCCGGGCGTCCTGGAGTTTGGGAAATGCCTATGTGTCTTTAGGAAACCATGAGGAAGCCCTGTGCTATGCAAGAAAACACATGGAGATCTCCTGTGAGGTAAGAAGGTTTTCATTGTGTTACTGGTGTGCAATGATGCGCGGACTCGCAGATAACTGGGACCGGCGGGTCTGTATTATCTGATTTTTAAAGGCTGGTTCCGGGCCAGATTCTGGTCCCCATATAAGTCCTTTTTTTTTTTAATTTATTTATGGTCAGCCCCAATTTTGATACCCAGCCATGATAAAGACAGCTGGGGGCTGGTATTCTCAGGCTGGGGAGACCCATAGTTATTGGGATCCCCCAGGCTAAAAATAACAGCCTGCAGCTGCCCCGGATCATGTCATGTTGCATTCATTAGATGTGACAATCCCAGCGCTTTACCCAGCTCTTCCCGATTGCCCTGGTGTGGTTGCAATATAGGTAATACGGGTTAATGACATTGCACAACTGTGACGAAGTCCAGAATTAGTGATGGGTAGAAGTCTGAGACCCCCCATCACTAATCCTATAAGTCAAAAGAAATAAACACAAACGCCGAGAAAAATCTTTCATTTGAAATAAAATACCGCACTCTCTTACCCTTTGAAGTTCCGCTGTAATCCATACGACGTCCCACGACAGTCCTGGCTCTGCTACATTTGTGCCTGGAGAGAGACCGAAAACATGTCCGATCTCTCCAGGGAAACACTGATTCAGCTGGCAGCAGTGATGTCACTTAGTTCACCAGAGGTCATACCCGGGTTCCCATGGTAAGACCTCAGGGGACCTGAAACAGTCTGGCTTAAAATGCAGGACCGGGCCCCACCAGCCCTTTAACACTGACAGCTGGGGGCGCGTCTGACTGCAACCAATCACAGACGCTAGGACGGCCAGTGGGCGGGGAAAGCAGGTAAAGCAGTGCATATGCAATGAAGGTAATGAGCGGCCCCTGAAGTAAATGGGCGGCCGCGGGAACAGATACAGCCACGCCGGAGCCTCAGTAAGTAGGATGTACTTGCACATTCTTATTATTTTCTTTATTTTTCCTTTTAATTTTTTTTGTTCATTCCCTGAGTTGCCGGATCCAGATCAAACTCCAGGGCCTGGGTTCGGCAATCTGGTAACTTTAAAACCACCCATCACTATTTGTGTGAGGAAATCTCAACATATCGGCACCAGTCCCCGCAGCGCCACTTTCAGCTAGGATTTGAGGTCAGTGCTGTGTGTGAAGGGGGCTGGCTGACCAGGGCATTTCAGTCGCAAAGCCAGCTCCCTTTACTGTCCTGGTCTGATAGGTCTATTAAAATGTCTGCCACCCGGAGCCAGCCCCCTTCACAAATTAGACCGTGCCTTCCTGCTGAACGTTTGCCCAAGTTTCCGTGCCTGGCGTGCAAAAGTAAAAAATATCTATAGTTTCTTGGCGGAAAGTGTTTGATAAATGATCCCGCCTAGTATTTGTGGTCTCAGCCACGTAGATAATGGAGCTGCAGAATTAGCCGTTGAATCTGGCTCCTGGTATTTTTTTTTGACCATTTTCTTCTGTTCACTATTGTAGATTGGTGACCGCAACGGAGAACTGACCGCTCGAATGAATGTAACTCAGCTGCAGTCTGCCCTCGGCATCGGGGCCGGAGACGACGATGCTTCCCAATGCGATGAATATGAAGCACAAGGTACGCTGCTGATGCTTGGAGTGTCCCCCTTCTTTAGGGGGGGGCGGGGAATTTAAAGGGTTATTTGAAAACTCAGCCATTCACGATGAATGGACAGATTCCATGGCCGCAGTGTGAACAGATCCCAAGCTCGAAGTCTGCCGAGTACATTGTAACACACCGGAAGCTACAAGCACTATTAGGATGTGTCATTGTGATCCTATTCAATGACAGCAAGCAGAGATGTTGAAAACTGGAAAGATTAGAAACACAAGATGTATTAGAAAAGTGGTGATTTCCCCATTATATAATCATCAACCCTCTGTGGATTTAACACTGAAATCACTCTTGCTCTTTAATTGAGCCCCAATGGGGACAGTGTTTCCAATGTATGTAGAGCGCTGCGGAATTAATGGCGCTATATAAGTGAATGAATAAATAAATATATATGCTGTTGGTGTATGTGTGTGTATATCTATATATATATATATATATATATATATATATATATATATATATATATATATATATATATATATATATATATATATATATCTATATATATATATATATATATATATATATATATGTATATATATATATATATGTATATATATATATATATATATATATATATATATATATATATATATATATATATATATATATATATATACACATATATATATATATGTATATATATATATATATATATATATGTATATATATATATATATATATATATATATATATATGTATATATGTATATATGTATATATATATATATATATATATATATATATATATATATATATATATATATATATATATATATGTATGTATATATATATATATATGTGTATATATATATATATATATATATATATATATATATATATATATATATATACCGGTATATAATGTGTGTGTATATATCTCCGTCCATTTGCAGGTTTCTGTCTGTTTTCGGTTTCCCTGTGCCCCACAATAAGAGCAGTTGAGTGTATGTGAGCAGCTGGTTTGCCCCTGACCGGTTGATGCCTCGCTATATGTCACCTCCACCTTATACATAATTGTGACTGATGATGGAAATGGGGTGTGATCACTTTTGCAGAGAGATTGGGAAGTGCGGCTTGGCTGCCGGTCAGTAGAATCGGTGCGGTTTGAGGGAAGTAGAATAGCGTGTGTATATATTGACACGGCGTGTTGATTTTTAGGGTGTCACTTGGTAAATGGGCAGGAGATGTGCCAGATTCATGAATGCAGCACTTACCTCCTCTACCCAGAAATGTAAACATGTCTGCCAGAGCGAAGGGTAGAATTCATACCATATATGTGTATATACATATTATATTTACAGTGTGTAATACATTTATAGAATACATATATTTATAGTGTGTGTGTATGTATGTATATAATATTTAGAATACATCTATAGTATACATATATTTACAGTATACAGTACAGACCAAAAGTTTGGACACACCTTCTCATCTCTAGAACAACTGTGAAGAGGAGACTTTGTGCAGCAGCCTTCATGGTAAAATAGCTGCTAGGAAACCCCTGCTAAGGACAGGCAACAAGCAGAAGAGACCACAAGGAATGGACATTAGACCAGTGGAGATCTGTGCTTGGGTCTGATGAGTCCAAATTTGAGATCTTTGGATCCAACCACCGTGTCTTTGTAGAAAAGGTGAACGGATGGACTCTACATGGTTGGTTCCCACCGTGAAGCATGGAGGAGGACGTGTGATGGTGTGGGGGAGCTTTGCTGGTTCCCACCGTGAAGCATGGTGGAGGAGGGGTGATGGTGTGGGGGGGCTTTGCTGGTTCTCACTGTGAAGCATGGTGGAGGAGGTGGGGGGGCTTTGCTGGTGACACTGTGAAGCATGGAGGAGGGGGTGTGATGGTGTGGGGGGGCTTTGCTGGTTCCCACGGTGAAGCATGGAGGAGGAGGTGTGATGGTGTGGGGGGGCTTTGCTGGTTCCCACCGTGAAGCATGGAGGAGGAGGTGTGATGGTGTGGGGGGGCTTTGCTGGTTCCCACGGTGAAGCATGCTGGAGGAGGTGTGATGGTGTAGGGGGGCTTTGCTGGTGACACTCTGAAGCATGGAGGAGGAGGGGTGATGGTGTGGGGGGGCTTTGCTGGTTCTCACTGTGAAGCATGGTGGAGGAGGTGGGGGGGCTTTGCTGGTGACACTGTGAAGCATGGAGGAGGAGGTGTGATGGTGTGGGGGGGCTTTGCTGGTTCTCACCATGAAGCATGGTGGAGGAGGGGTGATGGTGTTTGGGGGCTTTGCTGGTTCCCACCGTGAAGCATGGAGGAGGGGGTGTGGGGGGGCTTTGCTGGTTCCCACCGTGAAGCATGGAGGAGGAGGTGTGATGGTGTGGGGGGGCTTTACTGGTTCCCACCGTGAAGCATGGAGGAGGAGGGGTGATGGTGTGGGGGGGCTTTGCTGGTTCCCACCGTGAAGCATGGAGGAGAAGGTGTGATGGTGTGGGGGGGCTTTGCTGGTTCCCACCGTGAAGCATGGAGGAGAAGGAGGTGTGATGGTGTGGGGGGGCTTTGCTGGTTCCCACCGTGAAGCATGGAGGAGGAGGGGTGATGGTGTGGGGGGGCTTTGCTGGTTCCCACCGTGAAGCATGGAGGAGGGGGTGTGATGGTGTGGGGGGGCTTTGCTGTTTCCCACCGTGAAGCATGGAGGAGGGGGTGTGATGGTGTGGGGGGGCTTTGTTGTTTCCCACCGTGAAGCATGGAGGAGGAGGAGGTGTGATGGTGTGGGGGGGCTTTGCTGGTGACACTGTGAAGCATGGAGGAGGAGGTGTGATGGTGTGGGGGGGCTTTGCTGGTGACACTGTGAAGCATGGAGGAGGAGGGGTGATGGTGTGGGGGGGCTTTGCTGGTTCCCACCGTGAAGCATGGAGGAGGAGGAGGGGTGATTGGTGTGGGGGGGCTTTGCTGGTGACACTGTGAAGCATGGAGGAGGAGGTGTGATGGTGTGGGGGGGCTTTGCTGTTTCCCACCGTGAAGCATGGAGGAGGGGGTGTGATGGTGTGGGGGGGCTTTGTTGTTTCCCACCGTGAAGCATGGAGGAGGAGGAGGTGTGATGGTGTGGGGGGGCTTTGCTGGTGACACTGTGAAGCATGGAGGAGGAGGTGTGATGGTGTGGGGGGGCTTTGCTGGTGACACTGTGAAGCATGGAGGAGGAGGGGTGATGGTGTGGGGGGGCTTTGCTGGTTCCCACCGTGAAGCATGGAGGAGGAGGAGGGGTGATTGGTGTGGGGGGGCTTTGCTGGTGACACTGTGAAGCATGGAGGAGGAGGTGTGATGGTGTGGGGGGGCTTTACTGGTTCCTACCGTGAAGCATGGAGGAGGAGGTGTGATGGTGTGGGGGTCTTTGCTGGTGACACTGTGAAGCATGGAGGAGGAGGAGTGATGGTGTGGGGGGGCTTTGCTGGTTCCCACTGTGAAGCATGGAGGAGGAGGTGTGATGGTGTGGGGGGGCTTTGCTGGTTCCCACCGTGAAGCATGGAGGAGGAGGAGGTGTGATGGTGTAGGGGGGCTTTGCTGGTGACACTCTGAAGCATGGAGGAGGAGGGGTGATGGTGTGGGGGGGGGCTTTGCTGGTTCCCACCGTGAAGCATGGAGGAGGAGGGGTGATGGTGTGGGGGGGCTTTGCTGGTGACACTCTGAAGCATGGAGGAGGAGGGGTGATGGTGTGGGGGGGCTTTGCTGGTGACACTGTGAAGCATGGAGGAGGGGGTGTGATGGTGTGGGGGGGCTTTGCTGGTTCCCACGGTGAAGCATGGAGGAGGAGGTGTGATGGTGTGGGGGGGCTTTGCTGGTTCCCACCGTGAAGCATGGAGGAGGAGGTGTGATGGTGTGGGGGGGCTTTGCTGGTTCCCACGGTGAAGCATGGAGGAGGGGGTGTGATGGTGTAGGGGGGCTTTGCTGGTGACACTCTGAAGCATGGAGGAGGGGGTGTGATGGTGTGGGGGGGCTTTGCTGGTGACACTCTGAAGCACGGAGGAGGGGGTGTGATGGTGTGGGGGGGCTTTGCTGGTTCCCACGGTGAAGCATGGAGGAGGAGGTGTGATGGTGTGGGGGGGCTTTGCTGGTTCCCACCGTGAAGCATGGAGGAGGAGGTGTGATGGTGTGGGGGGGCTTTGCTGGTGACACTGTGAAGCACGGAGGAGGGGGTGTGATGGTGTGGGGGGGCTTTGCTGGTTCCCACCGTGAAGCATGGAGAAGGAGGTGTGATGGTGTGGGGGGGCTTTGCTGGTTCCCACCGTGAAGCATGGTGGAGGAGGTGTGATGGTGTAGGGGGGCTTTGCTGGTGACACTCTGAAGCATGGAGGAGGAGGGGTGATGGTGTGGGGGGGCTTTGCTGGTTCTCACTGTGAAGCATGATGGAGGAGGTGGGGGGGCTTTGCTGGTGACACTGTGAAGCATGGAGGAGGAGGTGTGATGATGTGGGGGGGCTTTGCTGGTTCTCACCGTGAAGCATGGTCGAGGAGGGGTGATGGTGTTTGGGGGCTTTGCTGGTTCCCACCGTGAAGCATGGAGGAGGGGGTGTGGGGGGGCTTTGCTGGTTCCCACCGTGAAGCATGGAGGAGGAGGTGTGATGGTGTGGGGGGGGCTTTGCTGGTTCCCACGGTGAAGCATGGTGGAGGAGGTGTGATGGTGTAGGGGGGCTTTGCTGGTTCTCACTGTGAAGCATGGTGGAGGAGGTGGGGGGGCTTTGCTGGTGACACTGTGAAGCATGGAGGAGGAGGTGTGATGGTGTGGGGGGGGCTTTGCTGGTTCTCACCGTGAAGCATGGAGGAGGAGGGGTGATGGTGTGGGGGGGCTTTGCTGGTTCTCACCGTGAAGCATGGTCGAGGAGGGGTGATGGTGTGTGGGGGCTTAGCTGGTTCCCACTGTGAAGCATGGAGGAGGGGGTGTGATGGTGTGGGGGGGCTTTGCTGGTTCCCACTGTGAAGCATGGAGGAGGAGGTGTGATGGTGTGGGGGGGGCTTTGCTGGTTCTCACCGTGAAGCATGGAGGAGGAGGGGTGATGGTGTGGGGGGGCTTTGCTGGTTCTCACCGTGAAGCATGGTCGAGGAGGTGTGATGGTGTGGGGGCTTAGCTGGTTCCCACTGTGAAGCATGGAGGAGGGGGTGTGATGGTGTGGGGGGGCTTTGCTGGTTCCCACTGTGAAGCATGGAGGAGGAGGTGTGATGGTGTGGGGGGGCTTTGCTGGTGACACTGTGAAGCATGGAGGAGGAGGAGGTGTGATGGTGTGGGGAGGTTTGCTGGTTCCCACCGTGAAGCATGGTGGAGGAGGTGTGATGGTGTGGGGGGGCTTTGCTGGTGACACTGTGAAGCATGGAGGAGGAGGTGTGATGGTGTGGGGGGGCTTTGCTGGTTCCCACCGTGAAGCATGGTCGAGGAGGTGTGATGGTGTGGGGGGGCTTTGCTGGTGACACTGTGAAGCATGGAGGAGGAGGGGTGATGGTGTGGGGGGGCTTTGCTGGTTCCCACTGTGAAGCATGAAGGAGGAGGTGTGATGGTGTGGGGGGGCTTTGCTGGTTCCCACCGTGAAGCATGGAGGAGGAGGAGGTGTGATGGTGTAGGGGGGCTTTGCTGGTGACACTCTGAAGCATGGAGGAGGGGGTGTGATGGTGTGGGGGGGCTTTGTTGGTGACACTCTGAAGCATGGAGGAGGAGGGGTGATGGTGTGGGGGGGCTTTGCTGGTGACACTGTGAAGCATGGAGCAGGAGGGGTGATGGTGTGGGAGGGCTTTGCTGGTTCCCACGGTGAAGCATGGTGGAGGAGGTGTGATGGTGTGGGGGGGGCTTTGCTGGTTCCCACCGTGAAGCATGGTGGAGGAGGTGTGATGGTGTGGGGGGGCTTTGCTGGTTCCCACCGTGAAGCATGGTGGAGGAGGTGTGATGGTGTGGGGGGGCTTTGCTGGTGACACTGTGAAGCATGGAGGAGGAGGTGTGATGGTGTGGGGGGGCTTTGCTGGTTCCCACCGTGAAGCATGGTCGAGGAGGTGTGATGGTGTGGGGAGGTTTGCTGGTGACACTGTGAAGCATGGTGGAGGAGGTGTGATGGTGTGGGGAGGTTTTCTGGTTCCCACCGTGAAGCATGGTGGAGGAGGTGTGATGGTGTGGGGGGGCTTTGCTGGTGACACTGTGAAGCATGGAGGAGGAGGTGTGATGGTGTGGGGGGGCTTTGCTGGTGACACTGTGAAGCATGGAGGAGGAGGGGGTGGGATGGTGTGGGGGGGCTTTGCTGGTTCTCACCGTGAAGCATGGAGGAGGAGGTGTGATGGTGTGGGGAGGTTTGCTGGTTCCCACCGTGAAGCATGGAGGAGGAGGTGTGATGGTGTGGGGGGGCTTTGCTGGTGACAATGTGAAGCATGGAGGAGGAGGTGTGATGGTGTGGGGGGGCTTTGCTGGTTCCCACCGTGTAGCATGGAGGAGGAGGAGTGATGGTGTGGGGAGGTTTGCTGGTTCCCACTGTGAAGCATGGTCGAGGAGGTGTGATGGTGTGGGGGGGCTTTGCTGGTGACACTGTGAAGCATGGAGGAGGAGGTGTGATGGTGTGGGGAGGTTTGCTGGTTCCCACCGTGAAGCATGGAGGAGGAGGTGTGATGGTGTGGGGGGGCTTTGCTGGTTCTCACTGTGAAGCATGGTGGAGGAGGTGGGGGGGCTTTGCTGGTGACACTGTGAAGCATGGAGGAGGGGGTGTGATGGTGTGGGGGGGCTTTGCTGGTTCCCACTGTGAAGCATGAAGGAGGAGGTGTGATGGTGTGGGGGGGCTTTGCTGGTTCCCACCGTGAAGCATGGAGGAGGAGGTGTGATGGTGTGGGGGGGCTTTGCTGGTTCTCACTGTGAAGCATGGTGGAGGAGGTGGGGGGGCTTTGCTGGTGACACTGTGAAGCATGGAGGAGGGGGTGTGATGGTGTGGGGAGGTTTGCTGGTTCCCACCATGAAGCATGGAGGAGGAGGTGTGATGGTGTGGGGGGCTTTGCTGGTTCCCACTGTGAAGCATGGAGGAGGAGGTGTGATGGTGTGGGGAGGTTTGCTGGTTCCCACCATGAAGCATGGAGGAGGAGGTGTGATGGTGTGGGGGGCTTTGCTGGTTCCCACCATGAAGCATGGAGGAGGAGGTGTGATGGTGTGGGGGGGCTTTGCTGGTTCCCACCGTGAAGCATGGAGGAGGAGGTGTGATGGTGTGGGGGGGCTTTTCTGGTTCCCACCGTGAAGCATGGAGGAAGGGGTGTGATGGTGTGGGGGGGCTTTGCTGGTTCCCACCGTGAAGCATGGAGGAGGAGGTGTGATGGTGTGGGGAGGCTTTCCTGGTTCCCACCGTGAAGCATGGAGGAGGAGGTGTGATGGTGTAGGGGGGCTTTGCTGGTTCCCACCGTGAAGCATGGAGGAGGAGGTGTGATGGTGTGGGGGGGCTTTGCTGGTTCCCACCGTGAAGCATGGAGGAGGAGGTGTGATGGTGTGGGGGGGCTTTGCTGGTTCCCACCGTGAAGCATGGAGGAGGAGGTGTGATGGTGTGGGGGGGCTTTGCTGGTTCCCACCGTGAAGCATGGAGGAGGAGGTGTGATGGTGTGGAGGGGCTTTGCTGGTTCCCACCGTGAAGCATGGAGGAGGAGGTGTGATGGTGTGGGGGGGCTTTGCTGGTTCCCACCGTGAAGCATGGAGGAGGAGGTGTGATGGTGTGGGGGGGCTTTGCTGGTTCCCACGTGAAGCATGGAGGAGGAGGTGTGATGGTGTGGGGGGGCTTTGCTGGTTCCCACCGTGAAGCATGGAGGAGGAGGTGTGATGGTGTGGGGGGCTTTGCTGGTTCCCACCGTGAAGCATGGAGGAGGAGGTGTGATGGTGTGGGGGGGCTTTCCTGGTTCCCACCGTGAAGCATGGAGGAGGAGGTGTGATGGTGTGGGGGGGCTTTGCTGGTTCCCATCGTGAAGCATGGAGGAAGGGGTGTGATGGTGTGGGGGGGCTTTGCTGGTGACACTGTTGGGGATTTATTCAGAATTGCAGGCATACAGAACCAGCATGGCTACCACAGCATCTTGCAGCGGCGTGCTATTCCATCCGGTTTGCGTTTAGTTGGACCATCATTTATTTTTCAACAGGACATTGACCCCAAACACCTCCAGGCTGTGTAAGGGCTATGTGAGGAGGTGTCTGATTGATTAGGCATCAACCTCATCATCCTCTCATTTGCCGCACATATAAGTCTGTAATTCTGTATGGGGGTCCAGCTGATGTCCCAGATCGCCTGCCACCTATAGGCTGTATGATAAATCCCAGGGTATGCAGTGCAGGGGGTCCTGTCGGCAGTGAGCCTGCGGTGGCAGCTGTCACTGTGGCACTGACTGCATAATAGACTATTAGACACATCCTGCAATTTGTATATCCCCTGATGAACCCCGACACATCGGGGGGAAACGCGTCGGGGGCAACATCAGTCCTGGCAGATAAGTACTGGGACTCTCAGGCCTATCATCTATACAGTATATGTAGGTTCGGACCCTCACCTCACGTATCCCCCATCTGTCATAGCCAGATAGCGTTCTGTGCATATGGGGACTGATCTATGCTATATGGGATCAGGGTCTAGCCTTGGATTATGGTCTATGACACATGACGTATAATCTCTTCAGCACATGTGATAGTGACAGGGGCAAATAGTGCGAGCCGCCGAGGAACGGGGGCACCCAAAACATCAAGGTGACTCCAACCTCCGCTGTCAGGAAGGGATCCGCCTAGGGAGCATCAGGCCCTGTATCCTGAATAATCATGATATCTTATGCATATATATATCTGACCGCGCCTAAATAGGAGCGACACAATCGCACGCCTATATCGCCCCCCGCCCTGTGCAGACCGCACCTGCTTTATGCACTTCACAAGCCCCAGTGCTCATATCTGGGAAAGACTGTGCTTAATGGATAGAATAAACGGGATGTTTTAGAGGCTTTTTCTTTGGTTTGATATAATTGATCCTATATATATATTGACATGCGATACCTCTTTAGGCTAGCGCCACACATCCGTGCTGCCGGTACGTGTTTGTCATTTTTTACATGTACCGGCGGCACGGAGACACGTTAACCAATGCTACCCTATTGTAGCAGGCACACACACGTAAAACCACACGGAACGTGTGTCCGTGTGCGTTTGTACGTGTGTGCGTTTTTTAAAGCGCTGACATGTCAGTGTTTTCTCCGGCAGCACGGGTGTTACACGGCCCGCACCCGTACCACACGGGTGTAGTGTGGATGCGGTCCCGTGTGACACGCGCCGGAGAAAACACACGTGTCAGTGAAAAAAAAACAAAACAGTAACTCACCTTCTCCAGCCCTCCTGCCTCTGCCGCTGCTGCCTCTTGCTGCCGACCGCCGCTCATTATTCTCATTGAATATTCACTTCACTGCCTGGCAGCAGCAGCAGCAGCGGGAGACGGCAGGGCTGGAGACCGAGGATCAGCACCACGGACAGCAGCGCGGACAGCAGGAAGGACCAGGTGAGTATGATAATTACCGGTTCTACGTGTGCTATCGCGGATAGCACACGTAGAACACACGTGTCACGCACGTACCAGAGACACGTACTTACCTGCACGCAGCACGCAGGGGAAATACGTGTCTCTCGGCACGTGCGTGAATTTCACGTGAGTGTGGCAGAGGCCTTATAAAAATTTTACTGCAAAAAAATTTAAAAAAAAATTCTTAAAGGGGAGTTCCATGGAAATTTTTTATTACTTTTTTTTTAATGCCTAGATTGGTTAAAAAAAAATAATTGATGAGATACTCCCCCTTTATGATAAATGATCCCATTTTGGTGCTTATTTCTTCCCCTCTGGTTTCTACTTCCTGGTCCCTTCTTCACACTCCAAAACTGACATATTTGCTCAACCAATCACTGGCCAGGGTGGGTAATTTGTGGCCAGTGATTGGCCGAGCAGCTGCCAGATTCCAGTGTGCTGAAACAGGAACAGGAAGTAGAGACCGGTAATAATTGGGAAGGGGCGAGCGGGAGCTACCGGGAGTCAGGAGGGCGATATTACTGCATTTTTATTTTATTTATTTATTTATTTATTATTTATTTATTATTTACTTATTTAATTTTTTTTTAATCATGACAAAAGAAAACCCTTTTAATTTACAAAATGGTTGCATAAAGCGGTCCCTTCTGTAAGGAATGTTATCAGCCGCTGCTTTCACGTCGTGATTTCTAGTCAGGAGCAAACGGCTGTAAGAAAAGTACAAGCATAACAGTAACTAATGCACAGTATATTCATGTCATGTAAATATCAGTGCATGGATCACTGCCGGGAGTTATTCACCGGGAAGTCTCTGCTCTCATCACACACAGGTCTGCGCTTGGGTTTGACGTTTCTTCACGTTGTCGTTTTTTTTTCAATTCTCAATTAATCAAGTAAACTGAACAATAATGATGTTTTAAACACTGAGTGCTGCAACAGCCTCATACACGATACATAGTGAGTGCAGCTCAGGAGGTAACTGAGGATCAGACAGGATCAGTAATGTACTTTATCTACACAAAGAGTGCAGCTCTGGAGTATAATACAGGAGGTAACTCAGGATCAGTAATGTATGTACACAGTGACTGCACCAGCAGAATAGTGAGTGCAGCTCTGGAGTATAATACAGGAGGTAACTCAGGATCACTAATGTAATGTATATACACAGTGACTGCACCAGCAGAATAGTGAGTGCAGCTCTGGAGTATAATACAGGACGTAACTCAGGATCAGTAATGTAATGTATGTGCACAGTGACTGCACCAGCAGAATAGTGAGTGGAGCTCTGGAGTATAATACAGGATGTAACTCAGGATCAGTAATGTATGTACACAGTGACTGCACCAGCAGAACAGTGAGTGCAGCTCTGGAGTATAATACAGGAGGTAACTCAGGATCAGTAATGTATGTACACAGTGACTGCACCAGCAGAATAGTGAGTGCAGCTCTGGAGTATAATACAGGATGTAACTCAGGATCAGTAATGTAATGTATGTACACAGTGACTGCACCAGCAGAATAGTGAGTGCAGCTCTGGAGTATAATACAGGAGGTAACTCAGGATCAGTAATGTATGTACACAGTGACTGCACCAGCAGAATAGTGAGTGCAGCTCTGGGGTATAATACAGGAGGTAACTCAGGATCAGTAATGTATGTACACAGTGACTGCACCAGCAGAATAGTGAGTGCAGCTCTGGAGTATAATACAGGAGGTAACTCAGGATCAGTAATGTATGTACACAGTGACTGCACCAGCAGAATAGTGAGTGCAGCTCTGGAGTATAATACAGGAGGTAACTCAGGATCAGTAATGTATGTACACAGTGACTGCACCAGCAGAATAGTGAGTGCAGCTCTGGAGTATAATACAGGAGGTAACTCAGGATCAGTAATGTATGTACACAGTGACTGCACCAGCAGAATAGTGAGTGCAGCTCTGGAGTATAATACAGGAGGTAACTCAGGATCACTAATGTAATGTATATACACAGTGACTGCACCAGCAGAATAGTGAGTGCAGCTCTGGAGTATAATACAGGACGTAACTCAGGATCAGTAATGTAATGTATGTGCACAGTGACTGCACCAGCAGAATAGTGAGTGGAGCTCTGGAGTATAATACAGGATGTAACTCAGGATCAGTAATGTATGTACACAGTGACTGCACCAGCAGAACAGTGAGTGCAGCTCTGGAGTATAATACAGGAGGTAACTCAGGATCAGTAATGTATGTACACAGTGACTGCACCAGCAGAATAGTGAGTGCAGCTCTGGAGTATAATACAGGAGGTAACTCAGGATCAGTAATGTATGTACACAGTGACTGCACCAGCAGAATAGTGAGTGCAGCTCTGGGGTATAATACAGGAGGTAACTCAGGATCAGTAATGTATGTACACAGTGACTGCACCAGCAGAATAGTGAGTGCAGCTCTGGAGTATAATACAGGAGGTAACTCAGGATCAGTAATGTATGTACACAGTGACTGCACCAGCAGAATAGTGAGTGCAGCTCTGGAGTATAATACAGGAGGTAACTCAGGATCAGTAATGTATGTACACAGTGACTGCACCAGCAGAATAGTGAGTGCAGCTCTGGAGTATAATACAGGACGTAACTCAGGATCAGTAATGTAATGTATGTGCACAGTGACTGCACCAGCAGAATAGTGAGTGGAGCTCTGGAGTATAATACAGGATGTAACTCAGGATCAGTAATGTATGTATACAGTGACTGCACCAGCAGAATAGTGAGTGCAGCTCTGGAGTATAATACAGGATGTAACTCAGGATCAGTAATGTAATGTATGTACACAGTGACTGCACCAGCAGAATAGTGAGTGCAGCTCTGGAGTATAATACAGGAGGTAACTCAGGATCAGTAATGTATGTACACAGTGACTGCACCAGCAGAATAGTGAGTGCAGCTCTGGGGTATAATACAGGAGGTAACTCAGGATCAGTAATGTATGTACACAGTGACTGCACCAGCAGAATAGTGAGTGCAGCTCTGGAGTATAATACAGGAGGTAACTCAGGATCAGTAATGTATGTACACAGTGACTGCACCAGCAGAATAGTGAGTGCAGCTCTGGAGTATAATACAGGAGGTAACTCAGGATCAGTAATGTATGTACACAGTGACTGCACCAGCAGAATAGTGAGTGCAGCTCTGGAGTATAATACAGGAGGTAACTCAGGATCAGTAATGTATGTACACAGTGACTGCACCAGCAGAATAGTGAGTGCAGCTCTGGAGTATAATATAGGAGGTAACTCAGGATCAGTGATGTATGTACACAGTGACTGCACCAGCAGAATAGTGAGTGCAGCTCTGGAGTATAATACAGGAGGTAACTTAGGATCAGTAATGTAATGTATGTACACAGTGACTGCACCAGCAGAATAGTGAGTGCAGCTCTGGAGTATAATACAGGAGGTAACTCAGGATCAATAATGTATGTACACAGTGACTGCACCAGCAGAATAGTGAGTGCAGCTCTGGAGTATAATACAGGAGGTAACTCAGGATCAGTAATGTAATGTATGTACACAGTGACTGCACCAGCAGAATAGTGAGTGCAGCTCTGGAGTATAATATAGGGTGTAATTCAGGATCAGTAATGTATGTACACAGTGACTGCACCAGCAGAATAGTGAGTGCAGCTCTGGAGGATAATACAGGAGGTAACTCAGGATCAGTAATGTAATGTATGTACACAGTGACTGCACCAGCAGAATAGTGAGTGCAGCTCTGGAGTATAATACAGGGTGTAACTCAGGATCAGTAATGTAATGTATGTACACAGTGACTGCACCAGCAGAATAGTGAGTGCAGCTCTGGAGTATAATACAGGAGGTAACTCAGGATCAGTAATGTATGTACACAGTGACTGCACCAGCAGAATAGTGAGTGCAGCTCTGGAGTATAATATAGGAGGTAACTCAGGATCAGTGATGTAATGTATGTACACAGTGACTGCACCAGCAGAATAGTGAGTGCAGCTCTGGAGTATAATACAGGAGGTAACTCAGGATCAGTAATATATATACACAGTGACTGCACCAGCAGAATAGTGAGTGCAGCTCTGAAGCATAATACAGGAGGTAACACAGGATCAGTAATGTATGTACACAGTGACTGCACCAGCAGAATAGTGAGCGCAGCTCTGGAGTATAATACAGGAGGTAACTCAGGATCAGTAATGTATGTACACAGTGACTGCACCAGCAGAATAGTGAGTGCAGCTCTGGAGTATAATACAGGAGGTAACTTAGGATCAGTAATGTAATGTATGTACACAGTGACTGCACCAGCAGAATAGTGAGTGCAGCTCTGGAGGATAATACAGGAGGTAACTCAGGATCAGTAATGTATGTACACAGTGACTGCACCAGCAGAATAGTGAGTGCAGCTCCGGAGTATAATACAGGAGGTAACTCAGGATCAGTAATGTAATGTATGTACACAGTGACTGCACCAGCAGAATAGTGAGTGCAGCTCTGGAGTATAATACAGGAGGTAACTCAGGATCAGTAATGTATGTACACAGTGACTGCACCAGCAGAATAGTGAGTGCAGCTCTGGAGTATAATACAGGAGGTAACTCAGGATCAGTAATGTATGTACACAGTGACTGCACCAGCAGAATAGTGAGTGCAGCTCTGGAGTATAATACAGGAGGTAACTCAGGATCAGTAATGTATGTACACCGTGACTGCACCAGCAGAATAGTGAGTGCAGCTCTGGAGGATAATACAGGAGGTAACTCAGGATCAGTAATGTAATGTATGTACACAGTGACTGCACCAGCAGAATAGTGAGTGCAGCTCTGGAGTATAATACAGAAGGTAACTCAGGATCACTACAGGAGAAGTAATGTATGTACACAGTGACTGCTCCAGCAGAATAGTGATTGCAGCTCTGGAGTATAATACAGGAGGTAACTCAGGATCAGTAATGTATGTACACAGTGACTGCACCAGCAGAATAGTGAGTGCAGCTGTGGCGTATAATACAGGAGGTAACTCAGGATCAGTAATGTATGTACACAGTGACTGCACCAGCAGAATAGTGAGTGCAGCTCTGGAGGATAATACAGGAGGTAACTCAGGATCAGTAATGTATGTACACCGTGACTGCACCAGCAGAATAGTGAGTGCAGCTCTGGAGTATAATACAGGAGGTAACTCAGGATCAGTAATGTAATGTATGTACACAGTGACTGCACCAGCAGAATAGTGAGTGCAGCTCTGGAGTATAATACAGGAGGTAACTTAGGATCAGTAATGTAATGTATGTACACAGTGACTGCACCAGCAGAATAGTGAGTGCAGCTCTGGAGGATAATACAGGAGGTAACTCAGGATCAGTAATGTATGTACACAGTGACTGCACCAGCAGAATAGTGAGTGCAGCTCTGGAGTATAATACAGGAGGTAACTCAGGATCAGTGATGTAATGTATGTACACAGTGACTGCACCAGCAGAATAGTGAGTGCAGCTCTGGAGTATAATACAGGAGGTAACTCAGGATCAGTAATATATATACACAGTGACTGCACCAGCAGAATAGTGAGTGCAGCTCTGGAGTATAATACAGGAGGTAACTCAGGATCAGTAATGTATGTACACAGTGACTGCACCAGCAGAATAGTGAGTGCAGCTCTGGAGTATAATACAGGAGGTAACTCAGGATCAGTAATGTATGTACACAGTGACTGCACCAGCAGAATAGTGAGTGCAGCTCTGGAGTATAATACAGGAGGTAACTCAGGATCAGTAATGTATGTACACAGTGACTGCACCAGCAGAATAGTGAGTGCAGCTCTGGAGTATAATACAGGAGGTAACTTAGGATCAGTAATGTAATGTATGTACACAGTGACTGCACCAGCAGAATAGTGAGTGCAGCTCTGGAGGATAATACAGGAGGTAACTCAGGATCAGTAATGTATGTACACAGTGACTGCACCAGCAGAATAGTGAGTGCAGCTCCGGAGTATAATACAGGAGGTAACTCAGGATCAGTAATGTAATGTATGTACACAGTGACTGCACCAGCAGAATAGTGAGTGCAGCTCTGGAGTATAATACAGGAGGTAACTCAGGATCAGTAATGTATGTACACAGTGACTGCACCAGCAGAATAGTGAGTGCAGCTCTGGAGTATAATACAGGAGGTAACTCAGGATCAGTAATGTATGTACACAGTGACTGCACCAGCAGAATAGTGAGTGCAGCTCTGGAGTATAATACAGGAGGTAACTCAGGATCAGTAATGTATGTACACCGTGACTGCACCAGCAGAATAGTGAGTGCAGCTCTGGAGGATAATACAGGAGGTAACTCAGGATCAGTAATGTAATGTATGTACACAGTGACTGCACCAGCAGAATAGTGAGTGCAGCTCTGGAGTATAATACAGGAGGTAACTCAGGATCACTACAGGAGAAGTAATGTATGTACACAGTGACTGCTCCAGCAGAATAGTGATTGCAGCTCTGGAGTATAATACAGGAGGTAACTCAGGATCAGTAATGTATGTACACAGTGACTGCACCAGCAGAATAGTGAGTGCAGCTGTGGAGTATAATACAGGAGGTAACTCAGGATCAGTAATGTATGTACACAGTGACTGCACCAGCAGAATAGTGAGTGCAGCTCTGGAGGATAATACAGGAGGTAACTCAGGATCAGTAATGTATGTACACCGTGACTGCACCAGCAGAATAGTGAGTGCAGCTGTGGAGTATAATACAGGAGGTAACTCAGGATCAGTAATGTATGTACACAGTGACTGCACCAGCAGAATAGTGAGTGCAGCTCTGGAGGATAATACAGGAGGTAACTCAGGATCAGTAATGTATGTACACCGTGACTGCACCAGCAGAATAGTGAGTGCAGCTCTGGAGTATAATACAGGAGGTAACTCAGGATCACTAATGTATGTACACAGTGACTGCACCAGCAGAATAGTGAGTGCAGCTCTGGAGTATAATACAGGAGGTAACTCAGGATCAGTAATGTAATGTATGTACACAGTGACTGCACCAGCAGAATAGTGAGTGCAGCTCTGGAGTATAATACAGGAGGTAACTTAGGATCAGTAATGTAATGTATGTACACAGTGACTGCACCAGCAGAATAGTGAGTGCAGCTCTGGAGGATAATACAGGAGGTAACTCAGGATCAGTAATGTATGTACACAGTGACTGCACCAGCAGAATAGTGAGTGCAGCTCTGGAGTATAATACAGGAGGTAACTCAGGATCAGTAATGTAATGTATGTACACAGTGACTGTACCAGCAGAATAGTGAGTGCAGCTCTGGAGTATAATACAGGAGGTAACTCAGGATCAGTAATGTATGTACACAGTGACTGCACCAGCAGAATAGTGAGTGCAGCTCTGGAGTATAATACAGGAGGTAACTCAGGATCAGTAATGTATGTACACAGTGACTGCACCAGCAGAATAGTGAGTGCAGCTCTGGAGGATAATACAGGAGGTAACTCAAAATCAGTAATGTAATGTACACAGTGACTGCACCAGCAGAATAGTGAGTGCAGCTCTGGAGTGTAAGACAGGAGGGTAACTCAGGATCAGTAATGTAATGTATGTACACAGTGACTGTACCAGCAGAATAGTGAGTGCAGCTCTGGAGGATAATACAGGAGGTAACTCAGGATCAGTAATGTATGTACACCGTGACTGCACCAGCAGAATAGTGAGTGCAGCTCTGGAGGATAATACAGGAGGTAACTCAGGATCAGTAATGTAATGTATGTACACAGTGACTGCACCAGCAGAATAGTGAGTGCAGCTCTGGAGTATAATACAGGAGGTAACTCAGGATCACTACAGGAGAAGTAATGTATGTACACAGTGACTGCTCCAGCAGAATAGTGATTGCAGCTCTGGAGTATAATACAGGAGGTAACTCAGGATCAGTAATGTATGTACACAGTGACTGCACCAGCAGAATAGTGAGTGCAGCTCTGGAGTATAATACAGGAGGTAACTCAGGATCAGTAATGTATGTACACAGTGACTGCACCAGCAGAATAGTGAGTGCAGCTCTGGAGTATAATACAGGAGGTAACTCAGGATCAGTAATGTAATGTATGTACACAGTGACTGCACCAGCAGAATAGTGAGTGCAGCTCTGGAGGATAATACAGGAGGTAACTCAGGATCAGTAATGTATGTACACAGTGACTGCACCAGCAGAATAGTGAGTGCAGCTCTGGAGTATAATACAGGAGGTAACTCAGGATCAGTAATGTAATGTATGTACACAGTGACTGCACCAGCAGAATAGTGAGTGCAGCTCTGGAGTATAATATAGGGTGTAATTCAGGATCAGTAATGTATGTACACAGTGACTGCACCAGCAGAATAGTGAGTGCAGCTCTGGAGGATAATACAGGAGGTAACTCAGGATCAGTAATGTAATGTATGTACACAGTGACTGCACCAGCAGAATAGTGAGTGCAGCTCTGGAGTATAATACAGGAGGTAACTCAGGATCAGTAATATATATACACAGTGACTGCACCAGCAGAATAGTGAGTGCAGCTCTGGAGTATAATACAGGAGGTAACTCAGGATCAGTAATGTATGTACACCGTGACTGCACCAGCAGAATAGTGAGTGCAGCTGTGGAGTATAATACAGGAGGTAACTCAGGATCAGTAATATATGTACACAGTGACTGCACCCGCAGAATAGTGAGTGCAGCTGTGGAGTATAATACAGGAGGTAACTCAGGATCAGTAATGTAATGTATGTACACAGTGACTGCACCAGCAGAATAGTGAGTGCAGCTCTGGAGTATAATACAGGAGGTAACTCAGGATCAGTAATGTATGTACACCGTGACTGCACCAGCAGAATAGTGAGTGCAGCTCTGGAGTATAATACAGGAGGTAACTCAGGATCAGTAATGTAATGTATGTACACAGTGACTGTACCAGCAGAATAGTGAGTGCAGCTCTGGAGTATAATACAGTAGGTAACTCAGGATCAGTAATGTAATGTATGTACACAGTGACTGCACCAGCAGAATAGTGAGTGCAGCTCTGGAGTATAATACAGTAGGTAACTCAGGATCACTACAGGAGAAGTAATGTATGTACACAGTGACTGCTCCAGCAGAATAGTGATTGCAGCTCTGGAGTATAATACAGGAGGTAACTCAAAATCAGTAATGTAATGTATGTACACAGTGACTGCACCAGCAGAATAGTGAGTGCAGCTCTGAAGTATAATACAGGAGGTAACTCAGGATCAGTAATGTATGTACACAGTGACTGCACCAGCAGAATAGTGAGTGCAGCTGTGGAGTATAATACAGGAGGTAACTCAGGATCAGTAATGTATGTACACAGTGACTGCACCAGCAGAATAGTGAGTGTAGCTCTGGAGGATAATACAGGAGGTAACTCAGGATCAGTAATGTATGTAGACCGTGACTGCACCAGCAGAATAGTGAGTGCAGCTCTGGAGTATAATACAGGAGGTAACTCAGGATCACTAATGTATGTACACAGTGACTGCACCAGCAGAATAGTGAGTGCAGCTCTGGAGTATAATACAGGAGGTAACTCAGGATCAGTAATGTATGTACACAGTGACTGCACCAGCAGAATAGTGAGTGCAGCTCTGGAGTATAATACAGGGGGTAACTCAGGATCAGTAATGTATGTACACAGTGACTGCACCAGCAGAATAGTGAGTGCAGCTCTGGAGTATAGGATCAGTAATGTAATGTATGTACACAGTGACTGCACCAGCAGAATAGTGAGTGCAGCTCTGGAGTATAATACAGGATAAGTAATATTATTTTGCAGCATTACACAATTTTGATGAGCGGTCTGTAAATGGTCCGGTCTCAGTGAAGATGGATAAAGCAGCTATAAATATAAAGAGGTGTAAAGTCCATGATGAGGTTTTCGTGTTAATATCCATTCTTCCCCTGTGGGAGGCAGAGAATATATTTTGCTTTGGGGAGATTTTGACCTAGAATCCTCCGACCACCTCCGGCAACAGCCGAGCAGATCCCAGATCACGATGATACATCACACGCTCCTTTATATCCACGTTCTTACTCTTCACTTATTTCCTTTCCTTTTTCTTTATATGCAGGAATAACAAAAAGAAAACACCCGTCCCTCCGTGTGTGTGACATTGTGTGTGTGACATTGTGTGTGTGTGACATTGTGTGTGTGTGACATTGTGTGTGTGTGTGACATTGTGTGTGTGTGTGACATTGTGTGTGTGACATTGTGTGTGTGTGTGACATTGTGTGTGTGTGTGACATTGTGTGTGTGTGTGACATTGTGTGTGTGACATTGTGTGTGTGACATTGTGTGTGTGTGACATTGTGTGTGTGACATTGTGTGTGTGTGTGACATTGTGTGTGTGACATTGTGTGTGTGACATTGTGTGTGTGACATTGTGTGTGTGACTGTGTGTGACTGTGTGTGACTGTGTGTGACTGTGTGTGACTGTGTGTGACTGTGTGTGACTGTGTGTGTGTGACTGTGTGTGTGTGACTGTGTGTGTGACTGTGTGTGTGTGACTGTGTGTGTGACTGTGTGTGTGTGTGACTGTGTGTGTGACTGTGTGTGTGTGTGACTGTGTGTGTGTGTGTGACATTGTGTGTGTGTGTGTGACATTGTGTGTGTATGACATTGTGTGTGTGTGTGTGACATTGTGTGTGTGTGTGTGACATTGTGTGTGTGTGTGACATTGTGTGTGTGTGTGTGTGTGTGTGTGTGACATTGTGTGTGTGTGAAGTCCTCATCCTCTGCCTCTTGTCTGTGTGATCTGCGCACATAATACATATGTTATCATTCCTGTGTTGGTGAATGGGTGGACGGTGGATGGGTGGACGGTGGATGGGTGGACGGTGGATGGCTGGACGGTGGATGGCTGGACGGTGGATGGCTGGACGGTGGATGGCTGGACGGTGGATGGCTGGACGGTGGATGGCTGGACGGTGGATGGCTGGACGGTGGATGGCTGGACGGTGGATGGCTGGACGGTGGATGGCTGGACGGTGGATGGCTGGACGGTGGATGGCTGGACGGTGGATGGCTGGACGGTGGATGGCTGGACGGTGGATGGCTGGACGGTGGATGGCTGGACGGTGGATGGCTGGACGGTGGATGGGTGGACGGTGGATGGGTGGACGGTGGATGGGTGGACGGTGGATGGGTGGACGGTGGATGGGTGGACGGTGGATGGGTGGACGGTGGATGGGTGGACGGTGGATGGCTGGACGGTGGATGGGTGGAGGGTGGATGGGTGGAGGGTGGATGGGTGGACGGTGGATGGGTGGACGGTGGATGGGTGGACGGTGGATGGGTGGACGGTGGATGGGTGGACGGTGGATGGGTGGACGGTGGATGGGTGGACGGTGGATGGGTGGACGGTGGATGGGTGGACGGTGGATGGGTGGACGGTGGATGGGTGGACGGTGGATAGCTGGACGGTGGATGGGTGGACGGCTGGACGGTGGATGGGTGGACGGCTGGACGGTGGACGGCTGGACGGTGGACGGCTGGACGGTGGACGGGTGGACGGTGGATGGCTGGACGGTGGATGGCTGGACGGTGGATGGCTGGACGGTGGATGGCTGGACGGTGGATGGCTGGACGGTGGATGGCTGGACGGTGGATGGCTGGACGGTGGATGGCTGGACGGTGGATGGCTGGGGGGTGGATGGCTGGGGGGTGGATGGCTGGGGGGTGGATGGCTGGGGGGTGGATGGCTGGACGGTGGATGGGTGGGCGGTGGATGGGTGGGCGGTGGATGGGTGGGCGGTGGATGGGTGGGCGGTGGATGGGTGGGCGGTGGATGGGTGGGCGGTGGATGGGTGGGCGGTGGATGGGTGGGCGGTGGATGGGTGGGCGGTGGATGGGTGGGCGGTGGATGGGTGGGCGGTGAATGGGTGGGCGGTGAATGGGTGGGCGGTGAATGGGTGGACGGTGAATGGGTGGACGGTGAATGGGTGGACGGTGAATGGGTGGACGGTGAATGGGTGGGCGGTGAATGGGTGGGCGGTGAATGGGTGGATGGGTGGATGGGTGGACGGGTGGACGGTGAATGGGTGGATGGGTGGACGGTGAATGGGTGGACGGGTGGACGGTGAATGGGTGGATGGGTGGACGGTGAATGGGTGGATGGGTGGACGGTGAATGGGTGGATGGGTGGACGGTGAATGGGTGGATGGGTGGACGGTGAATGGGTGGATGGGTGGACGGTGAATGGGTGGATGGGTGGACGGTGAATGGGTGGATGGGTGGACGGTGGACGGGTGGACGGTGGACGGGTGGACGGTGGACGGGTGGACGGTGGACGGGTGGACGGGTGGACGGGTGGACGGTGGACGGGTGGACGGTGAACGGGTGGACGGTGAACGGGTGGACGGTGAACGGGTGGACGGTGAACGGGTGGACGGTGAACGGGTGGACGGTGAACGGGTGGACGGTGAACGGGTGGACGGTGAACGGGTGGACGGTGAACGGGTGGACGGTGAACGGGTGGACGGTGAACGGGTGGACGGTGAACGGGTGGACGGTGAACGGGTGGACGGTGAACGGGTGGACGGTGAACGGGTGGACGGTGAACGGGTGGGCGGTGAACGGGTGGGCGGTGAACGGGTGGGCGGTGAACGGGTGGATGGGTGGACGGTGAACGGGTGAATGGGTGGGCGGTGAATGGGTGGGCGGTGAATGGGTGGGTGTTGTATGGGTGGACGGTGAATGGGTGGATGGGTGGACGGTGAATGGGTGGACGGTGAATGGGTGGATGGGTGGACGGTGAATGGGTGGACGGTGAATGGGTGGACGGTGAATGGGTGGATGGGTGGACGGTGAATGGGTGGATGGGTGGACGGTGAATGGGTGGATGGGTGGACGGTGGAGGGTGGATGGGTGGAGGGTGGATGGGTGGAGGGTGGACGGGTGGACGGTGAATGGGTGGACGGTGAATGGGTGGACGGTGAATGGGTGGACGGTGAATGGGTGGGCGGTGAATGGGTGGGCGGTGAATGGGTGGACGGTGAATGGGTGGGCGGTGAATGGGTGGGCGGTGAATGGGTGGGCGGTGAATGGGTGGGCGGTGAATGGGTGGATGGGTGGACGGTGAATGGGTGGACGGTGAATGGGTGGATGGGTGGACGGTGAATGGGTGGACGGTGAATGGGTGGACGGTGAATGGGTGGATGGGTGGACGGTGAATGGGTGGATGGGTGGACGGTGAATGGGTGGATGGGTGGACGGTGAATGGGTGGATGGGTGGACGGTGAATGGGTGGATGGGTGGACGGTGGAGGGTGGATGGGTGGAGGGTGGACGGGTGGACGGTGAATGGGTGGACGGTGAATGGGTGGACGGTGAATGGGTGGACGGTGAATGGGTGGACGGTGAATGGGTGGACGGTGAATGGGTGGACGGTGAATGGGTGGACGGTGAATGGGTGGACGGTGAATGGGTGGACGGTGAATGGGTGGGCGGTGAATGGGTGGGCGGTGAATGGGTGGGCGGTGAATGGGTGGGCGGTGAATGGGTGGACGGTGAATGGGTGGATGGGTGGACGGTGAATGGGTGGACGGTGAATGGGTGGATGGGTGGACGGTGAATGGGTGGATGGGTGGACGGTGAATGGGTGGATGGGTGGACGGTGAATGGGTGGATGGGTGGACGGTGAATGGGTGGATGGGTGGACGGTGAATGGGTGGATGGGTGGACGGTGAATGGGTGGACGGTGAATGGGTGGACGGTGGATGGGTGGACGGTGGATGGGTGGACGGTGGATGGGTGGACGGTGGATGGGTGGACGGTGGATGGGTGGACGGTGGACGGTGAATGGGTGGACGGTGGATGGGTGGACGGTGGATGGGTGGACGGTGGATGGGTGGATGGGTGGACGGTGGATGGGTGGACGGTGGATGGGTGGACGGTGGATGGGTGGACGGTGAACGGGTGGACGGTGGACGGTGAACGGGTGGACGGTGAACGGGTGGACGGTGAACGGGTGGACGGTGAACGGGTGGACGGTGAACGGGTGGACGGTGAACGGGTGGACGGTGAACGGGTGGACGGTGAACGGGTGGACGGTGAACGGGTGGACGGTGAACGGGTGGACGGTGAACGGGTGGACGGTGAACGGGTGGACGGTGAACGGGTGGACGGTGAACGGGTGGACGGTGAACGGGTGGACGGTGAACGGGTGGACGGTGAACGGGTGGACGGTGAACGGGTGGACGGTGAACGGGTGGACGGTGAACGGGTGGACGGTGAACGGGTGGACGGTGAACGGGTGGACGGTGAACGGGTGGACGGTGAACGGGTGGACGGTGAACGGGTGGACGGTGAACGGGTGGACGGTGAACGGGTGGACGGTGAACGGGTGGGCGGTGAACGGGTGGGCGGTGAACGGGTGGGCGGTGAACGGGTGGATGGGTGGACGGTGAATGGGTGGATGGGTGGACGGTGAATGGGTGGATGGGTGGACGGTGAATGGGTGGATGGGTGGACGGTGAATGGGTGGATGGGTGGACGGTGGAGGGTGGATGGGTGGAGGGTGGACGGGTGGACGGTGAATGGGTGGACGGTGAATGGGTGGACGGTGAATGGGTGGACGGTGAATGGGTGGGCGGTGAATGGGTGGACGGTGAATGGGTGGGCGGTGAATGGGTGGGCGGTGAATGGGTGGGCGGTGAATGGGTGGGCGGTGAATGGGTGGATGGGTGGACGGTGAATGGGTGGACGGTGAATGGGTGGATGGGTGGACGGTGAATGGGTGGACGGTGAATGGGTGGACGGTGAATGGGTGGATGGGTGGACGGTGAATGGGTGGATGGGTGGACGGTGAATGGGTGGATGGGTGGACGGTGAATGGGTGGATGGGTGGACGGTGAATGGGTGGATGGGTGGACGGTGGAGGGTGGATGGGTGGAGGGTGGATGGGTGGAGGGTGGACGGGTGGACGGTGAATGGGTGGACGGTGAATGGGTGGACGGTGAATGGGTGGACGGTGAATGGGTGGACGGTGAATGGGTGGACGGTGAATGGGTGGGCGGTGAATGGGTGGGCGGTGAATGGGTGGGCGGTGAATGGGTGGGCGGTGAATGGGTGGGCGGTGAATGGGTGGGCGGTGAATGGGTGGACGGTGAATGGGTGGATGGGTGGACGGTGAATGGGTGGACGGTGAATGGGTGGATGGGTGGACGGTGAATGGGTGGATGGGTGGACGGTGAATGGGTGGATGGGTGGACGGTGAATGGGTGGATGGGTGGACGGTGAATGGGTGGATGGGTGGACGGTGAATGGGTGGATGGGTGGACGGTGAATGGGTGGACGGTGAATGGGTGGACGGTGGATGGGTGGACGGTGGATGGGTGGACGGTGGATGGGTGGACGGTGGATGGGTGGACGGTGGATGGGTGGACGGTGGACGGTGAATGGGTGGACGGTGGATGGGTGGACGGTGGATGGGTGGACGGTGGATGGGTGGACGGGTGGACGGTGGACGGGTGGACGGTGGACGGGTGGACGGTGGACGGGTGGACGGTGGACGGGTGGACGGTGAACGGGTGGACGGTGGACGGGTGGACGGTGAACGGGTGGACGGTGAACGGGTGGACGGTGAACGGGTGGACGGTGAACGGGTGGACGGTGAACGGGTGGACGGTGAACGGGTGGACGGTGAACGGGTGGACGGTGAACGGGTGGACGGTGAACGGGTGGACGGTGAACGGGTGGACGGTGAACGGGTGGACGGTGAACGGGTGGACGGTGAACGGGTGGACGGTGAACGGGTGGACGGTGAACGGGTGGACGGTGAACGGGTGGACGGTGAACGGGTGGACGGTGAACGGGTGGACGGTGAACGGGTGGACGGTGAACGGGTGGACGGTGAACGGGTGGGCGGTGAACGGGTGGGCGGTGAACGGGTGGATGGGTGGACGGTGAATGGGTGGGCGGTGAATGGGTGGGTGTTGTATGGGTGGACGGTGAATGGGTGGATGGGTGGACGGTGAATGGGTGGACGGTGAATGGGTGGACGGTGAATGGGTGGATGGGTGGACGGTGAATGGGTGGATGGGTGGACGGTGAATGGGTGGATGGGTGGACGGTGAATGGGTGGATGGGTGGACGGTGAATGGGTGGATGGGTGGACGGTGGAGGGTGGATGGGTGGAGGGTGGACGGGTGGACGGTGAATGGGTGGACGGTGAATGGGTGGACGGTGAATGGGTGGACGGTGAATGGGTGGGCGGTGAATGGGTGGGTGTTGTATGGGTGGACGGTGAATGGGTGGATGGGTGGACGGTGAATGGGTGGACGGTGAATGGGTGGACGGTGAATGGGTGGATGGGTGGACGGTGAATGGGTGGATGGGTGGACGGTGAATGGGTGGATGGGTGGACGGTGAATGGGTGGATGGGTGGACGGTGAATGGGTGGATGGGTGGACGGTGGAGGGTGGATGGGTGGAGGGTGGACGGGTGGACGGTGAATGGGTGGACGGTGAACGGGTGGACGGTGAATGGGTGGACGTTGAATGGGTGGACGTTGAATGGGTGGACGTTGAATGGGTGGGTGTTGTATGGGTGGACGGTGAATGGGTGGATGGGTGGACGGTGAATGGGTGGACGGTGAATGGGTGAATGGGTGGGCGGTGAATGGGTGGGCGGTGAATGGGTGGGCGGTGAAGGGGTGGGCGTTGTATGGGTGGACGGTGAATGGGTGGATGGGTGGACGGTGAATGGGTGGACGGTGAATGGGTGGATGGGTGGACGGTGAATGGGTGGATGGGTGGACGGTGAATGGGTGGATGGGTGGACGGTGAATGGGTGGATGGGTGGACGGTGAATGGGTGGATGGGTGGACGGTGAATGGGTGGACGGTGAATGGGTGGACGGTGGATGGGTGGACGGTGGATGGGTGGACGGTGGATGGGTGGACGGTGGATGGGTGGACGGTGGATGGGTGGACGGTGGATGGGTGGACGGTGGATGGGTGGACGGTGGATGGGTGGACGGTGGATGGGTGGACGGTGGATGGGTGGACGGTGGATGGGTGGACGGTGGATGGGTGGACGGTGGATGGGTGGACGGTGGATGGGTGGACGGTGGATGGGTGGACGGTGGATGGGTGGACGGTGGATGGGTGGACGGTGGATGGGTGGACGGTGGATGGGTGGATGGCTGGACGGTGGATGGCTGGACGGTGGATGGCTGGACGGTGGATGGCTGGACGGTGGATGGCTGGACGGTGGATGGCTGGACGGTGGATGGGTGGACGGTGGATGGGTGGACGGTGGATGGGTGGACGGTGGATGGGTGGACGGTGGATGGGTGGACGGTGGATGGGTGGACGGTGGATGGGTGGACGGTGGATGGGTGGACGGTGGATGGGTGGACGGTGGATGGGTGGACGGTGGATGGGTGGACGGTGGATGGGTGGACGGTGGATGGGTGGACGGTGGATGGGTGGACGGTGGATGGGTGGACGGTGGATGGGTGGACGGTGGATGGGTGGACGGTGAATGGGTGGACGGTGGACGGTGGATGGCTGGACGGTGAATGGGTGGACGGTGAATGGGTGGACGGTGAATGGGTGGACGGTGGATGGGTGGACGGTGGATGGGTGGACGGTGGATGGCTGGACGGTGGATGGCTGGACGGTGGATGGCTGGACGGTGGATGGCTGGACGGTGGATGGCTGGACGGTGGATGGCTGGACGGTGGATGGCTGGACGGTGGATGGCTGGACGGTGGATGGCTGGACGGTGGATGGCTGGACGGTGGATGGCTGGACGGTGGATGGCTGGACGGTGGATGGCTGGACGGTGGATGGCTGGACGGTGGATGGCTGGACGGTGGATGGCTGGACGGTGGATGGCTGGACGGTGGATGGCTGGACGGTGGATGGCTGGACGGTGGATGGCTGGACGGTGGATGGCTGGACGGTGGATGGCTGGACGGTGGATGGCTGGACGGTGGATGGCTGGACGGTGGATGGCTGGACGGTGGATGGCTGGACGGTGGATGGCTGGACGGTGGATGGCTGGACGGTGGATGGCTGGACGGTGGATGGCTGGACGGTGGATGGCTGGACGGTGGATGGCTGGACGGTGGATGGCTGGACGGTGGATGGCTGGACGGTGGATGGCTGGACGGTGGATGGCTGGACGGTGTATGGGTGGACGGTGGATGGGTGGACGGTGTATGGGTGGACGGTGTATGGGTGGACGGTGTATGGGTGGACGGTGTATGGGTGGACGGTGTATGGGTGGACGGTGTATGGGTGGACGGTGTATGGGTGGACGGTGTATGGGTGGACGGTGTATGGGTGGACGGTGTATGGGTGGACGGTGTATGGGTGGACGGTGTATGGGTGGACGGTGTATGGGTGGACGGTGTATGGGTGGACGGTGTATGGGTGGACGGTGTATGGGTGGACGGTGTATGGGTGGACGGTGTATGGGTGGACGGTGTATGGGTGGATGGCTGGACGGTGGACGGTGGATGGGTGGATGGCTGGACGGTGGATGGCTGGACGGTGGATGGCTGGACGGTGGATGGCTGGACGGTGGATGGCTGGACGGTGGATGGCTGGACGGTGGATGGCTGGACGGTGGATGGCTGGACGGTGTATGGGTGGACGGTGTATGGGTGGACGGTGTATGGGTGGACGGTGTATGGGTGGACGGTGTATGGGTGGACGGTGTATGGGTGGACGGTGTATGGGTGGACGGTGTATGGGTGGACGGTGTATGGGTGGACGGTGTATGGGTGGACGGTGTATGGGTGGACGGTGTATGGGTGGACGGTGTATGGGTGGACGGTGTATGGGTGGACGGTGGATGGGTGGATGGCTGGACGGTGGATGGGTGGACGGTGGATGGGTGGATGGCTGGACGGTGGATGGGTGGACGGTGGATGGCTGGACGGTGGATGGCTGGACGGTGGATGGGTGGACGGTGGATGGCTGGACGGTGGATGGCTGGACGGTGGATGGCTGGACGGTGGATGGGTGGACGGTGTATGGGTGGACGGTGTATGGGTGGACGGTGTATGGGTGGACGGTGTATGGGTGGACGGTGTATGGGTGGACGGTGTATGGGTGGACGGTGTATGGGTGGACGGTGTATGGGTGGACGGTGTATGGGTGGACGGTGTATGGGTGGACGGTGTATGGGTGGACGGTGTATGGGTGAATGGTGAATGGGTGAATGGGTGGACGGTGAATGGGTGGACGGTGGACGGGTGGACGGTGGACGGGTGGACGGTGGACGGGTGGACGGTGGACGGGTGGACGGTGGACGGGTGGACGGTGAATGGGTGAATGGGTGGACGGTGAATGGGTGGGGGGTGAATGGGTGGGGGGTGAATGGGTGGGCGTTGTATGGGTGGGCGGTGAATGGGTGGACGGTGAATGGGTGGACGGTGAATGGGTGGACGGTGAATGGGTGGACGGTGGATGGGTGGACGGTGAATGGTGAATGGGTGGACGGTGAATGTCGGAGCCGGTCGCTTCTCTGCTGGACACAGCGGTGTTGAGCGCTGACCTATCTGTCCACTTCTCGATGGCTACATTGCAGGGTATGTCGCCCGCTCCGGCGTGCAGGGTGAATAAGGTGTTAATGGCGCGGGTGTGTTTACTTCTGCACCTTGTTATAATGGCCTCATTGATCAGCTTTCGGCTTCCGCAGGTTTCCAAGGTCTTGGTTGCTCTAAACACAAGCACAGCGAGTTCTCCGAGTGTTTATCCAGCCGAGAGGGGACGACATCCCTCAACACTCGAGCGCTCTGCAGAGCGAGTGCTGCACTCACATGGCCGGGGACAGAGGTAAAGCCCGTCACCGCTTCATAGGGATCCATCTGTGGGTTTCTGCTCACATCCAGGTATAGATTATATAGCCAGGCCATTTGTCAAAAAATCTCATCAGACCGGGTTATCTCCTCTTATGTCTCCCCATTGCACAGAAATAGCCAGGCCCTGTCCGACAAAGGTTTGTGCAAAAAACTAGCACATTTAATGCCTATGCACTGTACAACCACAAGACCCCCTGAGGCTAAGATAGTGAAGGTTTATAGCCCCCCAAAAAGCCTCATCTATACCTATAACATTGGCAACCACCCTCTATATACCCTCTATATACCCTCTATATGCCTTCCTCTTATGTTGAGATAAATTTTAGTCTTGGATCTACAATGTTGTTTTATTATCACAGTTAGGCTATGTGCACACGCTGCATTTTTTTGACGCTGCATTTTTGTGCGTTTTTGACCACTAAAAAACGCACAAAAACGCACCCACGGCAAAAAAAAGTGGCAAAAAAAGCATGCGTTTTTACCACGATTTGGTGCGTTTTTGGCTGCGTTTTTGATCTCTGCATTTTTCCAATGCATTGCATGGGGGGAAAACGCAGAAAAACGCAGTTAAGAATTGACATGTCCATTTTTTTTTTTTTAAGCTCAAAAACGCAGCTTAAAAAAAAAATTGTGTGCGGACAGCAAAATTGAAAACTCATAGACTTTGCTGGGGAAGCAAATTCATGCTGTTTTGAGGCCAAAAACGCACCCGAAAAACGTGCAAAAACGCCGCGAAAAACGCACTGTGTGAACTTGCCCTTATTCTTTTTTTTTGCCCACGATCAGCGTTTGCAGCGCTTTGGATACATCGTGTTTTTGCTGCGTCCAAATCGCTGCGTTGTACAGTCCCAGCACAGTGCATGAAGTTTCTAGAAATCCCATACTTACTGTGCGTGTATGGCCTAGAGCGAAGACTGACCTGCGGTGCGGCTTTCCGAGCCACAAGCATGTCCATTCTTTGCTGTGGAGTCGCAAGCGTCCTCTGCAGGGAGAACGGAAGAGACCGCAGCATCCCGATCCCTGGTCGTGGGCACGAGCCACTGCGGGCTCCTGTGGTCTCCTGTAGGTGTCATGGCAGCCAGGATGCTGTTGCTCCCCACAGCCGGGTTCAAGGTGACTTTTACTCACAACTTCAGTCTCCAGCCCAGTAGTACCGGTCACCGCCGTGATGGGCTCCGGTCAATCCCAAGCAAGTAAGGGGCCACCACCGGTGTTGGAAGAGACAGAGAGAGCGTCCTTTTCCTGGGATGCCCCCCTCAGCAGCTAGGAACCCGACCTGAGCTCCCGCTCCAAGCCCTGGGCCTAGTGAAGATCAGAGTCCCTGAGGTGTCTCGTCACAACTATGGTCCCGACTTGTCTGTAAGAGAGTGTCGCGCCTACCTCTACTAGTGACGTGTCGCTCGCAAGCGATCCGACGCAAAGATCCGAGCCGGATCACCAATGCACTAAATGCTCCTAATGGCTCTCGCTGGGCGTAAAACTCTGGTGTTCAACGGATGAAACCACACCCACTCAACAATCTAATTGGTCCATTGTAAGTGGGCGGGGTTTCAGCGGCGGTACTGTAATCCTAAATATGTGTTCACCATAGGGAGCCAAGAATGATCCAAAAGAGCCGGCGTTTTTTGGTGAGCGGAGCCATGAGAATCGGGTGACCAAAAAGAGCCGGACTGCCCATCACGAACCTCTACCCCCAATGGTGCCCGTCCCCTGGCGACTGGAAAGTCCCATATAGATGGCCACCCCCCGTCTGCCCCAAGACCGCTCCCCAGTGGGAAGCATCTGACTGTATGTACGGTGACATGTGGTGACACCGACGGTTACCCCCCCTCACCTGAGATGGATACCGCACCTTAACCGAGGTCCTGTGTGTGACCAGGCGCACTACAATGCTATGATCTGCCCGGCGCATGTGCTGTGTGCGCACAGTGCGGTTTTCGCAGTGTTTTTGCGCGTTTTTCAGGTGCGTTTTTTTGCATTTTGGGCTCAATTCTGCATGACCATGCTTCCCCAGCAAAGTCTGAGTTTTCATTTTTGTTGTCCACTCACAACTTCTTTTTTCTTTTTTTTTAAGCTGCGTTTTTGAGCTGGAAAAAAAAAATGGTCATGTCCATTCTTCCCTGCGTTTTTCTGCATCTCCCCCCCCTCCCTCATGCAATGCATTGGAAAAACGCAGCAAAGCGTGGTAAAAACGCAGTGCGTTTTTTGCACGTTTTTATGCGTTTGTGTGTTTTTAGCGGCCAAAAACGCAGCGTAAAAAAAACACTGTGCGCACACATAGCCTAAAGCAGGTTTTAATTTGCATAAAACCCATGAAAAAGCAGCAAAAATGCAAGGTATAAACATGGCCTAAGGGGGGTAACGAAGCTCTGGAGTGCCAGGATACGCGGGGTACTCGGCTGTAACGGGACAACTTTTGGGGCGTAATGCTTCAAAATAAATAATAAAAAAAAAATAGTACGTTCAAGCTCTTGTTGTTTTGTTTTGCGCTCGATATAACCCCCTGCGGCCTCATTATGGCGCTGTTATTCACACACCGTTTGCTTGGTTTTTGGAGGGGGGGGGGTGCACTGTTTTTGGGGGGGGTTTTTGTTGTTTTTGTCTATACAGAAGCCTGCCATAAATTACATGAAAATAAAACACCATTCCTAGAGCGGGGCACATACAGAAAAATATGTCCGGTCCCTAAAAACGTTCCAAAAGTATGAAAGGAAAGCCTCGTGCTGACCCCAGGACAGTTACAACCAGCACCGGGCCACAAAACAGAGCGAGATAGAGGCCAGTATAGAGGAGAAAGCTTCAGGGCCGAGAGCAATCACACATCCAGACGTCAGTGTGGAAGCGTCAGCTCCTCTGCCTCCACTACAGCACTTACCTGTGTTACCCCATTGTCTGCCATACTAAACCCAACACGCCACCATAGACATCTACCCTAGAAAACACGTGGCCTAGCAGGCCTGCGAGGACCCAGCTAGGCCTGCGAGGACCCAGCTAGGCCTGCGAGGACCCAGCTAGGCCTGCGAGGACCCAGCTAGGCCTGCGAGGACCCAGCTAGGCCTGCGAGGACCCAGCTAGGCCTGCGAGGACCCAGCTAGGCCTGCGAGGACCCAGCTAGGCCTGCGAGGACCCAGCTAGGCCTGCGAGGACCCAGCTAGGCCTGCGAGGACCCAGCTAGGCCTGCGAGGACCCAGCTAGGCCTGCGAGGACCCAGCTAGGCCTGCGAGGACCCAGCTAGGCCTGCGAGGACCCAGCTAGGCCTGCGAGGACCCAGCTAGGCCTGCGAGGACCCAGCTAGGCCTGCGAGGACCCAGCTAGGCCTGCGAGGACCCAGCTAGGCCTGCGAGGACCCAGCTAGGCCTGCGAGGACCAGCTAGGCCTGCGAGGACCCAGCTAGGCCTGCGAGGACCCAGCTAGGCCTGCGAGGACCAGCTAGGCCTGCGAGGACCCAGCTAGGCCTGCGAGGACCCAGCTAGGCCTGCGAGGACCCAGCTAGGCCTGCGAGGACCCAGCTAGGCCTGCGAGGACCAGCTAGGCCTGCGAGGACCCATGTAGGCCTGCGAGGACCAGCTAGGCCTGCGAGGACCCAGGTAGGCCTGCGAGAACCCAGCTAGGCCTGCGAGGACCCAGCTAGGCCTGCGAGGACCCAGCTAGGCCTGCGAGGACCCAGCTAGGCCTGCGAGGACCCAGCTAGGCCTGCGAGGACCCAGCTAGGCCTGCGAGGACCCAGGTAGGCCTGCGAGGACCCAGGTAGGCCTGCGAGGACCCAGCTAGGCCTGCGAGGACCCAGCTAGGCCTGCGAGGACCCAGCTAGGCCTGCGAGGACCCAGCTAGGCCTGCGAGGACCCAGCTAGGCCTGCGAGGACCCAGCTAGGCCTGCGAGGACCCAGCTAGGCCTGCGAGGACCCAGCTAGGCCTACGAGGACCAGCTAGGCCTGCGAGGACCCAGCTAGGCCTGCGAGGACCCAGCTAGGCCTGCGAGGACCAGCTAGGCCTGCGAGGACCCAGCTAGGCCTGCGAGGACCCAGCTAGGCCTGCGAGGACCCAGCTAGGCCTGCGAGGACCCAGCTAGGCCTGCGAGGACCAGCTAGGCCTGCGAGGACCCATGTAGGCCTGCGAGGACCAGCTAGGCCTGCGAGGACCCAGGTAGGCCTGCGAGAACCCAGCTAGGCCTGCGAGGACCCAGCTAGGCCTGCGAGGACCCAGCTAGGCCTGCGAGGACCCAGCTAGGCCTGCGAGGACCCAGCTAGGCCTGCGAGGACCCAGCTAGGCCTGCGAGGACCCAGCTAGGCCTGCGAGGACCCAGGTAGGCCTGCGAGGACCCAGCTAGGCCTGCGAGGACCCAGCTAGGCCTGCGAGGACCCAGGTAGGCCTGCGAGGACCCAGGTAGGCCTGCGAGGACCCAGGTAGGCCTGCGAGGACCCAGGTAGGCCTGCGAGGACCCAGCTAGGCCTGCGAGGACCCAGCTAGGCCTGCGAGGACCCAGCTAGGCCTGCGAGGACCCAGCTAGGCCTGCTGCGAGGACCCAGCTAGGCCTGCTGCGAGGACCCAGCTAGGCCTGCGAGGACCCAGCTAGGCCTGCGAGGACCCAGCTAGGCCTGCGAGGACCCAGCTAGGCCTGCGAGGACCCAGCTAGGCCTGCGAGGACCCAGCTAGGCCTGCGAGGACCCAGCTAGGCCTGCGAGGACCCAGCTAGGCCTGCGAGGACCCAGGTAGGCCTGCGAGGACCCAGGTAGGCCTGCGAGGACCCAGGTAGGCCTGCGAGGACCCAGGTAGGCCTGCGAGGACCCAGGTAGGCCTGCGAGGACCCAGCTTAGGCCTTCTAGGGTTAAAGGGAAAATCGCCAATTCATGTTTTTATTTTTCATATCACTAGATTTGAAAAAAAACCCCTAAAATCTTGCAATTTTCACCCTGGCCACTAGATGTCATATTAGACACTTACTGTTGGGCACGTGGACTCTTGTAGCAATAGACTGATAACACCCTGTAATTGCTATCATCAGTGCATGCTCCTATTTTGGATGGTGGATCCTGTTATCTACAGTAAATAGAGGTGTTATCAGTCATTATACAGGAGGAGGTGAGCTGTGACATCTCCTATTGTGAATGGTGGATCCTGTGTTATCTACTGTATATAGAGGTGCAATCAGTCATTGTACAGGAGGGGGAGGAGGTGAGCTGTGATATAACCTATTGTGAATGGTGAATCCTGTGCTATCTACTGTATATAGAGGTGCAATCAGTCATTGTACAGGAGGATGAGGAGGTGAGCTGTGATATAACCTATTGTGAATGGTGGATCCTGTGTTATCTACTGTATATAGAGGTGCAATCAGTCATTGTACAGGAGGAGGAGGTGAGCTGTGATATAACCTATTGTGAATGGTGAATCCTGTGCTATCTACTGTATATAGAGGTGCAATTAGTCATTGTACAGGAGGAGGAGGTGAGCTGTGATATCACGTATTGTGAATGATGGATCCTGTGTCATTGACTGTATATAGAGGAGTTATGAGTCATGAGGAGGTGAGCTGTGATATAAACTATTGTGAATGGTGAATTATGTGTTATCTACTGTATATAAATGTGCATCACTCATTGTACAGAAGGAGGAGGTGAGATGTGACATCACCTATTGTGAATGGTGAATTATGTTATCTACTGTATATAGAGGAATTATCAGTCATGAGGAGGTGAGCTGTGATATCAACTGTTGTGAAAGGTGAATTGTGTTATATGTAAATATATATAATGGTTTATTTCTATAGCGCCAACATATTCCACAGTGCTTTATCTACTGTATATAAATGTGCAATCAGTCATTGTACAGGAGGAGGTGAGCTGTGATATCAACTATTGTGAGTGGTGAATCCTGTGCTATCTACTGTATATAGAGGTGCAGTCAGTCATTGTACAGGAGGAGGAGGTGAGCTGTGATATAACCTATTGTGAGTGGTGAATCCTGTGCTATCTACTGTATATAGAGGTGCAATTAGTAATTGTACAGGAGGAGGAGGTGAGCTGTGATATCATCATGTATTGTGAATGATGGATCCTGTGTTATTGACTGTATATAGAGGTGTTATCAGTCATTGTACAGGAGGAGGTGAGCTGTGACATCACCTATTGGGAATGGTTGATCTTTTCACACTCTCTTAGTAAAAGTATACATATATTGTGTGTGTTACCTTTCAATTGATGTAATCCTGTCTGTGATGATAATGAGGCTGCTGAGAAGTGATCTCTACAGAATAGAAGGTGTCCTCCTGTTATATAGTTCTGTGTGTATCCCATAGAGGGCAAAATACCAAATAAAATCACTAAAGTTTCTTAAGGAATAGTTTTAGCATAAAAACGTACAGTTATTGCTAGTTATTTTCTGTGGTCACGCGCCCCTTGCTTTGTGCCCGTCCTCCAGAACTTCCCGCCATTGTCGTGTCCTTGGAGTAAGAGGCGCGATTATGTAGCGTTGCTTGATGCGGGGAATGGCGGCTGCTCTTTTCTTGATGCGGGGAATGGCGGCTGCTCTTTTCTTGATGCTGGGAATGGCGGCTGCTCTTTTCTTGATGCGGGGAATGGCGGCTGCTCTTTGCTTGATGCGGGGAATGGCGGCTGCTCTTTGCTTGATGCGGGGAATGGCGGCTGCTCTTTTCTTGATGCGGGGAATGGCGGCTGCTCTTTGCTTGATGCGGGGAATGGCGGCTGCTCTTTTCTTGATGCGGGGAATGGCGGCTGCTCTTTTCTTGATGCGGGGAATGGCGGCTGCTCTTTGCTTCATGCGGGGAATGGCGGCTGCTCTTTTCTTGATGCGGGGAATGGCGGCTGCTCTTTTCTTGATGCGGGGAATGGCGGCTGCTCTCTTCTTGATGCGGGGAATGGCGGCTGCTCTTTTCTTGATGCGGGGAATGGCGGCTGCTCTTTTCTTGATGCGGGGAATGGCGGCTGCTCTTTTCTTGATGCGGGGAATGGCGGCTGCTCTCTTCTTGATGCGGGGAATGGCGGCTGCTCTTTGCTTGATGCGGGGAATGGCGGCTGCTCTTTGCTTGATGCGGGGAATGGTGGCTGCTCTTTTCTTGATGCGGGGAATGGCGGCTGCTCTTTGCTTGATGCGGGGAATGGCGGCTGCTCTTTTCTTGATGCGGGGAATGGCGGCTGCTCTTTGCTTGATGCGGGGAATGGCGGCTGCTCTTTGCTTGATGCGGGGAATGGCGGCTGCTCTTTTCTTGATGCGGGGAATGGCGGCTGCTCTTTTCTTGATGCGGGGAATGGCGGCTGCTCTCTTCTTGATGCGGGGAATGGCGGCTGCTCTTTGCTTGATGCGGGGAATGGCGGCTGCTCTTTTCTTGATGCGGGGAATGGCGGCTGATGTTTTCTTGATGCGGGGAATGGCGGCTGCTCTTTGCTTGATGTGGGGAATGGCGGCTGCTCTTTGCTTGATGCGGGGAATGGCGGCTGCTCTTTTCTTGATGCGGGGGAATGGCGGCTGCTCTTTTCTTGATGCGGGGAATGGCGGCTGCTCTTTGCTTGATGCGGGGAATGGCGGCTGCTCTTTTCTTGATGCGGGGAATGGCGGCTGCTCTTTGCTTGATGCGGGGAATGGCGGCTGCTCTTTTCTTGATGCGGGGAATGGCGGCTGCTCTTTGCTTGATGCGGGGAATGGCGGCTGCTCTTTACTTGATGCGGGGAATGGCGGCTGCTCTTTTCTTGATGCGGGGAATGGCGGCTGCTCTTTGCTTGATGCGGGGAATGGCGGCTGCTCTTTTCTTGATGCGGGGAATGGCGGCTGATGTTTGCTTGATGCGGGGAATGGCGGCTGCTCTTTGCTTGATGCGGGGAATGGCGGCTGCTCTTTGCTTGATGCGGGGAATGGCGGCTGCTCTTTTCTTGATGCGGGGAATGGCGGCTGCTCTTTGCTTGATGTGGGGAATGGCGGCTGCTCTTTTCTTGATGCGGGGAATGGCGGCTGCTCTTTGCTTGATGCGGGGAATGGCGGCTGCTCTTTGCTTCATGCGGGGAATGGCGGCTGCTCTTTTCTTGATGCGGGGAATGGCGGCTGCTCTTTTCTTGATGCGGGGAATGGCGGCTGCTCTTTGCTTGATGCGGGGAATGGCGGCTGCTCTTTTCTTGATGCGGGGAATGGCGGCTGCTCTTTTCTTGATGCGGGGAATGGCGGCTGATGTTTTCTTGATGCGGGGAATGGCAGCTGCTCTTTGCTTGATGCGGGGAATGGCGGCTGCTCTTTGCTTGATGCGGGGAATGGCGGCTGCTCTTTTCTTGATGCGGGGAATGGCGGCTGCTCTTTTCTTGATGCGGGGAATGGCGGCTGCTCTTTTCTTGATGCGGGGAATGGCGGCTGCTCTTTTCTTGATGCGGGGAATGGCGGCTGCTCTTTGCTTGATGCGGGGAATGGCGGCTGCTCTCTTCTTGATGCGGGGAATGGCGGCTGCTCTTTGCTTGATGCGGGGAATGGCGGCTGCTCTTTTCTTGATGCGGGGAATGGCGGCTGCTCTTTTCTTGATGCGGGGAATGGCGGCTGCTCTTTGCTTGATGCGGGGAATGGCGGCTGCTCTTTTCTTGATGCGGGGAATGGCGGCTGCTCTTTGCTTGATGCGGGGAATGGCGGCTGCTCTTTGCTTGATGCGGGGAATGGCGGCTGCTCTTTTCTTGATGCGGGGAATGGCGGCTGCTCTTTTCTTGATACGGGGAATGGCGGCTGCTCTTTGCTTGATGCGGGGAATGGCGGCTGCTCTTTTCTTGATGCGGGGAATGGCGGCTGCTCTTTTCTTGATGCGGGGAATGGCGGCTGCTCTTTTCTTGATGCGGGGAATGGCGGCTGCTCTTTGCTTGATGCGGGGAATGGCGGCTGCTCTTTTCTTGATGCTGGGAATGGCGGCTGCTCTTTTCTTGATGCGGGGAATGGCGGCTGCTCTTTTCTTGATGCTGGGAATGGCGGCTGCTCTTTTCTTGATGCGGGGAATGGCGGCTGCTCTCTTCTTGTTGCGGGGAATGGCGGCTGCTCTTTTCTTGATGCGGGGAATGGCGGCTGCTCTTTTCTTGATGCGGGGAATGGCGGCTGCTCTTTGCTTGATGCGGGGAATGGCGGCTGCTCTTTTCTTGATGCGGGGAATGGCGGCTGCTCTTTTCTTGATGCGGGGAATGGCGGCTGCTCTTTGCTTGATGCGGGGAATGGCGGCTGCTCTTTGCTTGATGCGGGGAATGGCGGCTGCTCTTTTCTTGATGCTGGGAATGGCGGCTGCTCTTTTCTTGATGCGGGGAATGGCGGCTGCTCTTTTCTTGATGCGGGGAATGGCGGCTGATGTTTTCTTGATGCGGGGAATGGCAGCTGCTCTTTGCTTGATGCGGGGAATGGCGGCTGCTCTCTTCTTGATGCGGGGAATGGCGGCTGCTCTTTTCTTGATGCGGGGAATGGCGGCTGCTCTTTTCTTGATGCGGGGAATGGCGGCTGCTCTTTGCTTCATGCGGGGAATGGCGGCTACTCTTTTCTTGATGCGGGGAATGGCGGCTGCTCTTTTCTTGATGCGGGGAATGGCGGCTGCTCTTTTCTTGATGCGGGGAATGGCGGCTGCTCTCTTCTTGATGCGGGGAATGGCGGCTGCTCTTTGCTTGATGCGGGGAATGGCGGCTGCTCTTTTCTTGTTGCGGGGAATGGCGGCTGCTCTTTTCTTGTTGCGGGGAATGGCGGCTGCTCTTTTCTTGTTGCGGGGAATGGCGGCTGATCTTTTCTTGATGCGGGGAATGGCGGCTGCTCTTTTCTTGATGCTGGGAATGGCGGCTGCTCTTTTCTTGATGCTGGGAATGGCGGCTGCTCTTTTCTTGATGCTGGGAATGGCGGCTGATCTTTTCTTGATGCGGGGAATGGCGGCTGCTCTTTGCTTGATGCGGGGAATGGCGGCTGCTCTTTTCTTGATGCGGGGAATGGCGGCTGCTCTTTTCTTGATGCGGGGAATGGCGGCTGCTCTATTCTTGATGCGGGGAATGGCGGCTGCTCTTTGCTTGATGCGGGGAATGGCGGCTGCTCTTTTCTTGATGCGGGGAATGGCGGCTGCTCTTTTCTTGATGCGGGGAATGGCGGCTGCTCTTTTCTTGATGCGGGGAATGGCGGCTGCTCTTTTCTTGATGCGGGGAATGGCGGCTGCTCTTTTCTTGATGCGGGGAATGGCGGCTGCTCTTTTCTTGATGCGGGGAATGGCGGCTGCTCTTTTCTTGATGCGGGGAATGGCGGCTGCTCTCTTCTTGATGCGGGGAATGGCGGCTGCTCTTTGCTTGATGCGGGGAATGGCGGCTGCTCTTTTCTTGATGCGGGGAATGGCGGCTGCTCTATTCTTGATGCGGGGAATGGCGGCTGCTCTATTCTTGATGCGGGGAATGGCGGCTGCTCTTTGCTTGATGCGGGGAATGGCGGCTGCTCTATTCTTGATGCGGGGAATGGCGGCTGCTCTATTCTTGATGCGGGGAATGGCGGCTGCTCTCTTCTTGATGCCGGGAATGGCGGCTGCTCTTTGCTTGATGCGGGGAATGGCGGCTGCTCTCTTCTTGATGCGGGGAATGGCGGCTGCTCTTTTCTTGATGCGGGGAATGGCGGCTGCTCTTTTCTTGAAGCGGGGAATGGCGGCTGCTCTTTTCTTGATGCGGGGAATGGCGGCTGCTCTATTCTTGATGCGGGGAATGGCGGCTGCTCTTTTCTTGATGCGGGGAATGGCGGCTGCTCTTTTCTTGATGCGGGGAATGGCGGCTGCTCTTTTCTTCATGCGGGGAATGGCGGCTGCTCTTTTCTTGATGCGGGGAATGGCGGCTGCTCTTTTCTTGATGCGGGGAATGGCGGCTGCTCTTTTCTTGATGCGGGGAATGGCGGCTGCTCTTTTCTTGATGCGGGGAATGGCGGCTGCTCTTTTCTTGATGCGGGGAATGGAGGCTGCTCTTTTCTTGATGTGGGGAATGGCGGCTGCTCTTTGCTTGATGCGGGGAATGGCGGCTGCTCTTTGCTTGATGCGGGGAATGGCGGCTACTCTTTGCTTGATGCGGGGAATGGCGGCTGCTCTTTTCTTGATGCGGGGAATGGCGGCTGCTCTTTGCTTGATGCGGGGAATGGCGGCTGCTCTTTTCTTGATGCGGGGAATGGCGGCTGCTCTCTTCTTGATGCGGGGAATGGCGGCTGCTCTTTGCTTGATGCGGGGAATGGCGGCTGCTCTTTTCTTGATGCGGGGAATGGCGGCTGCTCTATTCTTGATGCGGGGAATGGCGGCTGCTCTATTCTTGATGCGGGGAATGGCGGCTGCTCTTTGCTTGATGCGGGGAATGGCGGCTGCTCTATTCTTGATGCGGGGAATGGCGGCTGCTCTATTCTTGATGCGGGGAATGGCGGCTGCTCTCTTCTTGATGCGGGCATGGCGGCTGCTCTTTGCTTGATGCGGGGAATGGCGGCTGCTCTTTGCTTGATGCGGGGAATGGCGGCTGCTCTTTGCTTGATGCGGGGAATGGCGGCTGCTCTATTCTTGATGCGGGGAATGGCGGCTGCTCTTTTCTTGATGCGGGGAATGGCGGCTGCTCTTTTCTTGATGCGGGGAATGGCGGCTGCTCTTTTCTTGATGCGGGGAATGGCGGCTGCTCTTTTCTTGATGCGGGGAATGGCGGCTGCTCTATTCTTGATGCGGGGAATGGCGGCTGCTCTTTTCTTGATGCGGGGAATGGCGGCTGCTCTTTGCTTGATGCGGGGAATGGCGGCTGCTCTTTGCTTGATGCGTGGAATGGCGGCTGCTCTATTCTTGATGCGGGGAATGGCGGCTGCTCTTTTCTTGATGCGGGGAATGGCGGCTGCTCTATTATTGATGCGGGGAATGGCGGCTGCTCTATTCTTGATGCGGGGAATGGCGGCTGCTCTATTCTTGATGCGGGGAATGGCGGCTGCTCTTTTCTTGATGCGGGGAATGGCGGCTGCTCTTTGCTTGATGCGGGGAATGGCGGCTGCTCTTTGCTTGATGCGGGGAATGGCGGCTGCTCTTTGCTTGATGCGTGGAATGGCGGCTGCTCTTTTCTTGATGCGGGGAATGGCGGCTGCTCTTTGCTTGATGCGGGGAATGGCGGCTGCTCTTTGCTTGATGCGGGGAATGGCGGCTGCTCTTTTCTTGATGCGGGGAATGGCGGCTGCTCTTTGCTTGATGCGGGGAATGGCGGCTGCTCTTTGCTTGATGCGGGGAATGGCGGCTGCTCTATTCTTGATGCGGGGAATGGCGGCTGCTCTTTGCTTGATGCGGGGAATGGCGGCTGCTCTTTGCTTGATGCGGGGAATGGCGGCTGCTCTTTGCTTGATGCGGGGAATGGCGGCTGCTCTATTCTTGATACGGGGAATGGCGGCTGCTCTTTTCTTGATGCGGGGAATGGCGGCTGCTCTTTGCTTGATGCTGGGAATGGCGGCTGCTCTTTTCTTGATGCGGGGAATGGCGGCTGCTCTTTTCTTGATGCGGGGAATGGCGGCTGCTCTATTCTTGATGCGGGGAATGGTGGCTGCTCTTTTCTTGATGCGGGGAATGGCGGCTGCTCTTTGCTTGATGCGGGGAATGGCGGCTGCTCTTTGCTTGATGCGGGGAATGGCGGCTGCTCTTTGCTTGATGCGGGGAATGGCGGCTGCTCTTTGCTTGATGCGGGGAATGGCGGCTGCTCTATTCTTGATGCGGGGAATGGCGGCTGCTCTATTCTTGATGCGGGGAATGGCGGCTGCTCTTTGCTTGATGCGGGGAATGGCGGCTGCTCTTTTCTTGATGCGGGGAATGGCGGCTGCTCTTTTCTTGATGCGGGGAATGGCGGCTGCTCTTTGCTTGATGCGGGGAATGGCGGCTGCTCTTTGCTTGATGCGGGGAATGGCGGCTGCTCTTTTCTTGATGCGGGGAATGGCGGCTGCTCTTTGCTTGATGCGGGGAATGGCGGCTGCTCTTTTCTTGATGCGGGGAATGGCGGCTGCTCTTTGCTTGATGCGGGGAATGGCGGCTGCTCTTTGCTTGATGCGGGGAATGGCGGCTGCTCTTTGCTTGATGCGGGGAATGGCGGCTGCTCTTTGCTTGATGCGGGGAATGGCGGCTGCTCTTTGCTTGATGCGGGGAATGGCGGCTGCTCTTTTCTTGATGCGGGGAATGGCGGCTGCTCTTTGCTTGATGCGGGGAATGGCGGCTGCTCTATTCTTGATGCGGGGAATGGCGGCTGCTCTTTGCTTGATGCGGGGAATGGCGGCTGCTCTATTCTTGATGCGGGGAATGGTGGCTGCTCTTTTCTTGATGTGGGGAATGGCGGCTGCTCTTTGCTTGATGCGGGGAATGGCGGCTGCTCTTTGCTTGATGCGGGGAATGGCGGCTGCTCTTTGCTTGATGCGGGGAATGGCGGCTGCTCTATTCTTGATGCGGGGAATGGCGGCTGCTCTATTCTTGATGCGGGGAATGGCGGCTGCTCTTTGCTTGATGCGGGGAATGGCGGCTGCTCTTTTCTTGATGCGGGGAATGGCGGCTGCTCTTTTCTTGATGCGGGGAATGGCGGCTGCTCTTTGCTTGATGCGGGGAATGGCGGCTGCTCTTTGCTTGATGCGGGGAATGGCGGCTGCTCTTTTCTTGATGCGGGGAATGGCGGCTGCTCTTTGCTTGATGCGGGGAATGGCGGCTGCTCTTTTCTTGATGCGGGGAATGGCGGCTGCTCTTTTCTTGATGCGGGGAATGGCGGCTGCTCTTTTCTTGATGCGGGGAATGGCGGCTGCTCTATTCTTGATGCGGGGAATGGCGACTGCTCTTTTCTTGATGCGGGGAATGGCGGCTGCTCTTTTCTTGATGCGGGGAATGGCGGCTGCTCTTTTCTTGATGCGGGGAATGGCGGCTGCTCTTTTCTTGATGCGGGGAATGGCGGCTGCTCTTTTCTTGATGTGGGGAATGGCGGCTGCTCTTTTCTTGATGCGGGGAATGGCGGCTGCTCTTTTCTTGATGCGGGGAATGGCGGCTGCTCTTTGCTTGATGCGGGGAATGGCGGCTGCTCTATTCTTGATGCGGGGAATGGCGGCTGCTCTATTCTTGATGCGGGGAATGGCGGCTGCTCTTTGCTTGATGCGGGGAATGGCGGCTGCTCTATTCTTGATGCGGGGAATGGTGGCTGCTCTTTGCTTGATGCGGGGAATGGCGGCTGCTCTTTTCTTGATGCGGGGAATGGCGGCTGCTCTATTCTTGATGCGGGGAATGGTGGCTGCTCTTTGCTTGATGCGGGGAATGGCGGCTGCTCTTTTCTTGATGCGGGGAATGGCGGCTGCTCTATTCTTGATGCGGGGAATGGCGTCTGCTCTCTTCTTGATGCGGGGAATGGCGGCTGCTCTTTGCTTGATGCGGGGAATGGCGTCTGCTCTCTTCTTGATGCGGGGAATGGCGGCTGCTCTATTCTTGATGCGGGGAATGGCGTCTGCTCTCTTCTTGATGCGGGGAATGGCGGCTGCTCTTTTCTTGATGCGGGGAATGGTGGCTGCTCTTTTCTTGATGCGGGGAATGGCGGCTGCTCTTTGCTTGATGCGGGGAATGGCGGCTGCTCTATTCTTGATGCGGGGAATGGCGGCTGCTCTTTGCTTGATGCGGGGAATGGCGGCTGCTCTCTTCTTGATGCGGGGAATGGCGGCTGCTCTTTTCTTGATGCGGGGAATGGCGGCTGCTCTTTTCTTGATGCGGGGAATGGCGGCTGCTCTTTGCTTGATGCGGGGAATGGCGGCTGCTCTTTTCTTGATGCGGGGAATGGCGGCTGCTCTATTCTTGATGCGGGGAATGGCGGCTGCTCTTTGCTTGATGCGGGGAATGGCGGCTGCTCTTTTCTTGATGCGGGGAATGGCGGCTGCTCTTTGCTTGATGCGGGGAATGGCGGCTGCTCTTTTCTTGATGCGGGGAATGGCGGCTGCTCTTTTCTTGATGCGGGGAATGGCGGCTGCTCTCTTCTTGATGCGGGGAATGGCGGCTGCTCTTTTCTTGATGCGGGGAATGGCGGCTGCTCTCTTCTTGATGCGGGGAATGGCGGCTGCTCTTTTCTTGATGCGGGGAATGGCGGCTGCTCTTTTCTTGATGCGGGGAATGGCGGCTGCTCTTTTCTTGATGCGGGGAATGGCGGCTGCTCTATTCTTGATGCGGGGAATGGCGGCTGCTCTTTTCTTGATGCGGGGAATGGCGGCTGCTCTTTTCTTGATGCGGGGAATGGCGGCTGCTCTTTGCTTGATGCGGGGAATGGCGGCTGCTCTTTTCTTGATGCGGGGAATGGCGGCTGCTCTTTTCTTGATGCGGGGAATGGAGGCTGCTCTTTTCTTGATGTGGGGAATGGCGGCTGCTCTTTGCTTGATGCGGGGAATGGCGGCTGCTCTTTGCTTGATGCGGGGAATGGCGGCTACTCTTTGCTTGATGCGGGGAATGGCGGCTGCTCTTTTCTTGATGCGGGGAATGGCGGCTGCTCTTTTCTTGATGCGGGGAATGGCGGCTGCTCTTTGCTTGATGCGGGGAATGGCGGCTGCTCTTTTCTTGATGCGGGGAATGGCGGCTGCTCTTTTCTTGATGCGGGGAATGGCGGCTGCTCTCTTCTTGATGCGGGGAATGGCGGCTGCTCTTTGCTTGATGCGGGGAATGGCGGCTGCTCTTTTCTTGATGCGGGGAATGGCGGCTGCTCTATTCTTGATGCGGGGAATGGCGGCTGCTCTATTCTTGATGCGGGGAATGGCGGCTGCTCTTTGCTTGATGCGGGGAATGGCGGCTGCTCTATTCTTGATGCGGGGAATGGCGGCTGCTCTATTCTTGATGCGGGGAATGGCGGCTGCTCTTTGCTTGATGCGGGGAATGGCGGCTGCTCTTTGCTTGATGCGGGGAATGGCAGCTGCTCTATTCTTGATGCGGGGAATGGCGGCTGCTCTTTTCTTGATGCGGGGAATGGCGGCTGCTCTTTTCTTGATGCGGGGAATGGCGGCTGCTCTTTTCTTGATGCGGGGAATGGCGGCTGCTCTTTTCTTGATGCGGGGAATGGCGGCTGCTCTATTCTTGATGCGGGGAATGGCGGCTGCTCTTTGCTTGATGCGGAGAATGGCGGCTGCTCTTTGCTTGATGCGTGGAATGGCGGCTTCTCTATTCTTGATGCGGGGAATGGCGGCTGCTCTTTTCTTGATGCGGGGAATGGCGGCTGCTCTATTCTTGATGCGGGGAATGGCGGCTGCTCTTTGCTTGATGCGGGGAATGGCGGCTGCTCTATTCTTGATGCGGGGAATGGCGGCTGCTCTTTTCTTGATGCGGGGGAATGGCGGCTGCTCTATTCTTGATGCGGGGAATGGCGGCTGCTCTTTTCTTGATGCGGGGAATGGCGGCTGCTCTTTTCTTGATGCGGGGAATGGCGGCTGCTCTTTTCTTGATGCGGGGAATGGCGGCTGCTCTTTTCTTGATGCGGGGAATGGCGGCTGCTCTTTGCTTGATGCGGGGAATGGCGGCTGCTCTTTGCTTGATGCGGGGAATGGCGGCTGCTCTTTTCTTGATGCGGGGAATGGCGGCTGCTCTTTGCTTGATGCGGGGAATGGCGGCTGCTCTTTGCTTGATGCGGGGAATGGCGGCTGCTCTATTCTTGATGCGGGGAATGGCGGCTGCTCTATTCTTGATGCGGGGAATGGCGGCTGCTCTTTTCTTGATGCGGGGAATGGCGGCTGCTCTATTCTTGATGCGGGGAATGGTGGCTGCTCTTTTCTTGATGTGGGGAATGGCGGCTGCTCTTTGCTTGATGCGGGGAATGGCGGCTGCTCTTTGCTTGATGCGGGGAATGGCGGCTGCTCTTTGCTTGATGCGGGGAATGGCGGCTGCTCTTTTCTTGATGCGGGGAATGGCGGCTGCTCTTTTCTTGATGCGGGGAATGGCGGCTGCTCTTTTCTTGATGCGGGGAATGGCGGCTGCTCTATTCTTGATGCGGGGAATGGCGACTGCTCTTTTCTTGATGCGGGGAATGGCGGCTGCTCTTTTCTTGATGCGGGGAATGGCGGCTGCTCTTTTCTTGATGCAGGGAATGGCGGCTGCTCTTTTCTTGATGCGGGGAATGGCGGCTGCTCTTTTCTTGATGCGGGGAATGGCGGCTGCTCTTTTCTTGATGCGGGGAATGGCGGCTGCTCTTTTCTTGATGCGGGGAATGGCGGCTGCTCTTTGCTTGATGCGGGGAATGGCGGCTGCTCTATTCTTGATGCGGGGAATGGCGGCTGCTCTATTCTTGATGCGGGGAATGGCGGCTGCTCTTTGCTTGATGCGGGGAATGGCGGCTGCTCTATTCTTGATGCGGGGAATGGCGGCTGATCTTTTCTTGATGCGGGGAATGGCGGCTGCTCTTTGCTTGATGCGGGGAATGGCGGCTGCTCTTTGCTTGATACGGGGAATGGCGGCTGCTCTTTGCTTGATGCGGGGAATGGCGGCTGCTCTTTGCTTGATGCAGGGAATGGCGGCTGCTCTTTTCTTGATGCGGGGAATGGCGGCTGCTCTATTCTTGATGCGGGGAATGGCGGCTGCTCTATTCTTGATGCGGGGAATGGCGGCTGCTCTATTCTTGATGCGGGGAATGGCGGCTGCTCTTTGCTTGATGCGGGGAATGGCGGCTGCTCTTTTCTTGATGCGGGGAATGGCGGCTGCTCTTTTCTTGATGCGGGGAATGGCGGCTGCTCTTTTCTTGATGTGGGGAATGGCGGCTGCTCTCTTCTTGATGTGGGGAATGGCGGCTGCTCTTTTCTTGATGCGGGGAATGGCGGCTGCTCTTTTCTTGATGCGGGGAATGGCGGCTGCTCTTTTCTTGATGCGGGGAATGGCGGCTGCTCTTTTCTTGATGCGGGGAATGGCGGCTGCTCTTTGCTTGATGCGGGGAATGGCGGCTGCTCTTTGCTTGATGCGGGGAATGGCGGCTGCTCTTTGCTTGATGCGGGGAATGGCGGCTGCTCTTTTCTTGATGCGGGGAATGGCGGCTGCTCTTTTCTTGATGCGGGGAATGGCGGCTGCTCTATTCTTGATGCGGGGAATGGCGGCTGCTCTATTCTTGATGCGGGGAATGGCGGCTGCTCTTTTCTTGATGCGGGGAATGGCGGCTGCTCTATTCTTGATGCGGGGAATGGTGGCTGCTCTTTGCTTGATGCGGGGAATGGCGGCTGCTCTTTGCTTGATGCGGGGAATGGCGGCTGCTCTTTTCTTGATGCGGGGAATGGCGGCTGCTCTTTGCTTGATGCGGGGAATGGCGGCTGCTCTTTTCTTGATGCGGGGAATGGCGGCTGCTCTTTGCTTGATGCGGGGAATGGCGGCTGCTCTTTTCTTGATGCGGGGAATGGCAGCTGCTCTTTGCTTGATGCGGGGAATGGCGGCTGCTCTTTTCTTGATGCGGGGAATGGCGGCTGCTCTTTTCTTGATGCGGGGAATGGCGGCTGCTCTTTTCTTGATGCGGGGAATGGCGGCTGCTCTTTTCTTGATGCGGGGAATGGCGGCTGCTCTTTGCTTGATGCGGGGAATGGCGGCTGCTCTTTGCTTGATGCGGGGAATGGCGGCTGCTCTTTGCTTGATGCGGGGAATGGCGGCTGCTCTTTTCTTGATGCGGGGAATGGCGGCTGCTCTTTGCTTGATGCGGGGAATGGCGGCTGCTCTTTTCTTGATGCGGGGAATGTCGGCTGATGTTTTCTTGATGCGGGGAATGGCGGCTGATGTTTTCTTGATGCGGGGAATGGCGGCTGCTCTTTTCTTGATGCGGGGAATGGCGGCTGCTCTTTTCTTGATGCGGGGAATGGCGGCTGCTCTTTTCTTGATGCGGGGAATGGCGGCTGCTCTCTTCTTGATGCGGGGAATGGCGGCTGCTCTTTTCTTGATGCGGGGAATGGCGGCTGCTCTTTTCTTGATGCGGGGAATGGCGGCTGCTCTTTTCTTGATGCGGGGAATGGCGGCTGCTCTTTTCTATGTACTTACAGACATTACCTGATCCGATTCCACCTCTGCAAATAGAGCAATTTGTTAGCTTTTTATCACACATCTGTGTTGAAGGTTCTTGCATCGTTCCCGGGGCTCGGGACCCTGTGACGTCCATCGCCTCGTCCGCCCGGTGTCTTTATTTACACTGCCCTAGTACGACCCGGGGAGTACAGACGGAGCACTGTGGACCTCGCCGGCCGCACACTGAAGGCTCCTTCATCCAGGAGAACTGCTGCGTCTTATACCAGTGATTGCGGGACTTGTACATGGACATCCAGTGAATAAATAGGGACATTGGGTTTCAGTGGGATTTTGCCTTACAGAGATAAGTACTGACGCCCTGCGTACATGTTGTGGTGTTTACTCCTCAGATGCTGAGATCTGCGCTCAAATCTATTCTATGCTATTCTTAAAGCATATGTCTTAAAGGGAATCTGTCACCAGGTTTTTGCAACCTCATCTGAGAGTAGCATAATGTTGGCGAAGAGACCCTGATTCCAGCGATGTGTCACTTAGCTTACTGTGTGCAGCGGGTGTAACACAATCAGGAGTTTTTAGATGTAGCAGAGCTCAGAATACTAACCCCACCCACACCACAGCTCTCTGTGTACATTGTCTATTTATAGTGAGCTGCTTATCAGAGGAGGGGGCATGGCACAAGGCAGCTAGTCAAGGCAATGATAATGTCTTAGTGATAAAACACTAATTATAAGTATACAACAGTACACAACTTAATAAATGACACCACTGACATCTGTGTTTCAGCCCCTATCTACTGCAGTCATCAGATTAGGCTGCTTTCACACATCCGGCTTGAGCTCTGCGGCTCAATCCGGCTGTGCAAGCTATGCAACGGATGCGGTGAAAACGCCGCATCCTTTGCATAAGTTTTTCCCATGCGGCCCGTCCGGTTTTTGCCGCTTGCGGCATGCTACTGAGCATGCGCAGTGGCAAAAACCGCATGCGGCGTTCGGTTGCGTTTTTTGCCGCATCGCGCCGCATCCGGCCGCCATAGGCATGCACTGAAAAATGCGCCGCATCGGCCGAATGCGGCGCGATGTGGGTTTTTTTGCCGCACGAAAAAACGTGCCAGGCAACGTTCCATCCGGCCGTCGCATCGGCTAAATCTGCCGCATGCGGCAAAAACCGGATGGAATGCAAGGCCTTGCGGCACAATGCGGCACTAATTAAAGTCTATGCAGAAAAAACGCAACCGGCAGCAAAAAAAAAACGGTTGCGATTTTCCTGCAAAGTGCCGGAGTGTGCCGCATTGCAGAAACCGGAGGTGTGAAAGCAGCCTTACATGGCAAAAACCTGTAGACAGATTCCCTTTTAAAGGGATATTTTTCTTACCACAGATATTACCTTTCCATATGATAATGTTTTAATTAGTAGATAAGTGGGACACCAACCACTGAGACCCCCATTGCCAAACTTAGGGTCTTTTGTCTCTTGTTTGGTAGCCCACTAATCAAGGATCTGTTCACATGTCCTGTAATTGTCGGTCAGAACAGATCCAGCAACAATTCACTGGCAAAAAAGTTGAGCTGACATAACGTTTTTGATTGATACCAGCTGAATCTGTATTTTTTACATTAGAGGTTATGGAAAATGGATCCATTAACTACTCAGAAAGCAAAAAAATGATTACTTTACAAATTAAAGAAAATCAGATGGCTAATTAATCAATTAATTAACGGATCTGTTTTCTATAGACTCCGATGTTGCACCCGGGAACCCCGATGCTCCATCAAGTAGCGAGGAGTGGCGATCACGCTCACTCATCACTAGTTATAACATATTCCAGGACAGGTGATATCTCGTTGATCGGTGGTGGTGCCCGGCCACTGGAACCCACACCGATCATCAGGACAAGGCACTTTCATTCCTGTTGGAATGGAGTGGCAATGTGCCTGCTTGACCGCTGCTCCTTTCATTCCCTAGGGTCTGCTCGACCGCTGCTCCTTTCATTCCCTAGGGGGCTGCTCGACCACTGCTCCTTTCATTCCCTAGGGGGCTGCTCGACCGCTGCTCCTTTCATTCCCTAGGGGGCTGCTCGACCGCTGCTCCTTTCATTCCCTAGGGGGCTGCTCGACCGCTGCTCCTTTTATTCCCTAGGGGGCTGCTCGACCACTGCTCCTTTCATTCCCTAGGGTCTGCTCGACCGCTGCTCCTTTCATTCCCTAGGGGGCTGCTCGACCGCTGCTCCTTTCATTCCTTAGGGGGCTGCTCGACCGCTGCTCCTTTCATTCCCTAGGGGGCTGCTCGACCACTGCTATTTTCATTCACTAGGGGGCTGCTCGACCGCTGCTCCTTTCATTCCCTAGGGGGCTGCTTGACCGCTGCTCCTTTCATTCCCTAGGGGGCTGCTTGACCGCTGCTCCTTTCATTCCCTAGGGGGCTGCTCAGAGCTGCGCTCGACTATTTCTCATAAGAGACTGGATGGAGCGGCTGTCATGTACATGACCTGCCCCATCATGGGAGAGGTTGAGGGGAGGTTTTTCTAAGGGCAAGCTTCCTTCCATTCTGGGCACATTGCAGAGATAGTAGTAACAGTGCCTGATAGAGCCTGACACTTCTGGAGTGGTGCGTCACCCCAGGTAATGGAGGGAAGATTGTCTGTGTGGCGTCACTGATACCCCCGATCCATTATTGTGGACAAATAAAGGCTTGCAGTGGTGTCCAGATGGCAGAAAGCCAGATCATTGTGGTAGGGCGAGGTGTATTTGCACGGAGTGTGGCGAGTGTCTGCTGACTGAAGTGTTGGGGTGAACACAAGCTGTTCCCGAGTTGCCTGCCCCTGGCCTAATGGATATGGATCAAGTGCACGCGTGAAAGGATTGACACCAAAGAGTCAGATGTGAATCTCTCCTTCATCAGAGAATGGCGCGGCTACAACTGCCTTTATTTTAACAGAGCATCGACTTATATAAACAAGGAAAAAATGGCATGGTTAGCTCTACAGTGAGCATGCTCAAATGTTTCCACTAGCAGTGGGTTGGTCCATGAGGTCATCAGTGGGTTGGTCCATGAGGTCGTCAGTGGGTTGCTCCATGAGGTCGTCAGTGGGTTGGTCCATGAGGTCGTCAGTGGGTTGGTCCATGAGGTCGTCAGTGGGTTGGTCCATGAGGTCGTCAGTGGGTTGGTCCGTGAGGTCATCAGTGGGTTGGTCCATGAGGTCGTCAGTGGGTTGGTCCGTGAGGTCGTCAGTGGGTTGGTCCGTGAGGTCGTCAGTGGGTTGGTCCATGAGGTCGTCAGTGGGTTGGTCCATGAGGTCGTCAGTGGGTTGGTCCATGAGGTCGTCAGTGGGTTGGTCCATGAGGTCGTCAGTGGGTTGGTCCATGAGGTCGTCAGTGGGTTGGTCCATGAGGTCGTCAGTGGGTTGGTCCATGAGGTCGTCAGTGGGTTGGTCCATGGGGTCGTCAGTGGGTTGGTCCATGGGGTCGTCAGTGGGTTGGTCCATGGGGTCGTCAGTGGGTTGGTCCATGGGGTCGTCAGTGGGTTGGTCCATGGGGTCGTCAGTGGGTTGGTCCATGAGGTCGTCAGTGGGTTGGTCCATGAGGTCGTCAGTGGGTTGGTCCATGAGGTCGTCAGTGGGTTGGTCCATGAGGTCGTCAGTGGGTTGGTCCATGAGGTCGTCAGTGGGTTGGTCCATGAGGTCGTCAGTGGGTTGGTCCATGAGGTTGTCAGTGGGTTGGTCCATGGGGTCGTCAGTGGGTTGGTCCATGGGGTCGTCAGTGGGTTGGTCCATGGGGTCGTCAGTGGGTTGGTCCATGGGGTCATCTTTGGGTTGGTCCATGAGGTCATCTTTGGGTTGGTCCATGAGGTCATCAGTGGGTTGGTCCATGAGGTCATCAGTGGGTTGG
>NC_134361.1:230495505-230633472 GCF_048569485.1 Anomaloglossus baeobatrachus
GTGAGAGATTTAAAAACATGAGCTAGAAAAGCAAATCAAACATGTAAGCTATCCGCATATTGATCAATATACAGCATGCATAAGAGTTATAAGGAAAGGATTCAGCATTCTGGAGAAAAATACAATTAGAAAATCCAATAACCTGACCATAAAACTATTTTTAAAGTGATACAAAAGCCTAACACAGTAGTAATGGCCAGCAACATATAATGCAACAATGTATCAATAGTGTATAATGATATCCATGCGATTGTTAAAGCCCTGTGGCATGCGCGTCCCCAGCTCACATATCCACCTCCTCTCTCTTGCAAGCACTTTTTTATGAAAATCTCCCCCTCTCAATGGTTTTTTACATGCTCTATGCCCATAAAAGAGAAACCGCGTAAATCCCCATTGTGTTTTTTTGAAAACTGTCGGGATACTACTGATGCACCAACCATTGGCAAATTGCTAGCATCTGATTGATGTTTGCGCATTCTGGTTTTAAGGGGGTTCATCGTGCAGCCCACATATTGCATGCGGCATATATTGCAATTAATTAGATAAACTACATTCTCCGTGTTACAGTTTATAAAAGAACGAACATTAAACTGTTTTTCATTGGAAATAGATGTAAATATTTTAGACTTATTGGCAAAACCGCAGCACTTACAAATATTAGCACCGCATTTACAAAATCCTGTTGTTTGTAACCAGTTGCTGGGGAGATTCTGTCTGGATCTTTGCACATGCTCGGTGATAATAATGCAGCTAAGGTTGGGGCTCTTTTTGCCACAAAGGCAATATCATTATTTTCCACAATGTTTTTCAGAATATCATTCTGAGATAATAACGGAAGATATTTGCTGATAATTTGACAATGGAATTAGACTGAGGACTATAGTTGGTGCTGAAAACTACCCCAGATTTTTTGGAGTCAAACTGTCTTTTTTTCTTAGTAGAATCCAACAGTTTTTAACCCTATCAATGCCTGCTATTTTTTTCTTGGCTCTCTCCAAAGACCAATTGGGATACCCCCTTTTTTTAAATTGTTACAAGTTATTTCAATTTCTTCCTCCAATCTATCACTAGATGTGGTATTCCTTTTTAGTCTAATAAGCTCCCCCACAGGAATATTCTGAATGACATGTTTGGGGTGATTAGAGGAAGCCATTAAAATACTATTGCATGCAGTAGGTTTTTTATAGGGAGATATCAAGACCTTATCGCTATCCAAATCTGCGGTCAGTTTTAAGTCCAAAAAGTTTGTTGATACCTCATGACCACTACTCGTAAATTATAGATTGAAATCATTCAAATCCAAATAAGAAAAAAAAACTTTTCGCAGACGAGAGACCACCCCTCCAGACAAATATCAGATCATCAATAAATCTCCCCAGCCAAACAATATTGTCCTTGTATGGGTTATCAATGTTAAAGATATAATTTTCCTCCCACACGGACATAACCAGGTTAGCTAGGGAAGGTGAGAACTTAGCGCCCATGCTCACGCCTTGTGTCTGGAGGGAGTATCTCTCATCAAACGAAAAATAATTGTGACCCAAAAGAAACTGAAGAGACAATAAACTTCTGGATGGAATCACGTTATTGCTGGATTTTGCCTTGTTGTTGTTCATATCAGGGCTGTGGAGTCGGTAAGCCAAACCTTCGACTCCGACTCCGACTCCTCAAATTCTCTTGCACCGACTCCGGCTCCGGCTCCTACATATATTGCTTATAGTTAGGTGAAAAATTTATTGTAGTACATGAATATGTGTATGTGAACATCAGACATTTAATAATTTTTATGATACAATATGTACACTATATATATATATATATATATAATTACATATTTACAATTTATTAGTTTTTTGTGTTCTAAAGTTGTATTCCAATAAATATTTTATGTTCTATCCAATTATCTTGATTATTGTATCATAAAAACAATTAAATGTCTGATGTTCACATTGTACTACAATAAATTTTTCACTTAAATATAAGCATTATACTAAATGCTATTATTTAGTAAAATATTCAGCACATTCTGCATTGCACTCCTGTCCCCAATTTATTATATATTTTAGGAGTCGGAGTCGGTGCATTTTATCATTTTATACCGACTCCGACTCCAACCAAAATGAACTCCGACTCCGACTCCACGACTCCGACTCCACAGCCCTGGTTCATATATATATATATATATATATATATATATATATATATATATATATATATATATATATATATATATATATATATATATATATTGCATATATATATATATATATTGCATATATATACATATATATATACATATACAGCAGTTCAAAACTTTAGGGTCACTTAGATATTTCTTCATTTTTGAAAGAAAAGCACATTTTTTTCAATGAAGCTACCATTAAATTACACAGAAATCCCCTCTATACATTGTTATGTGGTAAATGACTATTCTCGCTGCAAACGTCTGGTTTTGAATGCAATATCTACATAGTTGTATAGAGGCCCATTTCCAACAACCACCACTCCAGTGTCTAATGGTACATTGTGTTTGCTAATGGATGTTTAGAAATCCCTTGAAAACCCTTGTGCAAGTATGTTAGCACAGCTGAAAACAGTTTTGCTGATTAGAGAAGCCATAAAACTGACCTTCCTTTGAGCTATTTGAGAATCTGGAGCATTACATTTGTTGGTTCCATTAAACTCTCAAAATGGCCAGAAAAAGAGAACTTTCATGTGAAACGCGACAGTCTATTCTTGTTCTTAGAAATGAAGATATTCCATGCGAGAAATTGACAAGAAACTGCAGATTTCCTACCACGGTGTGTACTACTCCCTTCAGAGGAGAGCACAAACAGGCTGTAACCAGAGTAGAGAGAAGTGGAGGCCGCGCTGCACAACTGAGGAGAGCACAAACAGGCTGTAACCAGAGTAGAGAGAAGTGGAGGCCGCGCTGCACAACTGAGGAGAGCACAAACAGGCTGTAACCAGAGTAGAGAGAAGTGGAGGCCGCGCTGCACAACTGAGGAGAGCACAAACAGGCTGTAACCAGAGTAGAGAGAAGTGGAGGCCGTGCTGCACAACTGAGGAGAGCACAAACAGGCTGTAACCAGAGTAGAGAGAAGTGGAGGCCGCGCTGCACAACTGCGGAGAGCACAAACAGGCTGTAACCAGAGTAGAGAGAAGTGGAGGCCGCGCTGCACAACTGAGGAGAGCACAAACAGGCTGTAACCAGAGTAGAGAGAAGTGGAGGCCGCGCTGCACAACTGAGGAGAGCACAAACAGGCTGTAACCAGAGTAGAGAGAAGTGGAGGCCACGCTGCACAACTGAGGAGAGCACAAACAGGCTGTAACCAGAGTAGAGAGAAGTGGAGGCCGCGCTGCACAACTGAGGAGAGCACAAACAGGCTGTAACTAGAGTAGAGAGAAGTGGAGGCCGCGCTGCACAACTGAGGAGAGCACAAACAGGCTGTAACCAGAGTAGAGAGAAGTGGGAGCCGCGCTGCACAACTGAGGAGAGCACAAACAGGCTGTAACCAGAGTAGAGAGAAGTGGGAGCCGCGCTGCACAACTGAGGAGAGCACAAACAGGCTGTAACCAGAGTAGAGAGAAGTGGAGGCTGCGCTGCACAACTGAGGAGAGCACAAATAGGCTGTAACCAGAGTAGAGAGAAGTGGAGGCCGCGCTGCACAACTGAGGAGAGCACAAACAGGCTGTAACCAGAGTAGAGAGAAGTGGAGGCCGCGCTGCACAACTGAGGAGAGCACAAACGGGCTGTAACCAGAGTAGAGGGAAGTGGAGGCCGCGCTGCACAACTGACAACAAGACCCATACATTACAGTCTCTAGTGTGAGAAATCCCCGCCTCACAGGTCCTCAACTGCAGCTTCATTACATAGCACCCGCAAACACCAGTGTCAACGTGTACAGTGAATACTCTGGGATGCCGGCCTTCAGGGCAGAGGGGCAAAGAAAAAGCCATATCTGAGACTGGCTAATAACAGGAAAAGATTAATATGGGCAAAAGAACAGACATTGGACAGAGGAAGATTGGGAAAAGTGTTATGGACAGACGAATCCAAGTGTGAGGTGTTTGTATCACACAGAAGAACATTTGTGAGACGCAGAACTACTGAAAAGATGCTGGAAGAGGCCTGACGCCAATATCATACGAATACATCATGTAAAAAAATATAAACCTAATTCAAATTGCTGCAAAAAAAAGATGTGAACAGTATAGAGCACAATAATAGACACCAAAAGGCGTAATAGACTCTCTTAATCTGATGCATGTAAAAAAAACAAGAGCAGGTGCAGGGGGTACCTTGACGCATGTTTCGCCAACACTGGGCTTCTTCAGGTAGCAAGGGTAAGGTTAAATGTTGTACAATGTATGAGTCATAATCTGCACGCAGAAAATCGGTGTGCACCTCGACATGATGGCCACCTCTTGGGAGGACGCCTGTAATAATTTTGCTCTTCAGCTCATTAACGTGTCTGGTCCGAGTAAGAGACCTAATGTAACGATTCGTATGTGCAGAAGATCCTGTATTGTTCTGCTAAAATCTCCCGCAGAGCCGGTATATATTTGCTTATGGTGCAGAGCACTTTGCTGGATGAATGCTCTGCTGGTTGTTTCAGCACTGGGTTTCACGCTGGGAGGTGCTGTCACAGATGCTTCTCGTTCCCGGTGATTGCTCTGCTTCATTATGGAGTGTGTTAGCTCAGGACACTGCCAGTTGTACTTCCTGGTTACAGTTGTGCTGTTGGCTCCCGTGGTACTCAGTGTTCAGATCTTGGCCTCTCGACTCCGGACTGTTGTTAACCCGTCTCTGCCTGTCCTCCCCTGTTTCTGTTGTGATTTCCTGGCTTCTGACCTCGTACTTCCTCCTGACCACGTCCCTGTATCTTGTACATACTCTCCTGGAACCCTGACCTTCGTCTTCTATCCTGACCTCGTCTCTGTCTGCCCCCGTGTACTGTCGTATTTTCCTGGTTTATGATCTCAGCCTGTTGGACTACTTCTTCATTTACTGCATACAAGTAGTGTCTAGCGCCACCTAGTGACAGTCATCACACCTAACTTTATTTTTTGGAGAAAGGAAAGTGTCTGGCCTTGTGGGTGGAACAAGATTTCCATCAATGCATCCAGACACCGGATCCATTTTATGGCCAGCGGTTGACCAATGCTGTAGAACAGGATTCTCTTTCTTTTTTTTTTAACTCTCTCTCCAATTCTTGTGTTGTGAATTACCGTATTTTTCGTTTTATAAGACACACTCCAAATTCAGAGCAAAAAGAGGTGAAAAAAAAAAGAGGTTCGTCTTTAAATCCGGTGGTCTCTTATTGATGGGCGCAGTAGCGATGGCGGAGGAGTCATAGGAGGCAGGGGCGGTGGGTGTCCCAGAAACTGTAGGCTGTGCTGGGGCTGCGGCGGAGGCTCGGGCGGCCGTGGTGGGGCGGCCGTGGTGGGGCGGCCGTGGTGGGGCGGCCGTGGTGGGGCGACTGTGGTGGGGCGGCTGTGGGCGGTGAGGGCTTCAAAGAAATGGCGCCCGGAGTCAACACAGATTTTTTTCCCTCTAAATATTGTATTTTCTATAACTGTGTTACTTGTTTGTATATCAATGTCCTGAATTGTAAAGCGCTGCGGAATATGTTGGCGCTATAGAAATAAAGATTATTATTATTAATGGCAAGCCGAGATCTCATCTGCACACGCGCCACCTCCGGGCACCATTTTCCTGAAGTCCGCTGGAGGGAGATCAATGGGCTGGAGGCAGCGTCTGTGCAGATGAGAGCTTGAGCCGAGAGCCCCATCTGCGCACGCGCCAACTCCGGGCGGCATTATTTGAAGTCCTCACTGCCCGACCTTCGGCGCCACTCCAGCCGCTGGAGACCCCGCACAGCAGCCCCAGCCTCAGACGCTGGAGACTCCACGCAGCCGTCGCTGCAGCCGCTGGAGACCCCGCACAGCAGCCCCAGCCTCAGACGCTGGAGACTCCACGCAGCCGTCGCTGCAGCCGCTGGAGACCCCGCACAGCAGCCCCAGCCTCAGACGCTGGAGACTCCACGCAGCCGTCGTTGTAGTCGCCGGAGACTCGCACAGCCGCTGCAGACACAGCATAGCCGCCCCAGCACCATGCGCCGCAGACCCCGCACCATGCGCCCCAGACCCCGCACCATGCTCCGCAGATCCCGCACCATGCGCCCCAGACCCCGCACCATGTGCCGCAGATCCCGCACCAGCCGCCGCAGATCCTGCACCAGCCGCTGCAGACCCCGCACCATGCGCCGCAGACCCCGCATCAGCGCAGACCCCGCATCAGCCGCCGCAGATCCCGCACCAGCTGCCGCAGACCCCGCACCATGCGCCGCAGACCCCGCACCATGCGCCGCAGACCCCGCACCAGCCGCCACAGATCCCGCACCAGCTGCCGCAGCCCCCGCTCGAGCCGCTGCAGCCCCTGCACAGCTGCTGCAGCATTCCCCCGGCGTCTCGCGACCACTCTCCACCACGCCGGTAAGCTACATTCAGATTATAAGACGCACCCCTCACTTTCCTCCCAAATTTTTGAGAAGGAAAGTGCGTCTTATAATCCAACAAATACGGTATTTAATTGTCATTTCCACCAAGAACGTTGCACCCGCTCTCCCCCAGAAGGAGTTGCTACATTTTTGTAATGAATCCCCGGCTCAGTGACCGGGAGGTGTTATTCTCTGAAAAGTATCACTGACAAATATAAAGCGGTAAATCTGAACTCCGCTGGAAGGATTCTGTAGCGCGTGATTTATGACATATTTTCCACAGGGAAAGGCAGATGCTACCTCCATCAGTTCACTGCTCGCCCCCTCCACAATGCGAGGACGTGTCATGACGGGATTATAAAGTGACACAGACATGCTCTGCAGCACGGAAATATATTGTACTAATTCCACAACTCCAGATGAAGGCCAACAACATCCGCGAAACCTTAAGGGTAAAGAGCGCTGCCGGGGGAACGTGTTTATCATGGACGACAAATGTCACTGACACAGAGGAGGCTGCACGGCAAACTCCATTATAAAGCTCTGCACGGGAGGACGGCAGCAACACGTCCCCGCTCTGCTGTTACTTCACTGACATAATGACACAAGCTGTCAGAGCCGCACACTGCGCTCGCCTGTCCTCCGGGAGGTGCACTATTGTAAATGCCTATTACTGGAGCAACAACATAAACATTCCCACCACAAAGGTTCAATCGCAGCGAGTCCTGCGCCCTCACTCACTCCCTCTAGTGCTCACTCACCACGTGCTACCTGGCTAAATAAAATATCCTGGCGGGCACGCTCTTAAAGGGAACCAATCACTAGGATTTTCCTATATAACCTAAAACCCGTGCTATACTGGCACTATCAGGCTGATTCTATACATACAGTGCTATACTGGCACTATCAGGCTGATTCTATACATACAGTGCTATACTGGCACTATCAGGCTGATTCTATACATACAGTGCTATACTGGCACTATCAGGCTGATTCTATACATACAGTGCTATACTGGCACTATCAGGCTGATTCTATACATACAGTGCTATACTGGCACTATCAGGCTGATTCTATACATACAGTGCTAAACTGGCACTATCAGGCTGAGTCTATACATACAGTGCTATACTGGCACTATCAGGCTGATTCTATACATACAGTGCTATACTGGCACTATCAGGCTGAGTCTATACATACAGTGCTATACTGGCACTATCAGGCTGAGTCTATACATACAGTGCTATACTGGCACTATCAGGCTGATTCTATACATACAGTGCTATACTGGCACTATCAGGCTGATTCTATACATACAGTGCTATACTGGCACTATCAGGCTGATTCTATACATACAGTGCTATACTGGCGCTATCAGGCTGATTCTATACATACAGTGCTATACTGGCACTATCAGGCTGATTCTATACATACAGTGCTATACTGGCACTATCAGGCTGATTCTATACATACAGTGCTATACTGGCACTATCAGGCTGATTCTATACATACAGCGCTATACTGGCGCTATCAGGCTAATTCTATACATACAGTGCTATACTGGCACTATCAGGCTGATTCTATACATACAGTGCTATACTGGCACTATCAGGCTGATTCTATACATACAGTGCTATACTGGCACTATCAGGCTGATTCTATACATACAGTGCTATACTGGCGCTATCAGGCTGATTCTATACATACAGTGCTATACTGGCACTATCAGGCTGATTCTATACATACAGTGCTATACTGCCGCTATCAGGCTGAGTCTATACATACAGTGCTATACTGGCACTATCAGGCTGATTCTATACATACAGTGCTATACTGGCGCTATCAGGATGATTCTATACATACAGTGCTATACTGGCACTATCAGGCTGATTCTATACATACAGTGCTATACTGGCACTATCAGGCTGATTCTATACATACAGCGCTATACTGGCACTATCAGGCTGATTCTATACATACAGTGCTATACTGGCACTATCAGGCTGATTCTATACATACAGTGCTATACTGGCACTATCAGGCTGATTCTATACATACAGTGCTATACTGGCACTATCAGGCTGATTCTATACATACAGTGCTATACTGGCGCTATCAGGCTGATTCTATACATACACTGCTATACTGGCACTATCAGGCTGAGTCTATACATACAGTGCTATACTGGCGCTATCAGGCTGATTCTATACATACAGTGCTATACTGGCACTATCAGGCTGATTCTATACATACAGTGCTATACTGGCACTATCAGGCTGATTCTATACATACAGTGCTATACTGGCACTATCAGGCTGATTCTATACATACAGTGCTATTCTGGCACTATCAGGCTGATTCTATACATACAGTGCTATACTGGCACTATCAGGCTGATTCTATACATACAGTGCTATTCTGGCGCTATCCGGCTGAGTCTATACATACAGTGCTATACTGGCGCTATCAGGCTGATTCTATACATACAGTGCTATACTGACGCTATCAGGCTGATTCTATACATACAGTGCTATACTGGCACTATCAGGCTGATTCTATACATACAGTGCTCTACTGGCACTATCAGGCTGATTCTATACATACAGTGCTATACTGGCACCATCAGGCTGATTCTATACATACAGTGCTATACTGGCGCTATCAGCCTGATTCTATACATACAGTGCTATACTGGCACTATCAGGCTGATTCTATACATACAGTGCTATACTGGCGCTATCAGGCTGATTCTATACATACAGTGCTATACTGGCGCTATCAGGCTGATTCTATACATACAGTGCTATACTGGCACTATCAGGCTTATTCTATACATACAGTGCTCTACTGGCGCTATCAGCCTGATTCTATACATACAGTGCTATACTGGCACTATCAGGCTGATTCTATACATACAGTGCTATACTGGCACTATCAGGCTGATTCTATACATACAGTGCTATACTGGCACTATCAGGCTGAGTCTTTGCATACAGTGCTATACTGGCACTATCAGGCTGAGTCTATGCATACAGTGCTATACTGGCACTATCAGGCTGATTCTATACATACAGTGCTATACCAGACTCTCCCTATGCCTAGAACACCTCACCAGACTCTCCCTATGCTAAGAACACCGCATCAGACTTTCCCTATTCCTAGAACACCTCACCAGACTCTCCCTATTCCTAGAACACCGCACCAGACTCTCCCTATGCCAAGAACACCGCATCAGACTCTCCCTATGCCTAGAACACCACACCAGACTCTCCCTACGCCTAGAACACCGCACCAGACTCTCCCTATGCCAAGAACACCGCATCAGACTCTCCCTATGCCTAGAACACCACACCAGATTCTCCCTACGCCTAGAACACCGCATCAGACTCTCCCTATTCCTAGAACACCGCACCAGACTCTCCCTATGCCAAGAACACCGCACCAGACTCTCCCTATGCCTAGAACACCACACCAGACTCTCCCTACGCCTAGAACACCGCACCAGACTCTCCCTATGCCAAGAACACCGCATCAGACTCTCCCTATGCCTAGAACACCACACCAGACTCTCCCTATGCCAAGAACACCGCATCAGACTCTCCCTATGCCTAGAACACCACACCAGACTCTCTCTATGCCATGAACACTACACCAGACTCTTCCTATTCCTAGAACACCACACCAGACTCTCCCTACGCCTAGAACACCACACCAGACTCTCCCTATGCCATGAACACTACACCAGACTCTCCCTATGCCTAGAACACCACACCAGACTCTTCCTATTCCTAGAACACCACACCAGATTCTCCCTACGCCTAGAACACCACACCAGACTCTCCCTACGCCTAGAACACCACACCAGACTCTCCCTATGCCAAGAACACCGCACAAGACTCTCCCTATGCCTAGAACACCACACCAGACTCTCCCTATGCCTAGAACACCACACCAGACTCTCCCTACGCCTAGAACACCACACCAGACTCTCCCTACGCAAAGAACACCACACCAGACTCTCCCTATGCCTAGAACACCGCACCAGACTCTCCCTATGCCAAGAACACCACACCAGACTCTCCCTACGCCTAGAACACCGCACCAGACTCTCCCTACGCTTAGAACACCACACCAGACTCTCCCTACGCCTAGAACACCGCACCAGACTCTCCCTACGCCAAGAACACCACACCAGACTCTCCCTACGCCTAGAACACCACACCAGACTCTCCCTACGCCTAGAACACCGCACCAGACTCTCCCTATGCCTAGAACACCGCACCAGACTCTCCCTATGCCTAGAACACCGCACCAGACTCTCCCTATGCCAAGAACACCGCACCAGACTCTCCCTATGCCAAGAACACCGCACCAGACTCTCCCTACGCCAAGAACACCGCACCAGACTCTCCCTACGCCTAGAACACCGCACCAGACTCTCCCTACGCCTAGAACACCGCACCAGACTCTCCCTATGCCAAGAACACCGCACCAGACTCTCCCTATGCCAAGAACACCGCACCAGACTCTCCCTATGCCAAGAACACCGCACCAGACTCTCCCTATGCCAAGAACACCGCACCAGACTCTCCCTATGCCAAGAACACCGCACCAGACTCTCCCTATGCCAAGAACACCGCACCAGACTCTCCCTATGCCAAGAACACCGCACCAGACTCTCCCTATGCCAAGAACACCGCACCAGACTCTCCCTATGCCAAGAACACCGCACCAGACTCTCCCTATGCCAAGAACACCGCACCAGACTCTCCCTATGCCAAGAACACCGCACCAGACTCTTCCTATGCCAAGAACACCGCACCAGACTCTCCCTATGCCAAGAACACCGCACCAGACTCTCCCTATGCCAAGAACACCGCACCAGACTCTCCCTATGCCTAGAACACCGCACCAGACTCTCCCTATGCCTAGAACACCGCACCAGACTCTCCCTATGCCAAGAACACCGCACCAGACTCTCCCTATGCCAAGAACACCGCACCAGACTCTCCCTATGCCAAGAACACCGCACCAGACTCTCCCTATGCCAAGAACACCGCACCAGACTCTCCCTATGCCTAGAACACCGCACCAGACTCTCCCTATGCCTAGAACACCGCACCAGACTCTCCCTATGCCTAGAACACCGCACCAGACTCTCCCTACGCCTAGAACACCACACCAGACTCTCCCTACGCCTAGAACACCACACCAGACTCTCCCTATGCCTAGAACACCACACCAGACTCTCCCTACATCTAGAACACCGCACCAGACTCTCCCTATGCCAAGAACACCGCACCAGACTCTCCCTATGCCAAGAACACCGCACCAGACTCTCCCTATGCCAAGAACACCGCACCAGACTCTCCCTATGCCAAGAACACCGCACCAGACTCTCCCTATGCCAAGAACACCGCACCAGACTCTCCCTATGCCAAGAACACCGCACCAGACTCTCCCTATGCCAAGAACACCGCACCAGACTCTCCCTATGCCAAGAACACCGCACCAGACCTGCTGTTTTGGAGATCCTTTTGACCCAGTTAATTCACTGTCTGGACATTTACCCAATTTGGCCCCAGTGTCTTCAGCTCTTTGACAGATGAAGAACTTCTACAAAACACCCCCAACTATTAGAAACGTTCTCTCTCTAAGTCTCCCAATACTTTATCCACTAGGTGGTGACTATGTGCACTTCGTAGAAGAACAATAGCGCCTCGTGTCAAAATATTATGAAAATATAAGTAGTTTGCGCACGACACCCAAGTGTTGCGCTCATCAGGAATATGCTCACTTGCGATATTGGGGAGGAGGGGGGAGTCTTTTCGACGAAGCAAAAAGGCCACAAGTGTCATTTTGATGGAGAAAACAGTTTGGCAGAAAATAAACATTTACAAGACAGGAATAGAAGACGAAGGAAGCAAGTGTGGATGAGCGCTGACATGGAAAGAATAAGACAAATCAGAGGCTGGAAAGGGGCGGTGGAAGGATTGAAGAAAGCTTAATTTGCAAAACTACAAGCTGTCTGCGCTCCATATAATCAGAGGAGCTGCATATTGAAACAAAGTAGACCCGTGACAATGGAAAATTACTGTGCTTCATACAGATGCTTTCCAGTTCCTCAGTGCTCCATAAGCAGTCAAAGGCTTGAGATTAACCCTTGAGTGGATGAGTGGGGAGGGGGGGGATTGCACCGGGTCACGCGAACGTTCTGGGATAAAATCTGCCTCGTCTATGATCAATAACCTTCTTTATCTACTAGCACAGAATGGAGTTACGTTGCTTCAATTATTTTGTGACCTTGAGCGATGGGCAAGAGGAGCAAATATTGTTGTCCACTCTTCACAGGGGAAGAGCATACGGTCTCTAGTTCCACATTATGGGACCTTCCGTTGAAGGCTTCCCACCCAGTCAACATGTCTTCTCCCTTGCACTGATGAGGAGTAAGAAACTCCAAAACTGCGCTCTGCCAAAGGAGGTCTTTTCATTTTGGAGAAGGTTGGCTTGGTGTATATTTTTGTCAACTCTCGTTCTATAGTCCCTTCACAAGAGAAGCAAATAAGTCTCTAGTTCTACTTTATGGGACCCTCCGTTGAAGGCTTCCCACCCAGCCAACCAGTCTCCTCCCTCGCACTAATGAGGGGGTTGAAACTCCAAAACTGCTTTCTACAAATGGAGGACTTTTTGTTTTGGAGAAGGTTGGCTTGGTTTATATTGTTGTCCACTCTCGGTCTATAGTCCATTCACAAGGGAAGCAAATAAGTTCTCTAGTTCCACTTTATGGGACCCTCCGTTGAAGGCTAACCAACCAGCCAACTAGTCTCCTCCCTCGCACTAATGATGGGGTTGAAACTCCAAAACTGCTCTCTACAAATGGAGGTCTTTTTGTTTTGGAGAAGGTTGGCTTGGTTTATATTGTTGTCCACTCTCGGTCTATAGTCCATTCACAAGGGAAGCAAATAAGTTCTCTAGTTCCACTTTATGGGACCCTCCGTTGAAAGCTTTCCAGCCAGCCAACTAGTCTCCTCCCTCGCACTAATGAGGAGGTTGAGACTCCAAAACTGTTGTCCACTCTCGGTCTATAGTCCCTTCACAGAGGAAGTGAATAAGGTCTCTAGTTCCACCTTATGGGACCCTCCGTTGAAGGCTAACCAACCAGCCAACTAGTCTTCTTCTTTGCACTAATGAGGGGGTTGAGACTCCAAAACTGCTCTCTACAAATGGAGGTCTTTTTGTTTTGGAGAAGGTTGGTTTGGTTTATATCCCATGTTACATGGTAAAGGCTTCACTTCTAGGATTGCTACTTCCAGTAGGTGACACTAGAGACCCCGTTCGGTTCGTGTTAAGAGGCATACTGGGTTTCCTTGCCCCAGGGAGCATTACATTGCCTGTAAATCTCCTCATGCCTATATTGGTGGTCTCCTTAGGAGACGCCTTTCCCTTTAGACTACTGTTTAAGCATGCATTGAAAGAGTCATTGAAGGAGTATTCCAGTCTACAAAAGTTATCACCTATCCACTGGACCACTTATAATTGTTGGGTTGATGTGAGGGAGACCCCTATCAATCACTAGAGCCGAGAACATGTCCTCTGTTCTCCTCAGGCCATAAGACCACGGAAAGGAGGAGCTGACTGGAACCACTGATTTTTACATTCACCCTGTCGCTCCAATCATCGTCTATGGGATCTCTGTGGTTGGTATGCTTCATCCGCAACTAGGTGCACCATTCAACGACTTCTTTCAAAATGTTATCTTCTGTTCTGGACTGGTCAAGTTCCAATGCAAGAAACTCTTGCGTCAAGCTCAAGCCAGAAGTTGAGATGCCAGGACTGACCATGATATCTGGATATCCAATTACACATTCACCATGTCTCTCTAGTCATAGTCTATGGGAGTGCAGTGGTCGGCAGGGCTCATCCGCACCTAGGTGCGCCATTCAATGCTTTCTTGCAAAATGTTATCTTCTGATCTGGACTGGTCAAGTTCCAATGCAAGAAACACTTGAGTCAAGCTCAAGCCAGAAGTGGAGATGCCAGGACTGACCATGATATTTGGAGACTTTAAATAACTTTCCAAACCAAGCACAGGGGCTTGGTGTACCCTTGTCATGGTCAAACAGTTCCTTTCCACCTACTTGTTTTTTATCAATTTTTACCCTTCTCCGACTCTGGTAAAATGTCCATCAAGGAAGAGCAGTGTGGAATCAGATGTGGATGGGAGGATGCATTGAACTTTTTTTTGCCACGCCAAGAGTGGACTGAGCGCCTGTGCTCGGTTTGAACAGTCATTTTGTGCCCACAAAATTCTTTCAAACCCACTAGTAAGTTTTATATATTTCTATTTTTGCTACATGTGAAGATATTTCTGAATTTGGGCATCCTTCACACTAGACCAAATTAAATCTTAGCACTCCGCACCCTTGTGTGGTCTAGGTATGTAGATAGGTTTGTGTGTAAGGGCAGCAGTATCGTGTCGCTGGCCTGGCTAATGGTGTAGGGGGATCCTGAGGACAAGGCTGGACCTCTCGGCTCGTCCATTCGTGGAATGAATGTGGCATTGTTCTGTGTTCCGGGTACACGGTTCATCAGCGTCCAAGGACATGGGATTCTGATAAAGTTAGTTTCAAGGCATTTCGACTAGAACAATACAAACAGAACCCGATAAGAGCCCAAGAGTTAAGTGCATTTTTATCAATCTGACATTTTGGCATGATTTATAGAGGTATTTATATCCTGCTATTCCGGTACTGATGATAGGAAGCAGCTTTACACCTAGAAAGGCCTCTCCTTTAGCTGCTGCACAAGTATCTCATTGACTTTATGGCATGCACCAGGACCCTGGAGGTTTTTTTTACCCAAGTTCTTTGTTCAGGAGTTTTTTTACTTTGCTGGGGGGGTCCAATTTATTGGCAGTTTGGGCTGGCGGCATAGTTGCTCTGCTGCCCGCACTGTAAGCAGGAGGTAACTTTGCATTACAGCATCAGACCAGTGCAGAGACACTGACGCTGGGCAGATCCAGCGGTCTAACCGCTACCAGCCACTGCAGAGGTGGTCGATAACTCAGGCAACAAGAGTAAAAATCCATTTTTTCATTTTTTAATAAGTGGTCAATTGCAGAGTTGCTTTTTTTTTTTTTTTTTTTTTTTACAAACCTTTTGTAATGTTATCAAGATCCTGTTTTTTTGAAGATCATGTTCACTACTGGGAATAGGCAGGGGCCTTTTTGAGATGGGGCTATTTCTTCCGGTATGGTGATTATATTCTCACACTGGTTGTTGGGCAATGTGTTTATTTGAGAACACAGCCCAGGTTAGAGATGGCACTGGTTACGGTTCTGTATTATTTTTTTTTTTTTTTTTGCACTGGTCATGGTTCTGTATTTTTTTTTTATTGGCACTGGTCATGGCTCTGTTTCTTTTTTTTTATTGGCACTGGTCATGGTTCTGTATCTTTTTTTTTTTATTGGCACTGGTCATGGTTCTGTATCTTTTTTTAATTTTCACTGTTCATGGTTCTGTGTGGAACCAATAGAATCAATGGCAATATAAGTGAATAAATATTATATTCTGTTTCTCTGGGGGAGTAAACACAAAAGATTAGTACCCTAATTATATATACAGCTAGCAAGAAACACCACCATGTTGCTAGATTCCAACTATTGTGCAACCAGACTGCAGCTTTACAGAGGCCTTTTCGGTAGGCTCTGTTTTCTAATGGGCAATGCTTCTCTTGTCCCCTTCCATTCTCCCTTTACGCTCGTTTCTCGTCCCCTGATGTACCATTTGACTCCATTGGTCCGTTTGATGATGAAGCATCCGGCATCACACCCAACCCTGATGTACCATTGGACTCCATTGGTCCATTTGATGATGAAGTATCCAGCATCACACCCAACCCTGATGTACCATTGGACTCCATTGGTCCATTTGATGATGAAGCATCCGGCATGACACCCAACCCTGATGTACTATTGGACTCCATTGCTCCGTTTGATGATGAAGTATCCGGCATCACACCCAACCCTGATGTACCATTGGACTCCATTGCACCGTTTGATGATGAAGCATCCGGCATCACACCCAACCCTGATGTACCATTGAACTCCATTGGTCCGTTTGATGATGAAGCATCTGGCATTACACCCAACCCTGATGTACCATTGAACTCCATTGGTCCATTTGATGATGAAGCATCCGGCATCACACCCAACCCTGATGTACCATTGGACTCCATTGCTCCGTTTGATGATGAAGCATCCGGCATCACACCCAACCCTGATGTACCATTGGACTCCATTGCGCCGTTTGATGATGAAGCATCCGGCATCACACCCAACCCTGATGTACCATTGAACTCCATTGGTCCGTTTGATGATGAAGCATCTGGCATTACACCCAACCCTGATGTACCATTGAACTCCATTGGTCCATTTGATGATGAAGCATCCGGCATCACACCCAACCCTGATGTACCATTGGACTCCATTGCTCCGTTTGATGATGAAGCATCCGGCATCACACCCAACCCTGATGTACCATTGGACTCCATTGCGCCGTTTGATGATGAAGCATCCGGCATCACACCCAACCCTGATGTACCATTGGACTCCATTGGTCCATTTGATGATGAAGCATCCGGCATCACACCCAACCCTGATGTACTATTGGACTCCATTGCTCCGTTTGATGATGAAGCATTCGGCATCACACCCAACCCTGATGTACCATTGGACTCCATTGGTCCGTTTGATGATGAAGCATCCGGCATCACACCCAACCCTGATGTACCATTGGACTCCATTGGTCCATTTGATGATGAAGCATCCGGCATCACACCCAACCCTGATGTACTATTGGACTCCATTGCTCCGTTTGATGATGAAGCATCCGGAATCTCACCCAACCCTGATGTACCATTAAACTCCATTGCTCCGTTTCATGATGAAGTATCCGGCATCACACCCAAGACGCGTTGTAGAAGTTCTGATTTTCGGAAAGATTTTGCAGCTCCCAGATTTGCATTCTCTTGCAAAAGTCTGGGAGTTCTCCCTTTTTTTTCTGAGAGGTGACAAGTTTGTTTAAAATACTGAACAATAGACAGTGCCACCGAGACGGCAAATAGGGCCTTCCTTAGGTCATCTCACTTTTAGCATTTGGCTTATCTAATATATTAAACGTTGAGAATTGCAGTGAAGCATCTTGTGTCAAAATGTCCTACATCAGCCGTCATCTTCTTTACCAACTTCAATCTTGCCTGATGCTGGTGATCCTTTCCAGGAACTTCAAATCCTTAAAACCCAATTTCAAAAGTACAGTTCTTAAATTTCATCTCGTTGATCAGTGGTGACTGAAACTGTATTTATCTTCATTTAACACTTGCTTTCTGGCCGCGATCACCTGGATATGAACAAGATCATGGTCACATAGTTGTTCCCTTTTATTATTGCATTTCAGCTAAAGCATCAAAATAGTCCGGATCAATGGGTTGTTTTTTTTTTTTTGGTTTTTTTTTTCGGCTTTTGTAATTGAGAAGCTTTTAATATAAGGAGAACATTTCTGCAGCAGCTCTCGACCAGACCGCTCCGAATGACCTTATCCTGCCAGCGAACGCAACTCCACGTTTCTGTGATAACGTAAACAGCCTGTGATGTGCGTCCAATTAACCGAGCCGGATAAGATAAAGGGAATTAGTCATCATCTTAATACGTTCTTTAATTAGTTTTATCAAGACGGCTTGAGCCTCACACAACGTGTTGCATGTAGCCGCATCCAGATAAGTGCCTAGACTTAGTGGTGGTGGGAGCGGCGCGCACCGGATCAGTCAGGCCTAACTTATCCCGTCCATTATCATATTTACTTTCTTCCTCTCTGTTCTGATATTATATTATTCTAATCTTAAGGGAGAAAGCGGTTTTAGGTCCATGACAAATATTTCCCTTGGGTTTCGACCATTGTTCCATGTTTAAAATCCACCTCTCATTGACACGGTGCTTTTTTTTTCCGTCTCACTGTCGAATTACTACGCACCTTTTTTAATGGGTCTAATCCTCTTTACGGGTGACACAGTCATGAGCTGTCCAGCAATAGAAGGTCACAGCATTTGGCTGCGCAAACTGCTCTCTGACCTTCTATCATTCCTGCTCAATGTATATATTATCCTATGTATCTCCTCTGCTTTGATTTCATCCCTTTCCCTTTAGGACCCTGCAGAGTTCCTCACCCTTTCAGCTGCTTTTCATCAGCACTTCCTTGGTGTCTATATACCCTCATTTCCCCATACTCCTTGTTGTGGATAAGACCTCTGTCTTTAACAAGTCTTCAGTGCAAGCAGTTGGCTCGCATTCTTCTTTTGTAACCAGGTTGTTGTTTGCAGTTCCTCTTATTGAGGCATCTGGAGATAAGTTGTTGTTTCCTTCCCTTGTTTGTTATCTCTGTCCTTTAACGCCTGGTAGGGTTGATGAAGAGCTCATCCCATCCACTCCCTACCTAGGGCCCAGACACAGGGTCAGCTAGGGTTAGGTATCCTGCTAGGCGCATAGGTTCCAAACCTATCTAGGGTGGTGCGGGAACCCAGGGCCCAGCAGTAGGTTTGGTCAGGGGGGTCACAATCTTCCCCTTCCCTAGACACAGGGTTACCCTTCCCTTTCGCTCTATGCTGAGGTATCTGGAGATAAGTTGTTGTTTCCTTCCCTTGTTTGTTATCCCTGTGTGTCCTTTTAGAACTCAGTGGGGTTGACGAAGAGCTTATCCCATCCGCTCCCTACCTAGGGCCCAGATACAAGGTCAGCTAGGGTCAGGTATCCTGCTAGACGCATAGGTGCGGAACCTATCTAGGGTGGTGCGGGAACCCAGGGCCAGTAGCAGGTATGGTTGGGGGGTCATCATCTCTCCCTTCCCTATACACCGGGTTTCCCTTTCCTTTCTCCATATGCTGGCTACTTCCCTGTACTTCTTGTGACACTTGGTGCATCCTAAGGCGGAAATCTCACATTACGTCTACGGTATTTTTGCTTTGCTTCCAAGAATAAAATGGACCATTTTTCATCTGTCTGCTGTGTCCACCGTGGGCCAGTTTTTGGTCCGTGCGTCTGTTTTTTCACCAGTGCACAAAAAAAATACTACATTTTCAAAACCTTCCTTCTGATTAAACAGTAAAAAATGGATGAAACGTGGAAGTCATCAATATGTGGCTTTTTTGACTTACATTGGTGAGTTCCCTGATTCAAAAACAAATGTCTCCTTTTTTTGTTAAAAAGTATACAGGGGCATACTAACGTCTGAACGAGGCCTTACTTGGGCGTATACGGAGGCATACTAATGTGTGAACAAGGCCTTACTCAGGGGCATACTAACATCTGAACAAGGCCTTACTCGGGGGCATACTAAATTCTGAACAAGGCCTTACTCGGGGGCATACTAATGTCTGAACGAGGCCTTACTTGGGCGTATACGGAGGCATACTAATGTGTGAACAAGGCCTTACTCAGGGGCATACTAACATCTGAACAAGGCCTTACTCTGGGGCATACTAAATTCTGAACAAGGCCTTACTCGGGGGCATACTAAATTCTGAACAAGGCCTTACTCGGGGGCATACTAATGTCTGAACAAGGCCTTACTCGGGGGCATACTAATGTCTGAACCAAGCCTTACTCGGGGGCATACTAACATCTGAACAAGGCCTTACTCTGGGGCATACTAAATTCTGAACAAGGCCTTACTCGGGGGCATACTAATGTCTGAACAAGGCCTTACTCGGGGGCATACTAATGTCTGAACCAAGCCTTACTCGGGGGCATACTAACATCTGAACAAGGCCTTACTCGGGGGCATACTAAATTCTGAACAAGGCCTTACTCGGGGGCATACTAACATCTGAACAAGGCCTTACTCGGGGGCATACTAAATTCTGAACAAGGCCTTACTCGGGGGCATACTAATGTCTGAACCAAGCTTTACTTAAGGGCATACTAACATCTGAACAAAGCCTTGCTCGAGGGCATACGGGTGCATACTAACGTTTGATTGAGGCCTTACTCGGGGCATACTAACATCTGAACAAGGCCTTACTCGGGGGCATACTAAATTCTGAACAAGGCCTTACTTGGGGGCATACTAATGTGTGAACAAGGCCTTACTCGGGGGCATACTAACATCTGAACAAGGCCTTACTCGGGGGCATACTAAATTCTGAACAAGGCCTTACTCGGGGGCATACTAACATCTGAACAAGGCCTTACTCGGGGGCATACTAAATTCTGAACAAGGCCTTACTCGGGGGCATACTAATGTCTGAACCAAGCCTTACTTAAGGGCATACTAACATCTGAACAAAGCCTTGCTCGAGGGCATACGGGTGCATACTAACGTTTGAATGAGGCCTTACTCGGGGCATACTAACATCTGAACGAAACCTTACTCGAGGGCATATGGGGACATCCTAAGGTTTGAAAGAGGCCATTCTCGGGGGCATACTAACGCCTGAACGAGGCCTTACTCGGGGGCATACTAACGCCTGAACGAGGCCTTACTCGGGGGCATACTAACGCCTGAACGAGGCCTTACACCGGGGCATACTAACGCCTGAACGAGGCCTTACACCGGGGCATACTAACGCCTGAACGAGGCCTTACTCGGGGGTATACTAACGCCTGAACGAGGCCTTACTCGGGGGCATACTAACGCCTGATCGAGGCCTTGCTCGGGGGCATACTAACGCCTGAACGAGGCCTTACTCGGGGGCATACTAACGCCTGAACGAGGCCTTACTCGGGGGCATACTAACGCCTGAACGAGGCCTTACTCGGGGGCATACTAACGCCTGAACGAGGCCTTACTCGGGGGCATACTAACGCCTGAACGAGGCCTTACTCGGGGGCATACTAACGCCTGAACGAGGCCTTACTCGGGGGCATACTAACGCCTGAACGAGGCCTTACTCGGGGGCATACTAACGCCTGAACGAGGCCTTACACCGGGGCATACTAACGCCTGAACGAGGCCTTACTCGGGGGCATACTAACGCCTGAACGAGGCCTTACTCGGGGGCATACTAACGCCTGAACGAGGCCTTACTCGGGGGCATACTAACGCCTGAACGAGGCCTTACTCGGGGGCATACTAACGCCTGAACGAGGCATTACACCGGGGCATACTAACGCCTGAACGAGGCCTTACTCGGGGGCATACTAACGCCTGAACGAGGCCTTACTCGGGGGCATACTAACGCCTGAACGAGGCCTTACTCGGGGGCATACTAACGCCTGAACGAGGCCTTACTCGGGGGCATACTAACGCCTGAACGAGGCCTTACTCGGGGGCATACTAACGCCTGAACGAGGCCTTACTCGGGGGCATACTAACGCCTGAACGAGGCCTTACTCGGGGGCATACTAACGCCTGAACGAGGCCTTACTCGGGGGCATACTAACGCCTGAACGAGGCCTTACTCGGGGGCATACTAACGCCTGAACGAGGCCTTACACCGGGGCATACTAACGCCTGAACGAGGCCTTACTCGGGGGCATACTAACGCCTGAACGAGGCCTTACTCGGGGGCATACTAACGCCTGAACGAGGCCTTACTCGGGGGCATACTAACGCCTGAACGAGGCCTTACTCGGGGGCATACTAACGCCTGAACGAGGCCTTACTCGGGGGCATACTAACGCCTGAACGAGGCATTACACCGGGGCATACTAACGCCTGAACGAGGCCTTACTCGGGGGCATACTAACGCCTGAACGAGGCCTTACTCGGGGGCATACTAACGCCTGAACGAGGCCTTACTCGGGGGCATACTAACGCCTGAACGAGGCCTTACTCGGGGGCATACTAACGCCTGAACGAGGCCTTACTCGGGGGGCATACTAACGCCTGAACGAGGCCTTACTCGGGGGGCATACTAACGCCTGAACGAGGCCTTACTCGGGGGCATACTAACGCCTGAACGAGGCCTTACACGGGGGCATACTAACGCCTGAACGAGGCCTTACTCGGGGGCATACTAACGCCTGAACGAGGCCTTACTCGGGGGCATACTAACGCCTGAACGAGGCCTTACTCGGGGGCATACTAACGCCTGAACGAGGCATTACACCGGGGCATACTAACGCCTGAACGAGGCCTTACTCGGGGGCATACTAACGCCTGAACGAGGCCTTACTCGGGGGCATACTAACGCCTGAACGAGGCCTTACTCGGGGGCATACTAACGCCTGAACGAGGCCTTACTCGGGGGCATACTAACGCCTGAACGAGGCCTTACTCGGGGGCATACTAACGCCTGAACGAGGCCTTACTCGGGGGCATACTAACGCCTGAACGAGGCCTTACTCGGGGGCATACTAACGCCTGAACGAGGCCTTACTCGGGGGCATACTAACGCCTGAACGAGGCCTTACTCGGGGGCATACTAACGCCTGAACGAGGCCTTACTCGGGGGCATACTAACGCCTGAACGAGGCCTTACTCGGGGGCATACTAACGCCTGAACGAGGCCTTACTCGGGGGCATACTAACGCCTGAACGAGGCCTTACTCGGGGGCATACAGCTTCAGAATCGCCTCAAGCTCCGGTAAAAGCAGCAGATACAACCTCACGCTCCTAATTCTGCTTTTGCTCCTCGGTCCAGTCATCTTGTAGCATAGGAATATTTTCAGAGGTGCTCAGCACAGCGAGGAAGTTTCCAGAGAAGATGAATAGGTTACACCGGGCAGATTTATTTTTCACATTTGCTTCTTGAGTTCCATTCTATTTACTCAGCTGAGTCCGTCCTGCAACCAATGATTACAGGTCCCAGGAGCAGCCCCGGAAGCCAGAGGCACGCAGAAGCTTCCAGCATTCGGGCAAGGTCGGTGGAAGAAAACCAGTATGGGGTGATGCCAACTTTTCCAATTACTGGCCCGGAACTGCAAAATAATCTGCCAGTCAGGAGCTGCAGGACACCAAGCTCAGCGACCATGTACCGTGCCATGAAGCAGGCAACTGCGGTCCTGGGGTAATGGGTAGATCTGATCTCAGGAAAACAGATAACAATGAAGCTTTGTCTATAAAGTCTACGAGGCAATTGCTTAAAGAGCAATCACATACCGTACATTTTTGCAAGCTCTATTTAGAAGTTTTTGCAAGAAATCTGGTGCATGTGAATATATTGCAAAATGATTGGGGGACCCTAATCGGCCTCAAATTGGGTTGACTTCTTTGAGACCCCCTTGTGTGGTCAGGTTACTACAATGCGCGTTTAAAGGGGCACCCCGGACTAAACAAGATATTGCCTATCCACTGGATCGGTGATCAGTGTAAGGCGATGAGCCCACGTTGCGGGGGGGGGGGGGTTGCATTTTTTTCTAGCGTATTTCCTTGCTTATTTTAATCAATAAAAGCAAGGAAAAAGCGCCCCAGTAAAGTCTATGAGAATCCTGACTTGCTGTGCACACGCTTCCTTTTTCCTTGCAGTTTTTGCTGCTGAAAAATGAAGCAGCATGTGCGTTTTTTTCCGTTTTTTTTCCCACCAGTTGACTTCAATGGCGTCAGTGAAAAATGCATGTGTAATGCACACGTTGCTTTTTGGCGTCACTGGTGTTCCCAGCCATTTCCTCATCTCGCGGTCTTTACCGCAGGACCTTGCTGCGGGGACTCCGGTGATGTCACAAGGTGAATCAAGCTCATGTCGGTGGATCAGCGGGGTTTCCTGCAGATCCACCGGCATGAACTCTGTTCACTTTGTGCCATCACCGGGGTTCCCTGCACCTAGGCCACATAGCCAGTGTCAGCCGACATTTTCTCATCTCGCGGTCTTTACCGCGGGACCTTGCTGCGGGAACTCCGGTGATGTCACAAGGTGAATCAAGCTCATGTCGGTGGATCAGCGGGGTTTCCTGCAGATCCACCAGCATGAACTCTGTTCACTTTGTGCCATCACCGGGGTTCCCTGCACCTAGGCCACATAGCCAGTGTCAGCCGACATTTTCTCATCTCGCGGTCTTTACCGTGGGACCTTGCTGCGGGAACTCTGGTGACGTAGGTGCCCTGGTCTGTGAGGCAATCCGTACCTCAGTAACCCGGGGTCATCATGGTGTAATGGGATCATCGGGTCCCTGTGATCACATTACAGGAACCCGATCACCAGGGAGAAGTAAGCGATTCCTCTCCCTGCCTCCTGAATGCTGCGATTGCATTGATAGCAGCATTCAGGGAGTTAAACTGCCGGAAGCGGCATGGGCACCGCTCCGACCAGAGAGAGCCGGGTCCCAGCGGTAAGATCAGCCAGTGACTTTGCGACAATCGCGGGGATAGAGCACCTGAACGCCCGCGATTGCCATGATTAAAAAACATACAAAAAAAAAAGCATGCAAAAAAAAGGCGCAAACACGGTAAAAATGTGCGTTTTTTTTCAGCTGCTTTTTTTCCCTGCCAAAACATGCGTTTTTATGTGCAGATTTTCTAGCACATAGCCGGGGGGGGGGGGGGTCACTGGTGGGACCCTATAGATAATCAGCACATGTCTCAGTTGTCTCCTGGTGATAGTCCATGACCGGGAGGAAATGAATGGCCCTTCAGGCTGTGCTTTATTCAAGCCTACCCTTAAGCTGCCCTTGGCTATCTTCTCGAGCGTTGTCTTCAGCCCGCAGCCCCTTCACTCCCCTTCACTCCTCTTTGCTGTATAGATTTGCTGTCACTTTTCCCGGAAATGGTGGAATCTCATAAATACTTTTGTTTTTCTTCCCTCATAAAAAAAAAACTGTAAAAGAGGCGAACGTTGAGTGCCGTTGACATCAGACGTAGCTTTTCTGACAGTAGCTGTTAATTGCAACCATGAAGGTCAAGTGCGCTTTTCATTTGCAGGAAAAAAAAATTAGAAATGATACCGCTTCAAACTAATTGCCCATCAACTGAAGTTAATCGGAGAACGCCGACTTTTATGTCTTTTTATCCGTCAAGGAGGAGAAGTGATTGCGGTTCCAGGATTGGTAGTATGGGATCCTCAGTGATTACTTACGACAAGGTTTATTTCTGCTCCAAGCAAAAATAAAAGATCTCCTTGATTGATCATGTTTGGAGAGAGAAGGATCCAGCCTGTTGGATTTCAACTCCCAAGCCTTTGTTTCCTCGGGGGGATAAAGAGCTGCCAAGATCCCCCATAGAGAAGGACCACTTAGGAAAGCTTAGCTTGGCCCATGTATGGGGAGTTGGGAGAGACCACCACTTTAGTGTCCAAGTCCATTGTAAGACCACTGTCTCTTTCGACTCCCCCATAAACACCAGCGCTAGACTCACTTATCAGCAGAGGCAGGTGAAAGGTCCTGCCAGACTTTATCTCAGGCTAATCTTTCCTGAAAAATGAAAGCATCTGGTACTGAAACTTCAACTGGCCAATTGTCACGCTAAGTATGGGGCAGTACCACATGTACGGGGAAGGAAAACCCTGTGTCTACAGAAGGGGGAGATGGTGACCCATAACCAAACCTTCTACAGGCCCCTGGCTCACCTGACCACACTAGATAGGTTTTGTACCTTTGCGCCGAGCAGGATACCTGACCCTGACTGACCCTAGAACTAGGCCCTAGGTAGGGAACGGATGGTATGAGCAATAAGTCAACCCTACTAAGCTCTAAAGACAAAGAGATGACCAAGCATATGAACAACTTAATCTTCAGGATGACTCGTGAGAAGTACAACAGACCACAATGTTTCTTCAGAGAGATACAAGCCAGCTGCTTGCATCCAAGGCCTGTAGAGGTTTTTAACTCTATCACCAGCAAAGACCAAGGGAGAATGAGAGTATTTAAGGACACAAAGAGAAGTGGTGATGATTAAAGCCTGCTTTACACGTTGCAATTTCGCATACGATATCGTATCATCATATGTGTGGCACATTCAATTTTGTTGAACGTGCCGCACAAACTATTAACCCCCGTCACACACGAAGTCGTATGGAAGGTAAGTATGTATACTGTCCTGTTATAAATAAAGACAGTATACTTACCTTCCATATGACCTCGATGTGGGCGGCGACCGTCCACTTCCTGGAGTGGGAGGGACGATCGACATCACGCGGCAGCCGGCCAATAGAAGCGGAGGGGCGGAGCTGAGCGGGACGTAAACATCCCGCCCACCTCCTTCCTTCCGCATTACCGGCCGGGAGCCGTAGGACGTAGGTAAGATCTGTTCATCGTTCCTGGGGTGTCACACACTGCGATGTGCGCTACCCCGGGTACGATGAACAACCGGACGTACAATTCATGAGAAATGAACGACGTGCGTGCGATGAACGTTTTACCGTTCATTCGCAATCGCACGTAGCTGTTACACACTGCAATGTACCTTACAATGCTGGATGTGCGTCACTTACGACGTGACCCCGCCGACACATTGTAAGATACATTGCAGCGTGTAAAGCGGGCTTAACAGCTGAAAAGTGAGGAAATACATAGGGTCCTAAAAGGAAAGGGATTAAACCCCAAGCAGAGAAGAGAATGACAGGGAGCAGTTTGTGTAGCCAAACACTACGACCTTCTACAGCTGTACAGCACAGGACTGTGTGTCAAGCATGACATGCCTGTGTCACCAATCCATTTTTTACCCTGACATTTGTTGGCGAGTGTTGTGATGGTCAACTGGCAGGTTCCAACTGCCTTCATCTGATATGGGGACTTCCCAACGCTACGCCGATAGGTGATATTGGGCAAGACAAGAGTCTGGCAAGTCCGATTTTGAGACTACCAATCTTTTTATTCTCCATCAGATAAGCCAGATAAGGAGTCTGACATCGGTTCTCTAAAGGTGGTGTCACACACAGCGACGATGACAACGACGTTGCTGCTGCGTCGCTGTGTGTGACACCACCTTTAGAGAACAGAGGAGCCCTTGACCGGCTAAGCGTGCCTCTGTATGGGAGGGTAGGGGGAGATGGCGGTCAGCCGATCGTTCAGCCGGCAGCGATCTATTATGTACGAGACCCCTCGAGCTGGTGTGACCTCAGATCACCTGTATGGCTATTTGGAGCTCATCACTTACAAACTGTGGGCAGAAACCTCATCACCTACGACAAAAGCGAGACCTAGGAGACTAAAGGCCTCAGTGTCTACAATTGCCAAGGTTGAGTTGCCTTGAGTTTTCCCTGAACTTATAGAAACCTATGCATACAGCATTGATAATTGTGACGTCCATGGTTGCTCTTCCAAGCGCTGGTCATCTGCCGCATTCGTTTATCCACATAGACTAATGCGCTGAATTGGGACAGCGGAATGACAATTTCCATGGAGAATTTTAGGAGACACCCGTCAGAATGGGTGAAGAAAGTGCTGCTCCTCAGGAGATGCCAAGAGGCGGAGATTCAGAAAGTGCTGCTCCTCAGGAGATGCCAAGAAGCGGAGATTCAGAAAGTGCTGCTCCTCAGGAGATGCCAAGAAGCGGAGATTCAGAAAGTGCTGCTCCTCAGGAGATGCCAAGAAGCTGAGAGTCAGAAAGTGCTGCTCCTCAGGAGATGCCAAGAAGCGGAGATTCAGAAAGTGCTGCTCCTCAGGAGATGCCAAGAAGCGGAGATTCAGAAAGTGCTGCTCCTCAGGAGATGCCAAGAAGCGGAGATTCAGAAAGTGCTGCTCCTCAGGAGATGCCAAGAAGCTGAGAGTCAGAAAGTGCTGCTCCTCAGGAGATGCCAAGAAGCTGAGATTCAGAAAGTGCGGCTCCTCAGGAGATGCCAAGAGGCGGAGATTCAGAAAGTGCGGCTCCTCAGGAGATGGCAAGAGGCGGAGATTCAGAAAGTGCTGCTCCTCAGGAGATGCCAAGAAGCGGAGATTCAGAAAGTGCTGCTCCTCAGGAGATGCCAAGAAGCGGAGATTCAGAAAGTGCTGCTCCTCAGGAGATGCCAAGAAGCTGAGAGTCAGAAAGTGCTGCTCCTCAGGAGATGCCAAGAAGCTGAGAGTCAGAAAGTGCTGCTCCTCAGGAGATGCCAAGAAGCGGAGATTCAGAAAGTGCTGCTCCTCAGAAGATTCCAAGAAGCTGAGAGTCAGAAAGTGCTGCTCCTCAGGAGATGCCAAGAAGCGGAGAGTCAGAAAGTGCTGCTCCTCAGGAGACGCCAAGAAGCTGAGAGTCAGAAAGTGCTGCTCCTCAGAAGATGCCAAGAAGCGGAGAGTCAGAAAGTGCTGCTCCTCAGGAGATGCCAAGAAGCTGAGAGTCAGAAAGTGCTGCTCCTCAGAAGATGCCAAGAAGCTGAGAGTCAGAAAGTGCTGCTCCTCAGAAGATGCCAAGAAGCTGAGAGTCAGAAAGTGCTGCTCCTCAGAAGATGCCAAGAAGCTGAGAGTCAGAAAGTGCTGCTCCTCAGAAGATGCCAAGAAGCGGAGAGTCAGAAAGTGCTGCTCCTCAGGAGATGCCAAGAAGCGGAGAGTCAGAAAGTGCTGCTCCTCAGAAGATGCCAAGAAGCGGAGATTCACATTTATAAGGGGTGAGGATTATTTTTTCTTTGCAAATTATGATAGGAAAATGAAGTGGTAACTTTGGTGTGAAGCAGCAAAACATGGCGCTCTGTGTAATGTATGAAGCCAGCACCGCGTCCTAGATAACAGCTAGAAGCCCCGACTGATCAGTGCTCAATGAGAAGTGCATGGATCGTTCATTGTTAACCCTTCTGTGGCAGACGAAATCTCCATTTATAGTCGATCTAGCACTACATCTCACAAATCAACCTGCAGAGATTAAGTAGTTGGGGTTTTTTTAGATCGGATGAGGCTGGTGTAGTTACTTTGAAAATCCATGAAGAATGGCTGCATAATCCATCTAAGAGTGTAAACTCATTCTCTGCCCATTTAGGCTATTTGACAGCTCCTCAGTGTTCCTCCTCCCTGCTGCTTCCAATCATCTCGCATGATGGACAGCTCCTCAGTGTTCCTCCTCCCTGCTGCTTCCAATCATCTTGCATGATGGACAGCTCCTCAGTGTTCCTCCTCCCTGCTGCTTCCAATCATCTCGCATGATGGACAGCTCCTCAGTGTTCCTCCTCCCTGCTGCTTCCAATCATCTCGCATGATGGACAGCTCCTCAGTATCCCTCCTCCCTGCTGCTTCCAATCATCTCGCATGATTTACAGTTCCTCAGTGTCCCTCCTCCCTGCTGCTTCTGAATCGCTACTCACCTCACATGATTTACAGTTCCTCAGTGTCTCTCCTCCCTGCTGCTTCTGAGTCTTTGCTCCCCTAGCTGTTATGACAGCTCCTCAGTGTCTCTCCTCCCTGCTGCTTCTGAGTCTTTGCTCCCCTAGCTGTTATGACAGCTCCTCAGTGCCCCTCCTCCCTGCTGGTTCCAATCATCTCGCATGATGGACAGCTCCTCAGTGTTCCTCCTCCCTGCTGCTTTTGAATCTCAGATCATCCCGCATGATTGACAGCTCTTCCGTGTTCTTCGTCCCTGCTGCTTCTGAGTCTTTGCTCCCCTAGCTGTTATGACAGATCCTCAGTGCCCCTCCGCCCTACAGACCTTTCACGCTGCTCAGTACAAGCTGCAGCTGTCAGGATGGGTGAGTGAAGACTGAACAGGTGACCTCTCTCCCACGCTGCACTCAAAATGCTCAGCAATATCGGGATTATACAACCATTCTGACACCTCTACAGATCTAAGAGATCTATGTATGATCTGTGCACTTTGTGTAGTGAGATCTGCTGACCGTTCTGTAAACTATGCAAAGACTTTCACAGGTGTAAACCATTTCACTCTTCACCTCCAGTAGCTAAAAACCTAGATGCCGGGGAGGCTCCTGGAAAAAGGGGAGACATAGTAGACCCCTCCTAGATGTGCACCTAAACCTCTCGGAAAGCAGCACCTCTGGATAGTTCCTTCAATGGAGGGGTGTGGAGGGGGCATGGAAGAAATATGGAGGGGTGTGGAGGGGGCATGGAAGAAATATGGAGGGGTGTGGAGGGGGCATGGAAGAAATATGGAGGGAGCATGGAAGAGATGTGGAGGGGTGTGGAGGGGGCACAGAAGAGATATGGAGGGTTGGGGGGGGGCATGGAATGGATATAGAGGGGTGTGGAGGGGGCATGGAAGAGATGTGGAGGGGGCACAGAAGAGATATGGAGGGGTGTGGATGGGGCATGGAAGAGATATGGAGGGGTGTGGAGGGGGCACGGAAGAGATGTGGAGGGGGCATGGAAGAGATGTGGAGGGGGCACGGAAGAGATATAGAGGGGTGGGGGGGCATGGAAGAGATGTGGAGGGGGCACGGAAGAGATATGGAGGGGTGCGGAGGGGGCATGGAAGAGATGTGGAGGGGGCACGGAAGAGATATGGAGGGGTGGGGGGGCACGGAAGAGATGTGAAGGGGGCACGGAAGAGATGTGAAGGGGGCACGGAAGAGATGTGGAGGGGTGGGGGGACATGGAAGAGATGTGGAGAATGGGGGGGTGGGGGGGACATGGAAGAGATGTGGAAGGGGCACGGAAGAGATATGGAGGGGTGGGGGGGCATGGAAGAGATGTGGAGGGGGCACGGAAGAGATATGGAGGGGTGGGGGGGGCACGGAAGAGATGTGGAGGGGGCACGGAAGAGATGTGGAGGGGGCACGGAAGAGATATGGAGGGGTGGGGGGGGGCATGGAAGAGATGTGGAGGGGGCACGGAAGAGATGTGGAGGGGGCACGGAAGAGATGTGGAGGGGGCACGGAAGAGATGTGGAGGGGGCACGGAAGAGATGTGGAGGGGGCACGGAAGAGATGTGGAGGGGGCACGGAAGAGATGTGGAGGGGGCACGGAAGAGATGTGGAGGGGGCACGGAAGAGATGTGGAGGGGGCACGGAAGAGATGTGGAGGGGGCACGGAAGAGATGTGGAGGGGGCACGGAAGAGATGTGGAGGGGGCACGGAAGAGATGTGGAGGGGGCACGGAAGAGATGTGGAGGGGGCACGGAAGAGATGTGGAGGGGGCACGGAAGAGATGTGGAGGGGGCACGGAAGAGATGTGGAGGGGGCACGGAAGAGATGTGGAGGGGGCACGGAAGAGATGTGGAGGGGGCACGGAAGAGATGTGGAGGGGGCACGGAAGAGATGTGGAGGGGGCACGGAAGAGATGTGGAGGGGGCACGGAAGAGATGTGGAGGGGGCACGGAAGAGATGTGGAGGGGGCACGGAAGAGATGTGGAGGGGGCACGGAAGAGATGTGGAGGGGGCACGGAAGAGATGTGGAGGGGGCACGGAAGAGATGTGGAGGGGGCACGGAAGAGATGTGGAGGGGGCACGGAAGAGATGTGGAGGGGGCACGGAAGAGATGTGGAGGGGGCACGGAAGAGATGTGGAGGGGGCACGGAAGAGATGTGGAGGGGGCACGGAAGAGATGTGGAGGGGGCACGGAAGAGATGTGGAGGGGGCACGGAAGAGATGTGGAGGGGGCACGGAAGAGATGTGGAGGGGGCACGGAAGAGATGTGGAGGGGGCACGGAAGAGATGTGGAGGGGGCACGGAAGAGATGTGGAGGGGGCACGGAAGAGATGTGGAGGGGGCACGGAAGAGATGTGGAGGGGGCACGGAAGAGATGTGGAGGGGGCACGGAAGAGATGTGGAGGGGGCACGGAAGAGATGTGGAGGGGGCACGGAAGAGATGTGGAGGGGGCACGGAAGAGATGTGGAGGGGGCACGGAAGAGATGTGGAGGGGGCACGGAAGAGATGTGGAGGGGGCACGGAAGAGATGTGGAGGGGGCACGGAAGAGATGTGGAGGGGGCACGGAAGAGATGTGGAGGGGGCACGGAAGAGATGTGGAGGGGGCACGGAAGAGATGTGGAGGGGGCACGGAAGAGATGTGGAGGGGGCACGGAAGAGATGTGGAGGGGGCACGGAAGAGATGTGGAGGGGGCACGGAAGAGATGTGGAGGGGGCACGGAAGAGATGTGGAGGGGGCACGGAAGAGATGTGGAGGGGGCACGGAAGAGATGTGGAGGGGGCACGGAAGAGATGTGGAGGGGGCACGGAAGAGATGTGGAGGGGGCACGGAAGAGATATGGAGGGGTGGGGGGGGCATGGAAGAGATGTGGAGGGGGTACGGAAGAGATGTGGAGGGGGTACGGAAGAGATGTGGAGGGGGTACGGAAGAGATGTGGAGGGGGCATGGAAGAGATATGGAGGGGTGGAGGGGCACGGAAGAGATGTGGAGGGGGCACGGAAGAGATGTGGAGGGGGCACGGAAGAGATATGGAGGGGTGGGGGGGCACGGAAGAGATGTGGAGGGGACACGGAAGAGATGTGGAGGGGGCACGGAAGAGATGTGGAGGGGGCACGGAAGAGATGTGGAGGGGGCACGGAAGAGATATGGAGGGGTGGTGGGGGCATGGAAGAGATGTGGAGGGGGTACGGAAGAGATGTGGAGGGGGTACGGAAGAGATGTGGAGGGGGCATGGAAGAGATGTGGAGGGGGCACGGAAGAGATGTGGAGGGGGCACGGAAGAGATGTGGAGGGGGTACGGAAGAGATGTGGAGGGGGCATGGAAGAGATATGGAGGGGTGGGGGGGGCATGGAAGAGATATGGAGGGGTGGGGGGGCATGGAATAGATGTGGAGGGGTGGGGGGGCATGGAATAGATGTGGAGGGGGCATGGAAGAGATATAGAGGGGTGTGTAGGGGGCATGGAACAGATATGGAGGGGTGGGGGGGGGGAGGAAGAGATATAGAGGGGTGTGTAGAGGGCACAGAACAGATATAGAGGGGTGTTATCAGAAAAATCCTCTGGTCTTTAGGAAACCTGTCAATAATCGCCTTCCACATGCAGTTTTTTTCCCAAAAACTTAGCAGAAAGTTGTCCGCTATGAGCCTCCACAGCGCTGCACGAAGTCAATCACATCAGTCCCTGTACACACACATACAAATACACTGGGGAGAACTTTACAGGAAGTCAATTAGTCTATCATTTATGTTCTTGGAGTGTTGGGTAAATCTGGACGGGGCGATCATAGCACAGGAGAGCCCATGAGGAGAGCCCATGAGGAGAGCCCATGAGGAGAGCCCATGAGGAGGGTCCATGAGGAGGGCCCATGAGGAGAGCCCATGAGGAGGGTCCATGAGGAGGGCCCATGAGGAGAGCCCATGAGGAGGGTCCATGAGGAGAGCCCGTGAGGAGAGCCCGTGAGGAGGGCCCATGAGGAGAGCCCATGAGGAGAGCCCATGAGGAGAGCCCATGAGGAGAGCCCATGAGGAGGGTCCATGAGGAGGGTCCATGAGGAGGGTCCATGAGGAGAGCCCATGAGGAGGGCCCATGAGGAGAGCCCATGAGGAGGGTCCGTGAGGAGAGCCCGAGAGGAGGGTCCATGAGGAGAGCCCGTGAGGAGAGCCCGTGAGGAGGGTCCGTGAGGAGAGCCCGTGAGGAGGGCCCGTGAGGAGAGCCCGTGAGGAGGGCCCGTGAGGAGGGCCCGTGAGGAGGGCCCGTGAGGAGGGCCCGTGAGGAGAGCCCGTGAGGAGGGCCCGTGAGGAGGGCCCGTGAGGAGGGCCCGTGAGGAGGGCCCGTGAGGAGGGCCCGTGAGGAGAGCCCGTGAGGAGGGCCCGTGAGGAGGGCCCGTGAGGAGGGCCCGTGAGGAGGGCCCGTGAGGAGGGCCCGTGAGGAGAGCCCGTGAGGAGAGCCCGTGAGGAGGGCCCGTGAGGAGTGCCCGTGAGGAGGGCCCGTGAGGAGGGCCCGTGAGGAGGGCCCGTGAGGAGGGCCCGTGAGGAGGGCCCGTGAGGAGGGCCCGTGAGGAGAGCCCGTGAGGAGAGCCCGTGAGGAGAGCCCGTGAGGAGAGCCCGTGAGGAGGGCCCGTGAGGAGGGCCCGTGAGGAGAGCCCGTGAGGAGAGCCCGTGAGGAGGGCCCGTGAGGAGGGCCCGTGAGGAGGGCCCATGAGGAGGGTCCAGCTGGGTCTGATCTACTCTGGTCGGAGATATCACACGTGAGGCCAAGATTTTATAGCAGATTTCGTTCTTTCTTTTCAATGTCCAGCATTGGCCGGCGCTGCCTGTGTCCGTGCGACTCCGTCTCCGGCAGCTTTACCAATGCCGCCCAGAGCTTGTGTAACGCTCTCCATGTAATCTGCCCATGGCTAATACCTTTACATTGGTTTATCCACTGGAGGTGTCATTGGGGTCACAGCCCCCGAGAGCCTCCACCAGCCCCGTAATGTCCCTGTATGGGGGGATTCATTTATGTGCGGCTTTCACGGATAAAGATAATGCGTTATATGGGATCGGTGATACTCGTCCTCGGTAGTAACTCCCAAACTCCGTTATTTATCTCAACAATTGTGGGGTTTTTTTCTTCTTTTTAACTTTATAGCACATAAGTTACATTGAGCTTATTCATGAGGATATTCCAGTTACTACAGGAGGCACATGCTGGTTTCCCGCTGCTTTGCGCAGTTATATTTTGCAAGTTTTATCTATGAATATAGCGGAATTGTATCCCCTGGTGTTATGCAGGGCTGGGTTCAGGGGATGGCAAACTTGGCAATTGCTTAGGGCCCAAAATTCCTGTCCCTCTCCTGAAGGGTTTCACTTCCACAAAGAAGCTGAGAGTGCTTTATGCCACATTAATTGGCATTGCTTCAGAATAAAAAAAAATCTTTTTTTCTTTTTTTTATTAATAAAGAAAAAGTCCTATGTATATATATAACTACTATAATACTGCCCCCTATGTACAAGAATATAACTACTATAATACTGCCCCTATATACAAGAATATAACTACTATAATACTGCCCCTATGTACAATAATATAACTACTATAATACTGTCCCTATATACAAGAATATAACTACTATAATACTGCCCCTATGTACAATAATATAACTACTATAATACTGTCCCTATGTACAAGAATATAACTACTATAATACTGCCCCTGTGTACAAGAATATAACTACTATAATACTGCCCCTATATACAAGAATATAACTACTATAATACTGCCCCTATGTACAAGAATATAACTACTATAATACTGCCCCCTATGTACAAGAAGATAACTACTATAATACTGCCCCTATATACAAGAATATATCTACTATAATACTGCCCCTATGTACAAGAATATAACTACTATAATACTGCCCCCTATGTACAAGAATATAACTACTATAATACTGCCCCTATATACAAGAATATAACTACTATAATACTGCCCCTATGTACAATAATATAACTACTATAATACTGTCCCTATGTACAAGAATATAACTACTATAATACTGTCCCTATGTACAAGAATATAACTACTATAATACTGTCCCTATGTACAAGACTATAACTACTATAATACTGCCCCTATGTACAAGAATATAACTACTATAATACTGCCCCTATGTACAAGAATATAACTACTATAATACTGCCCCTATATACAAGAATATAACTACTATAATACTGCCCCTATGTACAATAATATAACTACTATAATACTGTCCCTATGTACAAGAATATAACTACTATAATACTGTCCCTATGTACAAGACTATAACTACTATAATACTGCCCCTATGTACAAGAATATAACTACTATAATACTGCCCCTATATACAAGAATATAACTACTATAATACTGCCCCTGTGTACAAGAATATAACTACTATAATACTTCCCCTATATACAAGAATATAACTACTATAATATTGCCCCTATGTACAAGAATATAACTACTATAATACTGCTCCCTATGTACAAGAATATAACTACTATAATACTGCCCCCTATGTACAAGACTATAACTACTATAATACTGCCCCTATGTACAAGACTATAACTACTATAATACTGCCCCTATGTACAAGAATATAACTGCTCTAATACTGCCCCTATATACAAGAATATAACTGCTCTAATACTGCCCCCTATGTACAAGAATATAACTGCTATAATACTGCCCCCTATGTACAAGAATATAACTACTATAATACTGCCCCTATGTACAAGAATATAACTACTATAATACTGCCCCCTATGTACAAGAATATAACTACTATAATACTGCCCCCTATGTACAAGAATATAACTACTATAATACTTCCCCTATATACAAGAATATAACTGCTATAATACTGCCCCCTATGTACAAGAATATAACTACTATAATACTGCCCCCTATGTACAAGAATATAACTACTATAATACTGCCCCCTATGTACAAGAATATAACTACTATAATACTGCCCCCTATGTACAAGAATATAACTACTATAATACTGCCCCCTATGTACAAGAATATAACTACTATAATACTGCCCCCTATGTACAAGAATATAACTACTATAATACTGCCCCTATATACAAGAATATAACTGCTCTAATACTGCCCCTATATACAAGAATATAACTGCTCTAATACTGCCCCCTATGTACAAGAATATAACTGCTATAATACTGCCCCCTATGTACAAGAATATAACTACTATAATACTGCCCCTATGTACAAGAATATAACTACTATAATATTGCCCCCTATGTACAAGAATATAACTACTATAATACTGCCCCCTATGTACAAGAATATAACTACTATAATACTTCCCCTATATACAAGAATATAACTGCTATAATACTGCCCCCTATGTACAAGAATATAACTACTATAATACTGCCCCCTATGTACAAGAATAGAACTACTATAATACTGCCCCCTATGTACAAGAATATAACTACTATAATACTGCCCCCTATGTACAAGAATATAACTACTATAATACTGCCCCCTATGTACAAGAATATAACTACTATAATACTGCCCCTATATACAAGAATATAACTACTATAATACTGCCCCCTATGTACAAGAATATAACTACTATAATACTGCCCCTATATACAAGAATATAACTGCTCTAATACTGCCCCTATATACAAGAATATAACTGCTCTAATACTGCCCCCTATGTACAAGAATATAACTGCTATAATACTGCCCCCTATGTACAAGAATATAACTACTATAATACTGCCCCTATGTACAAGAATATAACTACTATAATACTGCCCCTATGTACAAGAATATAACTACTATAATACTGCTCTTGTGTACAAGAATATAACTACTATAATACTGCCCCCTATGTACAAGAATATAACTACTATAATACTGCCCCCTATATACAAGAATATAACTACTATAATACTGCCCCCTAATGTACAAGAATATAACTACTATAATACTGCCCCTATATACAAGAATATAACTGCTGTAATACTGCCCCTATATACAAGAATATAACTACTATAATACTGCCCCTATATACAAGAATATAACTACTATAATACTGCCCCTATGTACAAGAATATAACTACTATAATACTGCTCCTATGTACAAGAATATAACTACTATAATACTGCTCCTATGTACAAGAATATAACTACTATAATACTGCCCCCTATGTACAAGAATATAACTACTATAATACTGCCCCTATATACAAGAATATAACTGCTATAATACTGCCCCTATGTACAAGAATATAACTACTATAATACTGCCCCTGTGTACAAGAATATAACTACTATAATACTGCTCCTATGTACAAGAATATAACTACTATAATACTGCTCCCTATGTACAAGAATATAACTACTATAATACTGCCCCTATGTACAAGAATATAACTACTATAATACTGCCCCTATGTACAAGAATATAACTACTATAATACTGCCCCTGTGTACAAGAATATAACTACTATAATACTGCCCCTATATACAAGAATATAACTACTATAATACTGCCCCTATATACAAGAATATAACTACTATAATACTGCCCCTATATACAAGAATATAACTACTATAATACTGCTCCTATGTACAAGAATATAACTACTATAATACTGCCCCTATGTACAAGAATATAACTACTATAATACTGCCCCTATATACAAGAATATAACTACTATAATACTGCTCCCTATGTACAAGAATATAACTACTATAATACTGCCCCTATATACAAGAATATAACTACTATAATACTGCTCCCTATGTACAAGAATATAACTACTATAATACTGCCCCTATGTACAAGAATATAACTACTATAATACTGCCCCTATATACAAGAATATAACTGCTATAATACTGCCCCTATGTACAAGAATATAACTACTATAATACTGCCCCTGTGTACAAGAATATAACTACTATAATACTGCCCCTATATACAAAAATATAACTGCTGTAATACTGCCCCTATATACAAGAATATAACTACTATAATACTGCCCCTATATACAAGAATATAACTACTATAATACTGCTCCTATGTACAAGAATATAACTACTATAATACTGCCCCTATATACAAGAATATAACTGCTATAATACTGCCCCTATGTACAAGAATATAACTACTATAATACTGCCCCTATGTACAAGAATATAACTACTATAATACTGCCCCTATATACAAGAATATAACTACTATAATACTGCCCCTATATACAAGAATATAACTACTATAATACTGCCCCTATGTACAAGAATATAACTACTATAATACTGCCCCTATGTACAAGAATATAACTACTATAATACTGCCCCTATGTACAATAATATAACTACTATAATACTGCCCCTGTGTACAAGAATATAACTACTATAATACTGCTCCTATGTACAAGAATATAACTACTATAACACCGCCCCTATATACAAGAATATAAACTACTATAATACTGCCCCTATGTATAAGAATATAACTACTATAATACTGCCCCTATATACAAGAATATAACTGCTATAATACTGCCCCTATGTACAAGAATATAACTACTATAATACTGCCCCTATATACAAGAATATAACTACTATAATACTGCCCCTATATACAAGAATATAACTACTATAATACTGCCCCTGTGTACAAGAATATAACTACTATAATACTGCTCCTATGTACAAGAATATAACTACTATAACACCGCCCCTATATACAAGAATATAAACTACTATAATACTGCCCCTATGTATAAGAATATAACTATTATAATACAGCTTTATTATTTTATATTATATTATTTTATATTTATCATTTTTATATTATTTTATATTATACTATATTTTTTATATTGGGCATTGTATGGCGGTGCTATTTAGACCCTGAATGGCAGTATTATGTGTAGATTATTTATGTGGCATTAGTGGAGGTATTATTTATGCATTGTAGCATTGTATGGTGGTAATATTTGGGCAGCATTGTGTGGAAGCGTTTGGCGATATATTAGGGCGGTTGTTTGCAAACCTTGATATAAGACGGTGAAAAAGTTGCTATGAGATTGTTTAACAAAAAAAGAGCAATAATTCTTCAGCATCCATCGCAATCCGAAACACACGGGGATCGGATCCGCACAAAGCAGCGCGCAGCCGATAGCGAGAGACAGCGGAATCTGACAATAGTCGGCGGAGGAGATATTTCTGCTTTCCCATTCAGCCGCGTTCTGGAAGCCGAGCGCTCGCATTATCCCATCTGGTGACACGGTATTCTTTCATTGTGTCTTTATGTCGTATACATAAGTATAAAGAGCGATGTATTGTGCAATATATACAGTATATAGATATTCGCTCTCAGCGGCTTTCTCAGTGAAAGTTTGCAAAATAAGTTTGTTTTTGTTTTTTTTTCAAATGCAAATGTAAGTGATGGTTGAATTTCAGACTGAACTTCAATAGCCCGAATGTTACCCAAGATGTGCTGCAGAGGTCTACACTGCATGAGTGATGAGCGGGTACATAAAACCGGGGGCACTGCATGGGAAAAAGTAAAGGGAGCCCCCCACCCCCTACAGAAAGCTGACGTCACAGGATCCACCAATCACAATAGGCGATGTCACAGCTCCCCTTCCCCTCACAATGATCCTTTGCACACGCTCATTAGACACTTTAATACAAAAGACAGAATCGGCAGTCTGATCATTGTGACAATGCACATGTGTTGTTTCCTAAAATGGCAGGACATATATATATATATTTATTTACACAGACCTACACCCATATAGTTTATATATTTATATACAATGAAAGTAGAGTGAGTAGTAAAAAGTCATTATTCACCCCCAATTGTGCAGGTTCTCCCCCTTATAAAGATGAGGTCGTCCTGTAATTGACATCAGAGGTGACCACAACTATGAGAGGCAAAATGAGAAAATCCAGAAAATCCCCGCGTCTGATTTGGAAGATTTTTTTTAAATTATGGTGGAAAATAGGTTTTTGGTCAATAACAAAAGTTCATCTCAATATTTTGTTCTAGTCTTTGTTCGTAATGACAGAGGTGAGACGTTTTGTCTTCACAAGATTGGCACACACTGTTGGCGGTATATTGGCACACACTGTTGGCGGTATATTGGCACACACTGTTGGCGGTATATTGGCACTCACTGTTGGCGGTATATTGGCACACACTGTTGGCGGTATATTGGCACACACTGTTGGCGGTATATTGGCACACACTGTTGGCGGTATATTGGCACTCACTGTTGGCGGTATATTGGCACTCACTGTTGGCGGTATATTGGCACACAGTGTTGGCGGTATATTGGCACACACTGTTGGCGGTATATTGGCACTCACTGTTGGCGGTATATTGGCACACACTGTTGGCGGTATATTGGCACACACTGTTGGCGGTATATTGGCACACACTGTTGGCGGTATATTGGCACACACTGTTGGCGGTATATTGGCACACACTGTTGGTGGTATATTGGCACTCACTGTTGGTGGTATATTGGCACTCACTGTTTGCGGTATATTGGCACACACTGTTGGCGGTATATTGGCACACACTGTTGGCGGTATATTGGCACACACTGTTGGTGGTATATTGGCACTCACTGTTTGCGGTATATTGGCACACACTGTTGGCGGTATATTGGCACACACTGTTGGCGGTATGTTGGCCCATTCCTCCATGCAGATCTCCTCTACAGCAGTGATGTTTTGAGCCTGTCGCTGGGCAATACGGCCTTTCAACTTCCTCCAAATGTTTTCTATGGGGTTGAGATCTGGAGACTGGCTAGGCCTTCATGTGCTTCTTATGAAGTTACTCCTTCGTTGCCCTGGTGGTGGGCTTGGGATCATTATCATGCTGAAAGACCCAGCCACGTTTCATCTTCAATGCCCTTCCTGATGGAAAGAGGTTTGCACTCAAAATCTCACAATACATGGCCCCATTCATGCTTTCATGTACACGGATCAGTCGTCCTAGTCTCTTTTGAAGAGAAACAGCCCCAAAGCATGATGTTGTCACCCCCGTGCTTCACAGTAGGTATGGTGTTCTTTGGATGCAACTCAGCATTCTGTCTGCTCCAACCACAATGAGTTGTGTTTCTACCAAACACTTCTACTTTTTTTCATCAGACCATATGACATTCTCCCACTAGTCTTGTGGATAATCCAAATGCTCAATAGTAAACTTCATACGGGCCTGGATATGTACTGGCTTAACACTAGAAGTCCCAGAAATTTCGAGCTCCCCCTGAAGTCCTGAAAGAGGGTCAAATGACCTTTAGTCCAAACTGAATAGAACTAACTAGAAACTAAATGGCTAAACTCAATGGAAAACAACAACCTCCTGTGTGCGACAGTAATGGCCTTAATTACAGAACAGACGGTGATTATAGGATGTTAGCGAAAATCCTTCACGTCATTCGACCCGTCTCTGGGTTCCAAAGGTAGAAATGTTAAATGACCCCTCTCTGGGACTTCTAGTGTTAAGGAGGGGGACACGTCTGGCACTGCAGGATCTGAGTCCCTGGCGGCGTAGTGTGTTACTGATGATAGCCTTTGTTACTGTGGTCCCAGCTCTATGCAGGCCATTCACTAGGTCGCCCCATGTGGTTCTGAGATTTTTGCTCACTGTTCTTGTGTCTATTTTGACCCCACGGGTTGAGATCTTGGGTGGAGCCCCAGATCGAGGGGGATTATCAGTGGCCTTGTATGTCTTCCATTTTCTTATTATTGCTCCCACAGTTGATTTCATCACACCAAGCTGCTTGCCTATTGCAGATTCAGTCTTCCCAGCCTGGTGCAGGGATACAATTTTGTTTCTGGTGTCCCTTGACAGCTCTTTGGTCTTCACCATAGTGGAGTTTGGAGTGTGACTGTTTGAGGTTGTGGACAGGTGTCTTTTATACTGATAAGTTCAAACAGGAGCCATTACTACAGGTAATGAGTGGAGGACAGAGGAGCCTCTTAAGAAGTTACAGGGCTGTGAGAGTCAGAAATCTTGCATGTTTTTAGGTGACTAAATACTTATTTTTCCACCATAGTTTGCAAAAGAAATCTTTCCAAATCAGATGCGGTGAGAAGAGTCCGCTGGGCAGCTCCTTCCTGCATCTTCTGGCCCCGGGAGGAGACTTGTCAATCAAGCCAAGCTGGGTGGGATGAAGTTGCGGAAACAAAGTCACTCAGTAGATAATTCTTATTTTTCAAGCTTTTTTGTCTTCTGAAAAACTGGCGCCTTTCACTATAATATATCGCTGGTCCGGATGACCGGTTCCTGTTGTGAATGTTAGTTAAGTTTTGGCTGCTGGGAGGCTCCCTCTGGTGGCCAGGAAGGGTTTGGACTTGGACCAGGTGTGTTGTGCAGTGGGTGTTTCCTTTGCTAACTCTCTGCTTATTTAAGTCCTGGTCTGATAGCAGGCTATGCCGGATGTCAGTTGTTCTTTGTATCTCCAGCCTGCTTAATCCTGCTCTACACCACATCTACTCCAGATAAGTGCTTGCTCTTTATTTATTGCCTGGTTCTTTTGCTTATCTGGGTTTGTCATTTGCTGTGGTTGGTTTCAGTTTATTTGCTTGCAGGGATTTTCCCACTTAGTGGATTGTTGAGGAACTCCCTGCAGTTCTGTGTGGAGTATAGCTCCTTTGGGTCATGTGTTTTTGGCTTGTTGACTTTGTTATGATTCTTGTTTTCTGTTCATTGGTATGACAAGGGCACCTGGTATAGGACGGAGTTCAGATCGAGCGATCTGAGGGCCTTTTTGTACTATCAGGAAGTTGGTATTTTGCAGGGTTTTTCTCTGGCCACCATCAGTCCCTTTCCTGTCCTTTCCTATTTTAGTCAGTGGGGGCCTCACCTTTTGCTAATCCTGTCATCTACCTGTGTATTGTGTTTTTCCTATATCACCGCAGTCTTTGAATGTGGGGGGCTTGCTATTCTTATCTATTTTCTGAGGCAGAGAGTTATTCATCTTTCCTACCTTTAGGATAGTTAGTTCTCCGGCTGGGTTCGCGGTGCACAGGATGTTAGTTCACCCCTCGGCTACTTCTAGTTGTGATGGTTAGTAAGGGGATGGCGGCCAGATTAGTTGCCAATGCTCTTGTCACCTTTTACCAATGATTTGTGGTGGTCTTCCATGGTTCCGGATCATAACAGGTTCCCTTCAAAGCTGATCGCTGGGGATCACCGCAGCCAGATAATCTGTGATCAGCTCATTATCGGGGGGACCATTCTAACAAATAAGGTTTCTCCAAAGCGGTCAACCTCTTTAATACCAATGCGGGAGTCGTATCAGATGAACCGGCCAAAGATCTTTGACATGATCACCTCCGGTGCCCTTATTATTTCACCATCTGATCCCTGGAGAGAATGGCCTCCATCTTGCACAGTCCGTGTGAAGCTCCTCTCAGCTTCTCGGTGTATTCTTATCATACCGGCCGAGACACGAGGCACTTCTCTTGATCCGGTAGGAGGACAATTGCAGAGGAACAGGCTTTGAACCTGCAGATACAGGATTTAATGACCACGGGAGACCTGACAGTAATTACTGTCAGCGGGCGGAAGACATGTCCTAATAGCTGGAGGAATGTTGACCATTCTATATAGATACCGAGGAACCTTCCCTACTGTCTGAATCCAGCTATTGTTATGTGGGACGCTAAATTGGGAGATATTCTTGCTGCACGTGGCTTTTACAGAGCAAAAGTGAAAAGTGAAGCTTTACAAAGGGCCATGACCCAAATCTCCAATTATAGCATAGGGAGAGCAATCGTTGCTCTTGGTTTGCATAAGGGGGAGAAAATCCCAATACAAAATATTTCTTTGATTAATTTTTGATTCAGTTAGGGGTATGTAAAACGGTGGACTTGCCCCCACCTGAAGATATAAGCAGGTGATCGGATGCAACGGCACCGACCATGAGGAGACCCTATCTGCTGGGCCGCAAGTTCAAGGGGAAGGTATCTTCCCTCTCAGTACCAGGTGGCTGCCTTCGTGGTTTGAGGCGCGACCTCATTCCCTATTCAATACCATATGTCTGTACAGGAAGCAATGGTCCTGTACGCTCAGGTTCTCTTTTAGGAGCAGTGGTTGATCCTCAGTAGTCGGTGATCAGCATTCTGCCTTCGGTGGTTGACTGTTACCGAATACAGAACACTAGACTTTAACGGGCTTCTACTTAGCTTATGTCACCAATGGGTCAGGGATCTTCCTCTCGGCTCGGGTCTCGGATCTTCCTCTCGGCTCGGGTCACGGATCTTCCTCTCAGCTCGGGTCACGGATCTTCCTCTCGGCTCGGGTCACGGATCTTCCTCTCGGCTCGGGTCACGGATCTTCCTCTCGGCTCGGGTCACGGATCTTCCTCTCGGCTCGGGTCACGGATCTTCCTCTCGGCTCGGGTCACGGATCTTCCTCTCGGCTCGGGTCACGGATCTTCCTCTCGGCTCGGGTCACGGATCTTCCTCTCGGCTCGGGTCACGGATCTTCCTCTCGGCTCGGGTCACGGATCTTCCTCTCGGCTCGGGTCACGGATCTTCCTCTCGGCTCGGGTCACGGATCTTCCTCTCGGCTCGGGTCACGGATCTTCCTCTCGGCTCGGGTCACGGATCTTCCTCTCGGCTCGGGTCACGGATCTTCCTCTCGGCTCGGGTCACGGATCTTCCTCTCGGCTCGGGTCACGGATCTTCCTCTCGGCTCGGGTCACGGATCTTCCTCTCGGCTCGGGTCACGGATCTTCCTCTCGGCTCGGGTCACGGATCTTCCTCTCGGCTCGGGTCACGGATCTTCCTCTCGGCTCGGGTCACGGATCTTCCTTTCGGCTCGGGTCACGGATCTTCCTTTCGGCTCGGGTCACGGATCTTCCTCTTTGCTTTGGCCTTTTCTAAGATCTGAAAACTCTAGGACCCTTTTGTGGCGATGGGCCTGTCAGCCCGCTTCACTGCTACATAACCACAGAACAGGGTTCTGGTGCTAACTCCTCTCCTCTTAACCCAGCCTGGCCTTATATTTAGAAACTGCAACACAACTATCACCTGATCCAACGTCTCCTCTAAATTCTTACCCCTGGGAAACACACACATTACTGTTTAGTTCCTGCTTCCTGGCATTATCTTCTCTGATTACTTTTGGCCAGCAGATGGCAATGTTTTTTTACAGACACTATTAGCTAACTGTATCTTCTTCTTCATCTGCTCCATTACAAAGACAACAAATGTTTGTGTAATATTTGTATTACTGCAATGTTTTCCTGTGTTAGCATATGTTAAGGGGAATCTGTCACCACGTTTTTGCTCCCCCATCTGTGAGCAGCATAATGTAGAGGCACAGGCCCTGATTCCAGCAATGTGTGACTTACTGAGCTGTTTGCTGTTATTTTGATAAAATCAATGTTTTCCCTGCTGCAGGTCTAGAAGTTATACAGAGGTCATGGGACAAGGCGGTGGGGTACACCCACTTCTCTTTTGATTCATAGAGCTCATGAATATGCTGGACTCTCTGGTAGCAGCCAAGTAGTCCTGTAATGATCTACTGCTGATTAAATACTGATTTTATCAAAACTAAACTAAGTAGCCCAGTAAGGGAAACACCTCTGGAATCAGGATCTCTGCCCTTTCGTTATGATGCGCTCAGATTAGGTGTTAAAAACCTGGTGACAGATTCAATTTAATTTCCTTGTGGGCTACTAACCACTGGCCACAAAAGGTGACTGTCTTCCTTTCTTCTTGTTTGGAAACTACAGGGAGAGGGATGAGTGGTAGAGACTTGTGTGAGTCAGTTCCTCGTTCATGGTCAATTAGTGAGTTGTTTTCGGTAAGAGAGGAAGGAGAACAACTTTGGGCGTGTGTGCAAAAAGGACAAGGGAGCAAGCGTCAGCAAGGAACCTACAGGGGTGCTCTGGGACTGAAACAGCTGTAGTTGACTGGACTCTGGGGATCAGCCTTGAAAAGAAGGTGGATTCGGTCAGACCAGTGGTGTGTTTTAGTAGGGTAGTAGTTACAAAGAGCTCTTCTATGTTAAAGAATGGAGTCACCCCTGTTGCTGTTCATCTGCATTATTCACAAGCATTGTCCCACCATCTAAAACAGGGTTCCCCAACTCCAGTCCTCAAGGGCCGCCAACAGTGCACGTTTTCAGGATTTCCTTAGCATTGCATGGATGTTGGAATCATTAACTGTGCAGGTGATTAAATTATCACCTGTGCAATACTAAGGAAATCCTGAAAACATGCACTGTTGGCGGCCCTTGAGGACTGGAATTGGGGACCCATGATCTAGAATCACTATGTATGTGCCTCTGTATCGCACTGGTGAAAACTACAAGTATAATACCTGCTACCCTTTGTATATAACTTTATTCTTCAGTAAATAGGACTCTGATTTTACAAACTTGCCTGGCTTCCTCATCTTGGGGGACAAAGGGATCGGGCACCACTCAGAGTGTGGCAGGGATGACCCTGAAGATGTCCACAGCAGCAACAGTACCACCACACACCCAGGACCCCATCTTTCTGTAGCTCCCCGAGACATGGAAAGCGAGTACCTCTTCTATGGCCACCGCCCCACAGTATAGGTGGCAGGGCCTTTAAAAAAGATATTTGTGCTGCACTTAAAACCCCTCCGGAGAAACAACCAAAAAGGTTTGCAAGTATGATTGAAAATGCAATGCAGACACTGTCGGCCCAGGTTCTGCCGAATTTCACCGCAGGTTATTTCTGGACTTTTGGAAGTAATTCCGAGAATCATTATTTTCACTAATATAGGGTAAAATCTGCCCCGGATTTGGTGATTCTCTAAAGCTCAAAGTGATCTAATCTCAGGGGTGCAAACCTTTAATCTCCTTTGCACCATATTGTCTTCTGGAGGTCTGGGTCTGCCGTGCCATCCTCGGTGGATTGAGGCCCCTTGGGTAAACGACGCACAGCTCATTGTGCCAATCCACTTGACCCACATGCAGCTCCTCTCTTGTGTTTTTCCTTCTGTGCCGAGCCAGTGAACTGAAATGGGAGCAGTTCAGTGAATGTTAAATGTATCTAAAATAATTTCCATGTAAACCGCACAGCAAAAGCTCCCCGCATCCGGAATCCAAACCACCCGAGCTTTGGTGGCTCTACACCTTTTTATTTTTTAACCTCTTGCTGAGGATCCTTTAAAAAAAAAAAAAAACACACCCAGACGGTGGACGACAGTCTCCTGAAATCCTAACGAAAAAAAAAAACTAAAAACTTTTTCTGAGATGACTGAGACAGAGAGAGCATTTAGAAATACCCCGAGGATTTCCGTTAGTCTACTCTCAACTTGGCAATCGCTGCAATAAATACTTTAAGGGAGGGGATGCATCGCAAAGTATCCAAGGCAGAATTCAGAAGCTGCTGAGAGCTGGAAGGAGAACGGGCAACGAATGACGACGGGACACGGCAGCGCCGGCAGCTCCTGCATCCACCACCATTAGCACCAGACAACTGCGGACTTCAATTCCACCGTTCAGACTACACTATTAACATGGGAATAAGTAGTTAAAACTGTAAGTATTCTAACTGTATCAGGAGGGGGTATGAGATGACCCTTTTTTGTTAGCAGGGACTTAATTGTAAGGCATGTGATGCAGAACGGAGCATTAAGAGGGCAAAAGCTATAAAACGCGCAATAAGGCTAAAAAGTAGATTTTTGGGTACTCACCGTAAACTCTTTCTTGGAGCCTTCATGGCCTCCTGTGTGCCTCAATGAAATGATAAAGGCATCACGAAATGGAATCTAGAGAAAACCAAAAGTCAACTTTTTTTCAAGATGATATCGTAATGTGATGATCAGGACCTTGTGCTTCTTTTACCAGTATTATGTGGGGACAATATTACAGTATTAAGGGGCTTCCAAATCTTTGTAATAGTAATTTTTCCTGTTCGACAATAAAGGTTGTAAGCCCAATTATACTTTTGTCTTTTTTGACTCATAGTATATAAGCTCACATAGATTTTTCTTGATATCGGAGTATATTTGGCCAAATCTACCAATATCTGTAGGATCTGCCAACAATCTAATGTGTATGGGGGCCTAACGACACTTCCCCAACAAAGGATGTCAGATAGAGAAGCATATGGCCAATGTCTGCTCCTTTTGAGACCTGTTTATGGAGGGATCAGGGGAGATAGCCGCTCCTTTTGAGACCTGTTTATGGAGGGATCAGAGGAGATAGCCGCTCCTTTTGAGACCTGTTTATGGAGGGATCAGAGGAGATAGCCGCTCCTTTTGAGACCTGTTTATGGAGGGATCAGGGGAGATAGCCCCTCCTTTTGAGACCTGTTTATGGAGGGATCAGAGGAGATAGCCGCTCCTTTTGAGACCTGTTTATGGAGGGATCTGAGGAGATAGCCGTTCCTTTTGAGACCTGTTTATGGAGGGATCAGGGGAGATAGCCGCTCCTTTTGAGACCTGTTTATGGAGGGATCAGGGGAGATAGCCGCTCCTTTTGAGACCTGTTTATGGAGGAATCAGGGGAGATAGCCGCTCCTTTTGAGACCTGTTTATGGAGAGATCAGGGGAGATAGCTACTCCTTTTGATACCTATTTATGGAGGGATCAGGGGAGATAGCTGCTCCTTTTGAGACCTGTTTATGGAGAGATCAGGGGAGATAGCTACACCTTTTGATACCTATTTATGGAGGGATCAGGGGAGATAGCCGCTCCTTTTGAGACCTGTTTATGGAGGGATCAGGGGAGATTGCAGCCAGCTATCAGACCTTAACACTAATGCAATAATTTTACTGTGCATCACGTTATTATAGTGGTATTATTTGGGTAATGTATGGCTGTATTATCTGTAAACAATGTGATGCTATTGTGTCAGCTCAAATTATGAGTAAAACATTACGAAAATGGCAAATGTTAATATTCTCCAGAGTTCTTTTAGGTATTTTTATGGCATTTCTTATTCTAAAGCTGGGGCTATAAATGGCAAAACATTGCAGTATGGCAGAGCTACTATTCAACTTCAAGTTTTGTCATCCCCATTCACTCTTATTATTGTGTGACGTAGCGTCTGTAACGTGGGATCTTTGGCCATGTAAGTTGGGTCATGGCCAGATTTTCCAACTGGGCCCATGCCTAATGGTCCTCATACACCGAATCTTCTTCTCAGCTTGGGTCATGGGTCTTCTTCTCAGCTTGGGTCCTGGATCTTCTTCTCAGCTTGGGTCTCGGATCGTCCTCTCAGCTTGGGTCACGGGTCTTCTTCTCAGCTTGGGTCACGGGTCTTCTTCTCAGCTTGGGTCTCGGATCTTCTTCTCAGCTTGGGTCTCTGATCTTCGTCTCAGCTTGGGTCTCGGATCTTCTTCTCAGCTTGGGTCTCTGATCTTCTTCTCAGCTTGGGTCATGGGTCTTCTTCTCAGCTTGGGTCTCTGATCTTCTTCTCAGCTTGGGTCATGGGTCTTCTTCTCAGCTTGGGTCATGGGTCTTCTTCTCAGCTTGGGTCTCGGATCTTCTTCTCAGCTTGGGTCTCGGATCTTCTTCTCAGCTTGGGTCTCGGATCTTCTTCTCAGCTTGGGTCTCTGATCTTCTTCTCAGCTTGGGTCTCTGATCTTCTTCTCAGCTTGGGTCTCTGATCTTCTTCTCAGCTTGGGTCTCTGATCTTCTTCTCAGCTTGGGTCTCTGATCTTCTTCTCAGCTTGGGTCTCTGATCTTCTTCTCAGCTTGGGTCTCGGATCTTCTTCTCAGCTTGGGTCTCGGATCTTCTTCTCAGCTTGGGTCTCGGATCTTCTTCTCAGCTTGGGTCTCGGATCTTCTTCTCAGCTTGGGTCTCGGATCTTCTTCTCAGCTTGGGTCACGGATATTCTTCTTACCCTAAGTAAAGTGGAATCTTTGGCCATGTAAGTTGGGTCATGGCCACATTTTCCAAGTGACCCCATGCTCAATGGTCCTCATACACCTTAGATGACAGTTGACTGAATCCACCCATTTTAGGAGGACCGACCCACCATCTGATGTATGGGAGCTTCTCAACTCTCCGGTGGAGAGAAGAATCCGGCCTGATGAAATTCCCACAGCTGATCCTTTTGGTTTTCAGGAAAGATAAGCCACAGAACCTAGACTTTCCTACACGAAAACACAAAAACGGTCACGTGTGGGAGGGTCGAGGAATGTTGGCCGGTGTACGATGACTTAACTCTCCACCAGCTTACAAGCCACCATTTTAGATTGTTAGTGGGTCTTCTCCTGACTTTAGTCTCGCCCTGTATAATGCATTATTAGCTGTTGGGATGAGAAGGACAGTCGTGGAGTCATTATCCATAGCAGCTTTATATCCTGAGATAATTACCTAAGCCTCGGTGAAATATCTTGAGTGCTCATTAATGGCTATCCTGTACGATCATTACAGACGGTGGCCCCATACCTTTGTTCGGTTCACTAGAAAGGTGCCGTAAATCACATACAAGAGCGTAAGAGCATGAAAGCCCTAAGCACAATATTAGATGAGAGCATTTCCCGGCCTGCAGAGCAAAGCTTTCATCAACGGATGTGATGCTTCTCAAAAGACTTTGAACTCGGCCTATCTAATAGTGGACGGGCAGCCGTCTAGATTATCTCATCATCCGGAAGATACGGGATGGGGATCTGCTAGCGTCTTGTAACCTTAGTGTAGACTACCTTTTCCATGTCCATTGCTAATGAGTTAAATGTTCTCTTAAAGGCGTATAACCCGAGCTAAATGTACACTGAAGACTTATGTGGGGAAAGACATTATTTAGGGTTTTCCCCCAAATTTGTTAAAAAAGAACTATTTAGCGGTTTCTTTATTATTATTTTTTTGGTAATCTGATGACAACCAATATGGCCGCCATTACAGATCCCATAGAGGATGTCACCCAAGGGCAGATCTGTCCAGTTACACATCTCTTGTGCTGTTGGATACAGAGATAAAAAGGTCCTTGTATCTCCTACGGTTAGTATTTGTATCATTGACGAACACAGAACAATATAGGGGCCCTTTGTGGTCCAATACCTCAACATAATACACAATTACACTTGTTTTTGGGGTGGTAATGGGCCCTCTAAACTGTGCGGCTGTGAGGTTGCACCAATGATATATCCACCCCTGTTTTGTTTAATTACCAACAAGTACAACACAAATTTCAGATGGGGTACCCAACTTTTGATCCTCTTTAAACATGTTCTAGACCTATAGAAACCTTGTTGATTTATAGGGATGTGTCCTGAGACCACTATGATTGCTCAAACCACAGGTACAAGCTCCTATCCAAGACATTTGGTTATTTGGGCCATTGATGGGGGTCTCAAGACCTGGACAAACCAAAGTTAGAAGCTTCTACCTAAGACATTTGGTGGTTAGAGCCATTGATGGGGCTCTCAAGATCTGGGCAAACCACAGGTAGAAACTCCTAATTAAGACATTTGGTGATTTGAGCCATTGATGGGGGTCTCAAGACCTGAACAAACCACAGGTAGAAGCTTCTACAGAAGACATTTGGTGGTTTGAGCCATTTGATGGGGCTCTCCAGACCTGGGCAAACCACAGGTGGAAAGTCCACCATGATTTGAGCCATTGATGGGGGTCTCAAGACATGGGCAAACCACAGGTAGAAACTCCTACCGAAGACATTTGGTGGTTTGAGCCATTGATGGGGGTCTCAAGACCTGGACAAACCACAGGTAGAAGCTTCTACCTAAGACATTTGATGATTTGAGCCATTGATGGGGGTCTCAAGACCTGAACAAACCACAGGTAGAAGCTTCTACCGAAGACATTTGGTGGTTTGAGTCATTTGATGGGGCTCTCCAGACCTGGGCAAACCACAGGTGGAAAGTCCAACCGAAGACATTTGATGATTTGAGCCATTGATGGGGGTCTCAAGACCTGGGCAAACCACAGGTGGAAAGTCCAACCGAAGACATTTGATGATTTGAGCCATTGATGGGGGCCTCAAGACCTGGACAAACCGCAGGTAGAAACTCCTACCGAAGACATTTGGTGGTTTGAGCCACTGATGGGGGTCTCAAGACCTGGACAAACCACAGGTAGAAGCTTCTACCTAAGACATTTGATGATTTGAGCCATTGATGGGGGTCTCAAGACCTGAACAAACCACAGGTAGAAGCTTCTACCAAAGACATTTGGTGATTTGAGCCATTGATGGGGGTCTCAAGACCTGGGCAAACCACAGGTTGAAGCTTCTACCAAAGACATTTGGTGATTTGAGCCATTGATGGGGGTCTCAAGACTTGGACAAACCACAGGTTGAAGCTCCTACCGAAGACATTTCGTGGTTTGAGCCATTGATGGGGGTCTCATGACCTGGACGAACCACAGGTAGAAGCTTCTACTGATGACCTTTGGTGGTTTGAGCCATTGATGGGGATCTCAAGACTTGGGCAAACCACAGTTAGAAGCTCCTATCGAAGACATTTCATGGTTTGAGCCATTGATAGGGGTCTCAAGACCTGGGCAAACCACAGGTAGAAGCTCCTATCGAAGACATTTCATGGTTTGAGCCATTGATGGGGGCCTCAAGACCTGGGCAAACCACAGGTAGAAGCTTCTACCGATGACCTTTGGTGATTTGAGTCATTAATGGGGGATCTCAAGACCTGGGCCTCCAAACCCATCCTGGCTTGTAAGGGGCTGCATAGAAAAGATGTTTGAAAGTTAGTTCTACTTTGGCCACTGCTCCCTCTTTTAGTTATCATTTTGCCAAGTCACATCCATTTTTTTGTCCAATTTGTGGGACTGTCTTGGTAAAATGTCAGCTATTGGCAAGTATTCACTTATAGATCCAGCATTGCTCGACGTCTGTAAGGCCTCATTCAGACGTTAATATCTTCTTTACGAGTCTATTCACGTTTTTTTACAGATAGCACTTGCACTTAGTACAGTATATATTCTGCAAAAAAAAATTGGATGGTCGGTTTGAAATAAATTGCTTAGATATGTCTGATATCGATCGGACATAAATCGGCAATGTAAGTCTATATGTCCATGTGTTCGTTTTTCAGAGAGAAGGTAGAGAATTTTTTTTTCTCATCTGAGAAAAATTGATAAACTTGGACCAAATTTGGACGAAAATCTGAAAATCGCTGGTGAAACGAGCACCGTTTTTCTCGTACATGAAAAAATATACGTCTGATTGAACTCTACCTCTCATAATCTGTTAATGGGCAGTTAGAACAGTAGGCAGTTAGAACAGCAATGTTCGCACATGCTCACTTATGTCTTTTCTACAGGGGACAGTGAGACTGATCTCCGGTTCTGTGAGCCGCCGGATCCTCCGCAATTATAATTTTTTTCATTATGTGGAGATTTGGAAACTGAATTGTAGGAATATGTGTATTAGTAATAATTAAATACTGATGACGAGCACTGTTATCTTGACACTATATGGCGGTATTAAGGATGCTGAGATTACAAGTGCCCACAAAACCGTATATCAGACTTCCCAGCTTCTCCCCGCCATACTGCCTGTAGGCAAGGACCACTTGTCCTTTCTTAGCTCAAGGCCTAAGGGAGCAATGTCATGCCCCTTCACAAATCATTGCACAGTCTTCCTCAATTTTTCATGCATTTTCATGAAATTAAAAAATGATAAAGTGTTACAACATGTATGAAATATTTAGTTGAACGTGCACTACTTAAAGGGAGTCTTTTATCTCCAAAATCCGTAACAAAGAAAGCACAGGTCCTTGTAGGGAACACTGCAATAGGAAAAAAACATATTTTTTCACTTGGCAGGATGGTTTTTAAGAATGAGGTGATCGGTGTAAGTGTGGGTTTTCAGAGGAGACGGCACTGACTCAAGTGAAGATAATGCTGTTAATCAATACAGTGGAGGGGGGGAGAAGAGTAAAACTGCGGGCGGGTACTTTAGTCTGTGTGGTCTCCGGGCAAGTACTTCAGTCTGTGTGGCCCACAAGTGAGTACTTCAGTCTGTGCGGCCCTCAAGTGAGTACTTCAGTCTGTGCGGCCCTCAAGTGAGTACTTCAGTCTGTGCGGCCCTCAAGTGAGTACTTCAGTCTGTGCGGCCCTCAAGTGAGTACTTCAGTCTGTGCGGCCCTCAAGTGAGTACTTCAGTCTGTGTGGCCCTCAAGTGAGTACTTCAGTCTGTGCGGCCCTCAAGTGAGTACTTCAGTCTGTGCGGCCCTCAAGTGAGTACTTCAGTCTGTGCGGCCCTCAAGTGAGTACTTCAGTCTGTGCGGCCCTCAAGTGAGTACTTCAGTCTGTGCGGCCCTCAAGTGAGTACTTCAGTCTGTGCGGCCCTCAAGTGAGTACTTCAGTCTGTGCGGCCCTCAAGTGAGTACTTCAGTCTGTGCGGCCCTCAAGTGAGTACTTCAGTCTGTGCGGCCCTCAAGTGAGTACTTCAGTCTGTGCGGCCCTCAAGTGAGTACTTCAGTCTGTGCGGCCCTCAAGTGAGTACTTCAGTCTGTGCGGCCCTCAAGTGAGTACTTCAGTCTGTGCGGCCCTCAAGTGAGTACTTCAGTCTGTGCGGCCCTCAAGTGAGTACTTCAGTCTGTGCGGCCCTCAAGTGAGTACTTCAGTCTGTGCGGCCCTCAAGTGAGTACTTCAGTCTGTGCGGCCCTCAAGTGAGTACTTCAGTCTGTGTGGCCCTCAAGTGAGTACTTCAATCTGTGCGGCCCTCAAGTGAGTACTTCAGTCTGTGCGGCCCTCAAGTGAGTACTTCAGTCTGTGCGGCCCTCAAGTGAGTACTTCAGTCTGTGCGGCCTTCAGGTGAGTACTTCAGTCTGTGCTGCCCACAAGTGAGTACTTCAGTCTGTGCGGCCTTCGGGCGAGAACTTCAGTCTGTGCGGCCCTCAAGTGAGTACTTCGGTCTGTGCGGCCCTCAAGTGAGTACTTCAGTCTGTGCGGCCCTCAAGTGAGTACTTCAATCTGTGCGGCCCTCAAGTGAGTACTTCAGTCTGTGCGGCCCTCAAGTGAGTACTTCAGTCTGTGCGGCCTTCAGGTGAGTACTTCAGTCTGTGCTGCCCACAAGTGAGTACTTCAGTCTGTGCGGCCTTCGGGCGAGAACTTCAGTCTGTGCGGCCCTCAAGTGAGTACTTCAGTCTGTGCGGCCCTCAAGTGAGTACTTCAGTCTGTGCGGCCCTCAAGTGAGTACTTCACTTCCTGGATATGAAGCAATAAACCTTTAATAAAATTGTCCTGGTCTCAAGGTTTTTGTTATTTCTCTACCAAAAAGATTGTGTGGCAAATGTATGTGCTATGAAACAAATCATATGATGAAAATCAGGGTCTGCCGAGATTCAGAGCAGAGCGTAATGTTGTTGTTTCCTTTGTAGGGGCCAGACCTAAAAGGCAGCATCGGACGAGTATGGACGGCTTAGACCTAATAAAGTTCCCATCGGAAAAGGTGAGATTCCTTACATGAAAGCAGCACAGAAATACGAGTGCGGGGGGAGAGGAATCGGGCAGATTGGTTTCAACATGCCCAATCCTTTATTCACAGGGGAGATAAGTTGCTGCCAGATAGATTTGTCAATGGGGGAAATACATATATGTGTTTGGTGGGGTATAGCAGGACTGTTTAAGGGTATGTGCACACGATCAGGACCTGCTGCATCCTGGAGGCGGGGGGTCCTGACCTGCGGGGCCGCGAGTCTCCTCCGCAGGAAACCGCAGCTGCTTGTGCCCATGATCAGGGTTTAGGCCGCTGCGGTCTTTCTCTCTGTTCTCCCTGCAGAGAACACAGCAAAGAATTGACATGCTGTGTCCCAGGAGGACGCAGCAAAGAATTGACATGCTGTGGCCCAGGAGGACGCAGCAAAGAATTGACATGCTGTGGCCCAGGAGGACGCAGCAAAGAATTGACATGCTGTGGCCCAGGAGGACGCAGCAAAGAATTGACATGCTGTGGGCCAGGAGGACGCAGCAAAGAATTGACATGCTGTGTCCCAGGAGGACGCAGCAAAGAATTGACATGCTGTGGGCCAGGAGGACGCAGCAAAGAATTGACATGCTGTGGGCCAGGAGGACGCACCGCTGGTCAGTTTACTCTGGGGGCAGTGCACATAGTGAGTGGTATTCTGGAAATCCCATGCACTGTACTTGTGCTGTACAACGCAGCTGAAACCCTCTGCATACAAAACGCTGTGAACCCTGATCGTGTGCACGCACCCCTATAGGTGTAGTCACATGGTTGTAGCTGTGCAGATGTTTACTGCACAAAGGGATCTTTTATTAGTGGGCGATGGACTATTATTACCCTGGACTAGTCATCTGGGTGGAGCCATTAGTCTCAATAGTCTTGTGGCTGCCGCTGTCTGATATGTGGACTCTGGCGCATGCGCAGTGAAGCCACCGTGCAACCACAGCCGGGTGACTGCATGTGACTGTACCACTAAACTGCTTTCCGATATCGTCATGTCACATCTGTGTGATGAGGTTTATCTGAATCGAAGCTTACGGTAACTTTTTTTCTTTTAACTCCTTTCTTCTCCTTTCTTTAAAGACGCATAATGGCGACAGTCACCACACCCCAGGCGTAAGAAAGGACTTCTCTACCAAACCCGCGAGGAGTAAAAAATACAAAGAAAATCAGTGTTCTGCAAAACCACAGGAGGCCACCACGGTGGATGCAATAGATGTCAGAGTCCACATGCCCCATCTGGTAAGAATCCACGTATATATATCAATGAACGTATGTCGCCTCATGCGTTCTCTACATCCTACATATCTGATGCTGTGCCTTTATATTCAGATTATGCCCCGAGAAAACGCCCTGCAGTGTATATATACGGGGGTGTGTGTGTATATATAATATATATTAGTATGTGTGTGTGTGTCTATACAGTTAGGTCCAGAAATCTTTGGACAGTGACACAATTTTGGCGAGTTGGGCTCTGCATGCCACCACATTGGATTTGAAATGAAACCTCTACAACAGAATTCAAGTGCAGATTGTAACGTTTAATTTGAAGGTTTGAACAAAAATATCTGATAGAAATTGTAGGAATTGTCACATTTCTTTACAAACACTCCACATTTTAGGAGGTCAAAAGTAATTGGACAAATAAACCAAACCCAAACAAAATATTTTTATTTTCAATATTTTGTTGCGAATCCTTTGGAGGCAATCACTGCCTTAAGTCTGGAACCCATGGACATCACCAAACGCTGGGTTTCCTCCTTCTTAATGCTTTGCCAGGCCTTTACAGCCGCAGCCTTCAGGTCTTGCTTGTTTGTGGGTCTTTCCGTCTTAAGTCTGGATTTGAGCAAGTGAAATGCATGCTCAATTGGGTTAAGATCTGGTGATTGACTTGGCCATTGCAGAAGGTTCCACTTTTTTGCACTCATGAACTCCTGGGTAGCTTTGGCTGTATGCTTGGGGTCATTGTCCATCTGTACTATGAAGTGCCGTCCGATCAACTTTGCGGCATTTGGCTGAATCTGGGCTGAAAGTATATCCCGGTACACTTCAGAATTCATCCGGCTACTCTTGTCTGCTGTTATGTCATCAATAAACACAAGTGACCCAGTGCCATTGAAAGCCATGCATGCCCATGCCATCACGTTGCCTCCACCATGTTTTACAGAGGGTGTGGTGTGCCTTGGATCATGTGCCGTTCCCTTTCTTCTCCACACTTTTTTCTTCCCATCATTCTGGTACAGGTTGATCTTTGTCTCATCTGTCCATAGAATACTTTTCCAGAACTGAGCTGGCTTCATGAGGTGTTTTTCAGCAAATGTAACTCTGGCCTGTCTATTTTTGGAATTGATGAATGGTTTGCATCTAGATGTGAACCCTTTGTATTTACTTTCATGGAGTCTTCTCTTTACTGGTGACTTAAAGACAGATACACCTACTTCACTGAGAGTGTTCTGGACTTCAGTTGATGTTGTGAACGGGTTCTTCTTCACCAAAGAAAGTATGTGGCGATCATCCACCACTGTTGTCATCCGTGGACGCCCAGGCCTTTTTGAGTTCCCAAGCTCACCAGTCAATTCCTTTTTTCTCAGAATGTACCCGACTGTTGATTTTGCTACTCCAAGCATGTCTGCTATCTCTCTGATGGATTTTTTCTTTTTTTTCAGCCTCAGGATGTTCTGCTTCACCTCAATTGAGAGTTCCTTAGACCGCATGTTGTCTGGTCACAGCAACAGCTTCCAAATGCAAAACCACACACCTGTAATCCACCCCAGACCTTTTAACTACTTCATTGATTACAGGTTAACGAGGGAGACGTCTTCAGAGTTAATTGCAGCCCTTAGAGTCCCTTGTCCAATTACTTTTGGTCCCTTGAAAAAGAGGAGGCTATGCATTACAGAGCTATGATTCCTAAACCCTTTCTCCGATTTGGATGTGAAAACTCTCATATTGCAGCTGGGAGTGTGCACTTTCAGCCCATATTATATATAGAATTGTATTTCTGAACATGTTTTTGTAAACAGCTAAAATAACAAAACTTGTGGCACTGTCCAAATATTTCTGGACCTAACTGTATATATATATGTATATATATATATATATATATATATATATATATATATATATATATATATATATATATAATATATATATATATATATATATAGATAGATAGATAGATAGATAGATAGATAGATAGATAGATAGATAGATAGATAGATAGATAGATAGATAGATAGATAGATAGATATATATATATATATATATATATATATATATATATATATATATATATATATATATATATATATATATATATATATATATATATATATATATATATATATATATATATATATATATATATATATATATATATATATATATATATATATATATATATATATATATATATATATATATATATATATATATACACCAGGGCTGTGGAGTCGGAGTCTGAGTCGTGGAGTCGGAGCTCATTTTGGTGGAGTCGGAGCTCATTTTGGTGGAGTCGGAGCTCATTTTGGTGGAGTCGGAGCTCATTTTGGTGGAGTCAGTATAAAATGCACCGACTCCGACCCCTAAAATATATAATAAATTGGGGACAGTAGTGCAATGCAGAATGTGCTGAATATTTTACTAAATAATATTTAGTATAATGCTTATATTTAAGTGAAAAATTTATTGAAGTACAATTCAGACATTTAATTATTTTTATGATACAATAATCAAGATATTTGGATAGAACATAAATATATTTATTGGAATACAACTTTAGAACACAAAAAACTAATAAATTGTAAATATGTAATACAATATGTAATATATATATATACACACACACACAAGATATATATGTAATCTACTGTATATTACATAGTGTATTACATATTTACAATTTATTAGTTTTTTGTGTTCTAAAGTTGTATTCCAATAAATATTTTATGTTCTATCCAAATATCTTGATTATTGTATCATAAAAATTATTAAATGTCTGATGTTCACATACACATGTTCATGTACTACAATACATTTTTCACCTAACTATAAGCAATATATGTAGGAGTCGGAGCCGGAGGTTTCGCTTACCGACTCCACAGCCCTGATATACACACATACACCGTGTGCAGAATTATTAGACAAGTTGTATTTTAGAGGATTTTTTTATTATTGATCACAACTCTGTTCTCAATCACCCAAAAGACTGATAAATATCAGAGCTTAATATTTTGGCAGTTGGAGGGGTTAATATTTTTGGCAGTTGGAGGGGTTTAGATTTGGCTTCTTAGGAGGATCTGTTTGTGCAGGTAACTATTACTGTGCAGAATTATTAGGCAACTTAATAAAAACCAAATCTATTCCCCTCTCACTTGTTTATTGTCACCAGGTAACCAATATAACTGCACAAAATGTAGAAATAAACATTTCTGACTGCAAAAACAAAACCCAAAAAATGAGTGCCCAATATCGCCCCCTTTCTTTCTGATGACACTCAGCAGCCTCCATCCATAGATTCTGTCATTGCTTGATCTGTTTACACTCAACATTGCGTGCAGCAGCCTCCACAGCCTCCAGCCACCACAGCCTCCAGACACCGCCGCCTCCAGACACCACAGCCTCCAGACACCACAGCCTCCAGACACTGCTCCCAGAGGAGCACTGTTTTCCCTCCCTGTAGATCTCACATTTTATGAGGGACCACAGGTTCTCTATGGGGTTCAGATCAGGGGAACAAGGGGGCTATGCCATTATTTTCTCATCTTTTAGACCTTTACTGGCCAGCCGCGCTGTGGAGTAGTTGGATGCATGTGATGGAGCATTGTCCTGCATGAAAATCATGTTTTTCTTGATCGATAGCGACTTCTTCCTGTACCACTGCTTTAAGAAGTTGTCTTCCAGAAACTGGCAGTAGGTCTGGGAGTTGAGCTTCACTCCATCCTCAACCCGAAAAGCTCCCACAAGTTGATCTTTGCTGATCCCAGCCCATACCAGTGCCCACCTCCACCTTGCTGGCGTCTGAGTCGGAGTGGAGCTCTCTGCCCTTTACTGATACAGCCTCTGGCCCATCCATCAAGAGTCACTCTCATTTCATCATCCATAAAACCTATGAAGAATCAGTCTTCAGATATTTCTTGGCCCAGTCTTGAGGTTTTATCTCATGTTTCTTGGTCAGAGGCGGTGGTTTTCGGCCTTCCTTACCTTGGCCTGTCCCTGAGTATGGCACACCTTGTGCTTTTTGATACTCCAGTAACGTTGCAGCTCTGAAATATGGCCCAACTGTTGGCAAATGGCATCTTGGCAGCTTCACGCTTGATTTTCCTCAATTCATGGGCAGTTATTTTGCGGCTTTTTTGCCCAGCGCTTCTTGCGACCCTGTTGGCTATTTGCCATGAAACGCTTGATTGTTCGGTGATCACGCTTCAAAAGTTTGGCAATTTCAAGACTGCTGCATCCCTCTGCAAGACAGCTCACAATATGGACTTTTCAGAGCCCGTCCAATCTCTCTTCTGACCCATTTTACCAAAGGAAAGGACGTTGCCTAATAATTGCGCCCCCCTTATATAGGGTGTTGTGTCATTACACCGCACCCCTCCTCATTACAGAGAGGCACATCACCTGAGTTATTTCATTGGTAGTTGGCTCTCAGCCTATACAGACTGGAGTAGGACGATGTGTATAAAAAGCATCATGTGAGCAAAATACTCATTTGCCTAATAATTCTGCACACGGTGTAGTGGGGTGAGGGGGATGGGTGAGGATACAGTAGATGAGGGCAGATCTAGTCTGGCAGCAGTATAGTGGGGTGAGGGGGATGGGTGATGGTACAATAGGTGAGGACAGAGCTGGTTGCGCAGTGGTCTACTGGTCTGAGGGTTACTGTAGGTTGTAGGCTTGTCAGAAGAGATGGGTCTTGAGGTTCCTCTTGAAGCTTTCCACGGTAGGGGAGAGTCTGATGTGCTGAGGTAGAGCGTTTCAGAGTATGTGGGAGGCACGGGAGAAATCTTGTACACGATTGTGGGAAGAGGAGATAAGAGAGGAGCAGAGAAGGAGATCTTGTGAGGATCGGAGGTTGCGTGCAGGTAGGTACCGGGAGACTAGGTCACAGATGTATATAGGAGACAGGCTGTAGGTGGCTATATATGTCATGGTTAGGGTTTTGAAACAGAGTGGGCGATGGGAAGCCAGTGAAGGGATTGGCAGAGTGGCGAGGCTGGGGAGTAGCGAGGGACAGGTGCATTAAGCGGGTCGCGGAGTTTAGGATAGATTGGAGGGGTGCGACAGTGTTAGAAGGGAGGCCACAGAGCGGGAGGTTGCAGTAGTCGAGGCGGGAGATGATGAGGGCATGCACTAGTGTTTTTGCAGATTCTTGGTCAAGTAATGTACAGATTCAGGAAATATATTTGCGTTTGCGTCGGCAGGAGGTGGAAATATATAATTTATATATTGCATTGTGTCCGTGGTTATTGTCTGCTACAATTTCTCTTCAAGTTGAAATTATTTATGTTGTGTAATATACAGATATTTCGTTTTGTTTTTCGCTCCTGCGGATTTTATAGCTGCAGCTGCATAATGTACAATTTGTGCTAACTCTGGGGTTGCCACGGTAACAGCAATAGACTAACTCTGCTTCCTGTCGAGAACCGCTGGGACTTTCAATATTTCCTTCTTGATTTCCGAGACCTATAACTTGTATGGGCTGCATAATCTGATGTTTACACATGCGGCAGGACTATATATATATATATATATATATATATATATATATATATATATATATATATATATATATATATATATATATATATATATATATATATATATATATATATATATATATATGTATATATGTATGTATATATATATATGTATATATATATATGTATATGTTGATTATTTCTATTTATTTACCTTTTGCGATAAGGGGGGGTGGAATGAACTTTTCTATATAGTTTGTCAGTGGAAATTAGGTTGCTTGGGGCCCCCTAAGCGACTTGACTGGGCCCTGAACCCCCCGATTACACCTAGATCCGGTGCATTTTGGTGTCACTTCGCTTTCTACAAGAGTGGACTGTGCCATGACTCTGTGATCTGTGTATATGACATATATATATATATATATATATATATATATATATATATATACTTTATACTGTATATTATGGTGTACACTGTGTATATTTTGCCAGGTTTTTGCTTGTTTAGTAGCAGTTACAGAGTTAGCATAGCTTTCATAGCTTTCACCTCGTCCATCCTTGGCCACGTGCCCTCAGCTTTGCCCGTGGACGAGACGTCACATCAATCCCATCCCTACCGGCCCCGGTCACTTTCCCTGAAGCCAACATCATTGGACATTGGTGGCCTCGGACGCTTCCGCAAGGGCATAAACAGATGTAATGCAAGGACATAGCCTGACATGGCTGTAGGGGGAGAACAGACCTGGAGGGGTTACATGACTACAAATGACTTTCATCATGTGCTCTATATAGATATATGGCTCTTGCTGATGTGATGGCCGCCTAATTCTGCAAACACATTCATCTCATGGTTTTTGTATTCAGCAGAGTAATTTTAGTAGGTGCATGGATTGCAGTCTCGAGTGCAAGGATTGCAGTGTCGGGGGCGAGGGTTGCAGTGTCGGGGGCGAGGGTTGCAGTGTCGGGGGGCGAGAGTTGCAGTCTCGAGTGCAAGGATTGCAGTGTCGGGGGCGAGGGTTGCAGTGTCGGGGGCGAGGGTTGCAGTGTCGGGAGGCGAGGGTTGCAGTGTCGGGGGGCGAGGGGTTGCAGTGTCGGGGGGCGAGGGGTTGCAGTGTCGGGGGGGGGGGCGAGGATTGCTGCGTCGGGGGGGGCGAGGATTGCTGCGTCGGAGGGCGAAGATTGCAGTCTGGGGTGCATGGATTGCAGTGTCGGGGGGCGAGGATTGCAGTGTCGGGGGCGAGGATTGCAGTGTCGGGGGGCGAGGATTGCAGTGTTGGGGTGCATGGATTGCAGTGTCGGGGGGCGAGGATTGCAGTGTCGGGGGGCGAGGATTGCAGTGTCGGGGGGCGAGGATTGCAGTGTCGGGGGGCGAGGATTGCAGTGTTGGGGTGCATGGATTGCAGTCTGGGGTGCATGGATTGCAGTCTGGGGTGCATGGATTGCAGTCTGGGGTGCATGGATTGCAGTGTTGGGGTGCATGGATTGCAGTCTGGGGTGCATGGATTGCAGTCTGGGGTGCATGGATTGCAGTGTTGGGGTGCATGGATTGCAGTGTTGGGGTGCATGGATTGCAGTGTTGGGGTGCATGGATTGCCGTGTCGGGGCGCATGGATTGCAGTGTCGGGGTGCATGGATTGCAGTGTTGGGGCGCATGGATTGCCGTGTCGGGGTGCATGGATTGCAGTGTTGGGGTGCATGGATTGCAGTCTCGCCCGCTCTCCTGAGGACGTAAACGATCCCTTTGACCCATCTGGGAACACCAATACTGTTAAAAACTTCTAGTTTTGGCATTGTTGTTTCAGAGCCCTTGATATTCTGTGTTCAGCCTGATCCACGTTTTGAGTTTTCTCTTTTAGGAGTGTCTCTCTCAGTAATATAGGCTGATGTCTGCATATATCCAGGATGCTGTTGTCTTCATTAGATAACATATCAGCACAGCTTCTATCCTGCACCTATTTCCTCTCCATGTGCTCTCCTCCTTGTTTATAGCCTGTTTTCTGTGCTCTCTATTAAACTATAGATGCTTTCTTCCCTTTCACAGAGGGAAAGTCTGTGTGTGACCCCCTCCCTGTTATCTCTAACACTGAGAGAAGGGAGAGGAGCAGAGAGCTGGAAAAGGAAGTCTGATGGATTAGTATCTATTGTTTTGCAGAGCCCCTACTAGATAAAGGACTGGTAGAAAATGTTTATAAAGACTATTTAGAGGGTTGTTGCTTGCCATGCTGAAGATGTCGACACGAGCTGCATTTGCACCTAATTACCCATTCTAATACATGAAAAACAGATGCACCTATCTAATAAAACATCCCTGAAATATTTACTGCCCAAACAGCCATGTTGTAACACAGCTCAGCTCTGGTATACACTCAGCAGAGGTCATAAACATCCCCAGTCACCACTAATGAAATGGGCAGTTTGTAAATCGTAAGGAATATTGGTCATTGCCTTCATATTAACTTACCTCATCCATGTGAATACAAATTGCCCATGTTGATTGAGATCTGTCTCTATCAGTAAGGAGTATGAAAGCAGAGGGTGGGACCTGCAGCACAGAGAAGAAGCAGGGTGCTGCTGAGAAATGTACCTGCAGCACAGAGAAGAAGCAGGGTGCTGCTGAGAAATGTACCTGCAGCACAGAGAAGCAGGGTGCTACTGAGAAATGTACCTGCAGCACAGAGAAGAAGCAGGGTGCTACTGAGAAATGTACTTGCAGCACAGAGAAGAAGCAGGGTGCTACTGAGAAATGTACCTGCAGCACAGAGAAGAAGCAGGGTGCTACTGAGAAATGTACCTGCAGCACAGAGAAGAAGCAGGGTGCTGCTGAGAAATGTACCTGCAGCACAGAGAAGAAGCAGGGTGCTACTGAGAAATGTACCTGCAGCACAGAGAAGAAGCAGGGTGCTGCTGAGAAATGTACCTGCAGCACAGAGAAGAAGCAGGGTGCTGCTGAGAAATGTACCTGCAGCACAGAGAAGAAGCAGGGTGCTGCTGAGAAATGTACCTGCAGCACAGAGAAGAAGCAGGGTGCTGCTGAGAAATGTACCTGCAGCACAGAGAAGAAGCAGGGTGCTGCTGAGAAATGTACCTGCAGCACAGAGAAGAAGCAGGGTGCTGCTGAGAAATGTACCTGCAGCACAGAGAAGAAGCAGGGTGCTGCTGAGAAATGTACCTGCAGCACAGAGAAGAAGCAGGGTGCTGCTGAGAAATGTACCTGCAGCACAGAGAAGAAGCAGGGTGCTACTGAGAAATGTACCTGCAGCACAGAGAAGAAGCAGGGTGCTGCTGAGAAATGTACCTGCAGCACAGAGAAGAAGCAGGGTGCTGCTGAGAAATGTACCTGCAGCACAGAGAAGAAGCAGGGTGCTGCTGAGAAATGTACCTGCAGCACAGAGAAGAAGCAGGGTGCTGCTGAGAAATGTACCTGCAGCACAGAGAAGAAGCAGGGTGCTGCTGAGAAATGTAGTTTCCAATATAGAATTATCACAGACTATAAAAAATCACAGACTTTAAGATACAAAGATACAAGAAAGAAGCTTTGTTTGGTTTCTACTGTGTTGACGCTCGTTATGCGGACACTGTGCTTTGTAGAAAATGTTGCCATTGTGGGATTAAGTGCCCTTTCAATGCATTTTTAGTTTTATAGAGTAGTGGGTCCCTGTCTAGGAATCTCATTTTTTGCTCTGGAGGACCCCGCACGTCCGCACATTACAGACAGCTGGTTGCTTTGCAATGACAGCAGTGTAAATCTTGTCCTCTTCTCTGGTGGGCATGCAGACAGATTACAGGTGGGAACTGGGGGTCCCAGCAATCTGATATCACGTGATAGATAAATGATCCAGAAACCACTAAAGATGAACCTTCTGCAAACTGTGGAGACACCGACTTATTCTCTGTTCCAGCCGGGTCGCATCCTTCCTCACACTTCCCCGGCCATCCTCGTGTGCTGCTGCATCCTTTCCCGCCCAGGCTCTATACATGCCGCACAGGGTTCCCGGGAGTGCACCTAATACGCGTGCGCATGCACGCCCACTGGTTCTCCTCCTAAAGGACCGTCTTGCCATTTCCCGGGAAATATCTCTCTGCCTATGTCTGAGAGGCACTGTGTATTAAAGGCACCCTCCCATTAGGGGAGGTGCCTGCACAACACCTTTAGTTAGTCAGCCAGTCAGTCAGCCAGTCTGCTACTTAGCTAGTTGTCAGGTCCTGAGCTCCTGCCCTGTGATCCCAGTGTCAGTTTCCTGTACTTGCCTATCCCTGCTGTGCCCACAATACCTTGCCTATACCTGTCTATTCCTGAGTCCGTCATCTGCCCTGGGGGTCAGCTTCCACAGTCCCGGTTACTGCCCTGGGACTACGTGGCATACACCTGGCGCTTAGTTAAGCCCCTCCAAAGGGTAAGCCTGGGTCCCCCCTGTGGTCCAGTGGGTCCACTAATCCCGCTCGCCGCCCCTACACCGGCCACGAGCGTTACACAAGCTAATCGTGGTTGTGGGACTTTCCAGCCTCTCGGCAGAAGGGCAGGGGAACTGGCAGGGTACGGCACAAAGCATCGGGAGGGCCAACAAAAAGGCAACAATGGGTGCGGAGGCAGGGGAACCAGGAGGGTATGGCACAAAGCATCGGGAGGCAAGCAAAAAGGCAACAATGGGTGCGGAGGCAGGGGAACTGGCAGGGTACGGCACAAAGCATCGGGAGGGCCAACAAAAAGGCAACAATGGGTGCGGAGGCAGGGGAACTGGCAGGGTACGGCACAAAGCATCGGGAGGCAAGCAAAAAGGCAACAATGGGTGCGGAGGCAGGGGAACCAGGAGGGTATGGCACAAAGCATCGGGAGGCAAGCAAAAAGGCAACAATGGGTGCGGAAGCAGGGGAACTGGCAGGGTACGGCACAGAGCATCGGGAGGGCCAGCAAAAAGGCAACAATGGGTGCGGAGGCAGGGGAACCAGGAGGGTATGGCACAGAGCATCGGGAGGGCCAGCAAAAAGGCAACAATGGGTGCGGAGGCAGGGGAACTGGCAGGGTACGGCACAAAGCATCGGGAGGCAAGCAAAAAGGCAACAATGGGTGCAGAGGCAGGGGAACTGGCAGGGTACAGCACAAAGCATCAGGAGGCAAGCAAAAAGGCAACAATGGGTGTGGAGGCAGGGGAACTGGCAGGGTACGGCACAAAGCATCAGGAGGGCCAGCAAAAAGGCAACAATGGGTGCGGAGGCAGGGGAACTGGCAGGGTACGGCACAAAGCATCGGGAGGCAAGCAAAAAGGCAACAATGGGTGCAGAGGCAGGGGAACTGGCAGGGTACGGCACAAAGCATCAGGAGGCAAGCAAAAAGGCAACAATGGGTGTGGAGGCAGGGGAACTGGCAGGGTACGGCACAAAGCATCGGGAGGGCCAGCAAAAAGGCAACAATGGGTGCGGAGGCAGGGGAACTGGCAGGGTACGGCACAAAGCATCGGGAGCTCAAGCAAAAAGGCAACAATGGGTGCGGAGGCAGGGGAACTGGCAGGGTACGGCACAAAGCATCGGGAGCTCAAGCAAAAAGGCAACAATGGGTGTGGAGGCAGGGGAACTGGCAGGGTACGGCACAAAGCATCGAGAGGCAAGCAAAAAGGCAACAATGGGTGCGGAGGCAGGGGAACTGGCAGGGTACGGCACAAAGCATCGGGAGCTCAAGCAAAAAGGCAACAATGGGTGCGGAGGCAGGGGAACTGGCAGGGTACGGCACAAAGCATCGGGAGCTCAAGCAAAAAGGCAACAATGGGTGCGGAGGCAGGGGAACTGGCAGGGTACGGCACAAAGCATCGGGAGCTCAAGCAAAAAGGCAACAATGGGTGTGGAGGCAGGGGAACTGGCAGGGTACGGCACAAAGCATCGAGAGGCAAGCAAAAAGGCAACAATGGGTGCGGAGGCAGGGGAACTGGCAGGGTATGGCACAAAGCATCGGGAGGGCCAGCAAAAAGGCAACAATGGGTGCGGAGGCAGGGGAACTGGCAGGGTATGGCACAAAGCATCGGGAGGGCCAGCAAAAAGGCAACAATGGGTGCGGAGGCAGGGGAACTGGCAGGGTACGGCACAAAGCATCGGGAGCTCAAGCAAAAAGGCAACAATGGGTGTGGAGGCAGGGGAACTGGCAGGGTACGGCACAAAGCATCGGGAGGCAAGCAAAAAGGCAACAATGGGTGCGGAGGCAGGGGAACTGGCAGGGTATGGCACAAAGCATCGGGAGGGCCAGCAAAAAGGCAACAATGGGTGCGGAGGCAGGGGAACTGGCAGGGTATGGCACAAAGCATCGGGAGGGCCAGCAAAAAGGCAACAATGGGTGCGGAGGCAGGGGAACTGGCAGGGTACGGCACAAAGCATCGGGAGGCAAGCAAAAAAGCAACAATGGGTGCGGAGGCAGGGGAACTGGCAGGGTACGGCACAAAGCATCGGGAGCTCAAGCAAAAAGGCAACAATGGGTGCGGAGGCAGGGGAACTGGCAGGGTACGGCACAAAGCATCGGGAGGGCCAGCAAAAAGGCAACAATGGGTGCGGAGGCAGGGGAACTGGCAGGGTACGGCACAAAGCATCGGGAGGGCCAGCAAAAAGGCAACAATGGGTGCGGAGGCAGGGGAACTGGCAGGGTATGGCACAAAGCATCGGGAGGGCCAGCAAAAAGGCAACAATGGGTGCGGAGGCAGGGGAACTGGCAGGGTATGGCACAAAGCATCGGGAGGGCCAGCAAAAAGGCAACGATGGGTGCGGAGGCAGGGGAACTGGCAGGGTACGGCACAAAGCATCGGGAGGGCCAGCAAAAAAGCAACGATGGGTGCGGAGGCAGGGGAACCAGGAGAGTATCAACGGTGGGGGAGGCTGTGGGAGAGGTTCAGGAGTGGACTGTCCAGAAAGATTGCGAGAAGCACCAGTCGTGGGTGAAGATCTGAAGAGCCGCCATATTGACCGCTTTGTGTCTTGGCCTCACTGAAACCATAACCTCCTGTGACAGAGTAGAAGCAGAGACCCCAGTAGTGACACCAGCCGATGGGGGCCAGAAAAGGAGAGTTTCTACATTTTTTTGGAAACGTTACATGGCTCCATATCATATTTTGTGAACAAAGCTGAGGTTGTCCAGTCATCCTGACTCTGTCGGGGGCCTCGTTGGGGGAACGGTGACTGTTCAGATTGGAGATGGCGCGGGGACTTCCGGTTTGCCCCTCTTACAAGTTAAAGAAGTGGTGTCCTAAAAGTATCGCGACCCCTGAGGGTGTTGGAGCAACCTTACAGGCTTTTGGGGTTTAGTTTATGGCTCGTGAGACTAGGACATACTCAGCTCCAGCTCTCTCCAGTACAGGCCGGAGGGTTGGTTTATTTTATACCGTTCATAGTGAATACAAAGCTCTGTACAGGTAGGCGCTTCTTACATGACAAATAGAAAAGTATATAGCGGCATAATAAGACAGACCCCGTGACCACCCGACTGCGTCCCACCCGTCATCAGTCTTTGATCTGAATAGTTCTAACTGTATACAGTGAGCTCCCCCTTGTGGTGGCTGTAATAATACTGAACAGTTGTGACTGTATGCAGTGAGCTCCCCCTTGTGGTGGCTGTAATAATACTGAACAGTTCTGACTGTATGCAGTGAGCTCCCCCTTGTGGTGGCTGTAGTAATACTGAACAGTTCTGACTGTATGCAGTGAGCTCCCCCTTGTGGTGGCTGTAATAATACTGAACAGTTCTGACTGTATGCAGTGAGCTCCCCCTTGTGGTGGCTGTAATAATACTGAACAGTTCTGACTGTATGCAGTGAGCTCCCCCTTGTGGTGGCTGTAATAATACTGAACAGTTCTGACTGTATGCAGTGAGCTCCCCCTTGTGGTGGCTGTAATAATACTGAACAGTTCTGACTGTATGCAGTCAGCTCCCCCTTGTGGTGGCTGTAATAATACTGAACAGTTCTGACTGTATGCAGTCAGCTCCCCCTTGTGGTGGCTGTAATAATACTGAACAGTTCTGACTGTATGCAGTGAGCTCCCCCTTGTGGTGGCTGTAATAATACTGAACAGTTCTGACTGTATGCAGTCAGCTCCCCCTTGTGGTGGCTGTAATAATACTGAACAGTTGTGACTGTATGCAGTCAGCTCCCCCTTGTGGTGGCTGTAATAATACTGAACAGTTCTGACTGTATGCAGTGAGCTCCCCCTTGTGGTGGCTGTAATAATACTGAACAGTTCTGACTGTATGCAGTGAGCTCCCCCTTGTGGTGGCTGTAATAATACTGAACAGTTGTGACTGTATGCAGTGAGCTCCCCCTTGTGGTGGCTGTAATAATACTGAACAGTTGTGACTGTATGCAGTGAGCTCCCCCTTGTGGTGGCTGTAATAATACTGAACAGTTGTGACTGTATGCAGTGAGCTCCCCCTTGTGGTGGCTGTAATAATACTGAACAGTTGTGACTGTATACAGTGAGCTCCCCCTTGTGGTGGCTGTAATAATACTGAACAGTTGTGACTGTATGCAGTGAGCTCCCCCTTGTGGAGGCTGTAATAATACTGAACAGTTGTGACTGTATGCAGTGAGCTCCCCCTTGTGGAGGCTGTAATAATACTGAACAGTTGTGACTGTATACAGTGAGCTCCCCCTTGTGGTGGCTGTAATAATACTGAACAGTTGTGACTGTATGCAGTGAGCTCCCCCTTGTGGTGGCTGTAATAATACTGAACAGTTCTGACTGTATGCAGTGAGCTCCCCCTTGTGGTGGCTGTAATAATACTGAACAGTTCTGACTGTATGCAGTGAGCTCCCCCTTGTGGTGGCTGTAATAATACTGAACAGTTCTGACTGTATGCAGTCAGCTCCCCCTTGTGGTGGCTGTAATAATACTGAACAGTTCTGACTGTATGCAGTCAGCTCCCCCTTGTGGTGGCTGTAATAATACTGAACAGTTCTGACTGTATGCAGTGAGCTCCCCCTTGTGGTGGCTGTAATAATACTGAACAGTTCTGACTGTATGCAGTCAGCTCCCCCTTGTGGTGGCTGTAATAATACTGAACAGTTGTGACTGTATGCAGTCAGCTCCCCCTTGTGGTGGCTGTAATAATACTGAACAGTTCTGACTGTATGCAGTCAGCTCCCCCTTGTGGTGGCTGTAATAATACTGAACAGTTGTGACTGTATGCAGTGAGCTCCCCCTTGTGGTGGCTGTAATAATACTGAACAGTTCTGACTGTATGCAGTGAGCTCCCCCTTGTGGTGGCTGTAATAATACTGAACAGTTCTGACTGTATGCAGTGAGCTCCCCCTTGTGGTGGCTGTAATAATACTGAACAGTTGTGACTGTATGCAGTGAGCTCCCCCTTGTGGTGGCTGTAATAATACTGAACAGTTGTGACTGTATGCAGTGAGCTCCCCCTTGTGGTGGCTGTAATAATACTGAACAGTTGTGACTGTATGCAGTGAGCTCCCCCTTGTGGTGGCTGTAATAATACTGAACAGTTGTGACTGTATACAGTGAGCTCCCCCTTGTGGTGGCTGTAATAATACTGAACAGTTGTGACTGTATGCAGTGAGCTCCCCCTTGTGGAGGCTGTAATAATACTGAACAGTTGTGACTGTATGCAGTGAGCTCCCCCTTGTGGAGGCTGTAATAATACTGAACAGTTGTGACTGTATACAGTGAGCTCCCCCTTGTGGTGGCTGTAATAATACTGAACAGTTGTGACTGTATACAGTGAGCTCCCCCTTGTGGTGGCTGTAATAATACTGAACAGTTGTGACTGTATGCAGTGAGCTCCCCCTTGTGGAGGCTGTAATAATACTGAACAGTTGTGACTGTATGCAGTGAGCTCCCCCTTGTGGTGGCTGTAATAATACTGAACAGTTGTGACTGTATGCAGTGAGCGCCCCCTTGTGGTGGCTGTAATAATACTGAACAGTTGTGACTGTATGCAGTGAGCTCCCCCTTGTGGTGGCTGTAAGAAGACAGAAATGTATGTCTATGCGGAAGATATGAGCTCAGATTGATATAAAGATTAAGAAATGAATCCACTCACAACCGGCGCTATTTAGATAAGAAAAATAAAACGTTCAATAGTGGACATTCATTTTAAGCAGACCATTGGCCGTCAATTAGGGCTGCAACATTGTAAAAATATCTGATCTGTAATATGACCAGAATGAATTGTTTAGGACTTAGCCTGTCCTTCGGACAGGACAACAATATGAGGTTGATGAGTCCCGTAGCGGATGCAAGTAGACCATGTGCAGAGCCAGAACCCACCGCTCCGTACGCCCTGTAGTGTCCATTCTCCATTACTGCAGCTCAGTTCCTATTAAAGTGAATATGATCTGAGCTGCAGTACCCATGTACAACCACTAAGCGCGGTCTCCTTCCAGCTGCCATTGGATGTGATAATGGCTGAGTCCACCGACTCTTAAGTCCCCGATTGTGAAGTGATCTCCATCCATATCTCGCTATCAAACTTGAGTGAAGCTCTTTACAGTCACATCCAGCAGCTAATGAGTTAAATTGCACCTCACGATAGTCCTCCGGTCCCCTCCCCGTTCTCTGTGCCGCAAGGGCCCTGAGTCCTTACATTCAAGAATGGATTTAATTATCGTTGCATTAAACGAGTTTACACAGGAGGTGAGATGGAACTAAAGGAAGAACATTTGATTTACATGCTAATTATTTGGGAGAATGAGACGAGTATTAGGAGGACCTCTACGTGTCGGAGGATATAAATATACTGTGGATTCAGGGGGTGAAGGACGCGGTCAGAAGAAAAGCCAAAGTAGCCCGTTCTATCTGTAGAAACGAAGAGTAACGGCAAAGCGGGATCACTGCAGATTCCATCACAGAACACACGAGATCACAAATGTATCACAACAAAGAGTAACAGCAAAGCGGGATCACTGCAGATTCCATCACACAACACACGAGATTACAAATGTATCAACACAAAGAGTAACAGCAAAGCGGGATCACTGCAGATTCCATCACACAACACACGAGATCACAAATGTATCAACACAAAGAGTAACGGCAAAGCGGGATCACTGCAGATTCCATCACACAACACACGAGATTACAAATGTATCACAACAAAGAGTAACGGCAAAGCGGGATCACTGCAGATTCCATCACACAACACACGAGATTACAAATGTATCACAACAAAGAGTAACAGCAAAGCGGGATCACTGCAGATTCCATCACAGAACACACGAGATCACAAATGTATCAACACAAAGAGTAACGGCAAAGCGGGATCACTGCAGATTCCATCACACAACACACGAGATTACAAATGTATCACAACAAAGAGTAACGGCAAAGCGGGATCACTGCAGATTCCATCACAGAACACACGAGATTACAAATGTATCACAACAAAGAGTAACGGCAAAGCGGGAAAACTGCAGATTCCATCACAGAACACACGAGATCACAAATGTATCAACACAAAGAGTAACGGCAAAGCGGGATCACTGCAGATTCCATCACAGAACACACGAGATCACAAATGTATCAACACAAAGAGTAACGGCAAAGCGGGATCACTGCAGATTCCATCACAGAACACACGAGATTACAAATGTATCACAACAAAGAGTAACGGCAAAGCGGGATCACTGCAGATTCCACCACACAACACACGAGATTACAAATGTATCACAACAAAGAGTAACGGCAAAGCGGGATCACTGCAGATTCCATCACACAACACACGAGATTACAAATGTATCACAACAAAGAGTAACGGCAAAGCGGGATCACTGCAGATTCCATCACAGAACACACGAGATTACAAATGTATCACAACAAAGAGTAACGGCAAAGCGGGATCACTGCAGATTCCATCACACAACACACGAGATTACAAATGTATCATAACAAAGAGTAACGGCAAAGCGGGATCACTGCAGATTCCATCACACAACACACGAGATTACAAATGTATCACAACAAAGAGTAACGGCAAAGCGGGAACACTGCAGATTCCATCACACAACACACGAGATTACAAATGTATCACAACAAAGAGTAACGGCAAAGCGGGATCACTGCAGATTCCATCACAGAACACACGAGATTACAAATGTATCACAACAAAGAGTAACGGCAAAGCGGGATCACTGCAGATTCCATCACACAACACACGAGATTACAAATGTATCACAACAAAGAGTAACGGCAAAGCGGGAACACTGCAGATTCCATCACACAACACACGAGATTACAAATGTATCACAACAAAGAGTAACAGCAAAGCGGGAACACTGCAGATTCCATCACACAACACACGAGATTACAAATGTATCACAACAAAGAGTAACAGCAAAGCGGGATCACTGCAGATTCCATCACACAACACACGAGATTACAAATGTATCACAACAAAGAGTAACAGCAAAGCGGGATCACTGCAGATTCCATCACACAACACACGAGATTACAAATGTATCACAACAAAGAGTAACGGCAAAGCGGGATCACTGCAGATTCCATCACACAACACACGAGATTACAAATGTATCATAACAAAGAGTAACGGCAAAGCGGGATCACTGCAGATTCCATCACACAACACACGAGATTACAAATGTATCACAACAAAGAGTAACGGCAAAGCGGGATCACTGCAGATTCCATCACAGAACACACGAGATTACAAATGTATCACAACAAAGAGTAACGGCAAAGCGGGATCACTGCAGATTCCATCACACAACACACGAGATTACAAATGTATCACAACAAAGAGTAACGGCAAAGCGGGAACACTGCAGATTCCATCACACAACACACGAGATTACAAATGTATCACAACAAAGAGTAACAGCAAAGCGGGAACACTGCAGATTCCATCACACAACACACGAGATTACAAATGTATCACAACAAAGAGTAACAGCAAAGCGGGATCACTGCAGATTCCATCACACAACACACGAGATTACAAATGTATCACAACAAAGAGTAACGGCAAAGCGGGATCACTGCAGATTCCATCACAGATCACACGAGATTACAAATGTATCACAACAAAGAGTAACAGCAAAGCGGGAACACTGCAGATTCCACCACACAACACACGAGATTACAAATGTATCACAACAAAGAGTAACGGCAAAGCGGGATCACTGCAGATTCCATCACAGAACACACGAGATTACAAATGTATCACAACAAAGAGTAACGGCAAAGCGGGATCACTGCAGATTCCATCACACAACACACGAGATTACAAATGTATCACAACAAAGAGTAACGGCAAAGCGGGAACACTGCAGATTCCATCACACAACACACGAGATTACAAATGTATCACAACAAAGAGTAACAGCAAAGCGGGAACACTGCAGATTCCATCACACAACACACGAGATTACAAATGTATCACAACAAAGAGTAACAGCAAAGCGGGATCACTGCAGATTCCATCACACAACACACGAGATTACAAATGTATCACAACAAAGAGTAACGGCAAAGCGGGATCACTGCAGATTCCATCACAGATCACACGAGATTACAAATGTATCACAACAAAGAGTAACAGCAAAGCGGGAACACTGCAGATTCCACCACACAACACACGAGATTACAAATGTATCACAACAAAGAGTAACGGCAAAGCGGGATCACTGCAGATTCCATCACAGAACACACGAGATTACAAATGTATCACAACAAAGAGTAACAGCAAAGCGGGATCACTGCAGATTCCATCACACAACACACGAGATTACAAATGTATCACAACAAAGAATAACGGCAAAGCGGGATCACTGCAGACTCCATCACACAACACACGAGATTACAAATGTATCACAACAAAGAGTAACGGCAAAGCGGGAACACTGCAGATTCCATCACACAACACACGAGATTACAAATGTATCACAACAAAGAGTAACGGCAAAGCGGGATCACTGCAGATTCCATCACAGAACACACGAGATTACAAATGTATCACAACAAAGAGTAACAGCAAAGCGGGATCACTGCAGATTCCATCACACAACACACGAGATTACAAATGTATCACAACAAAGAATAACGGCAAAGCGGGATCACTGCAGATTCCATCACACAACACACGAGATTACAAATGTATCACAACAAAGAGTAACGGCAAAGCAGGATCACTGCAGATTCCATCACACAACACACGAGATTACAAATGTATCACAACAAAGAGTAACAGCAAAGCGGGAACACTGCAGATTCCATCACACAACACACGAGATCACAAATGTATCACAACAAAGAGTAACAGCAAAGCGGGAACACGGCAGATTCCATCACACAACACACGAGATTACAAATGTATCACAACAAAGAGTAACGGCAAAGCGGGAACACTGCAGATTCCATCACACAACACACGAGATTACAAATGTATCACAACAAAGAGTAACAGCAAAGCGGGATCACTGCAGATTCCATCACACAACACACGAGATTACAAATGTATCACAACAAAGAGTAACGGCAAAGCGGGAACACTGCAGATTCCATCACAGAACACACGAGATTACAAATGTATCACAACAAAGAGTAACGGCAAAGCGGGAACACTGCAGATTCCATCACACAACACACGAGATTACAAATGTATCACAACAAAGAGTAACGACAAAGCGGGAACACTGCAGATTCCATCACACAACACACGAGATTACAAATGTATCACAACAAAGAGTAACGGCAAAGCGGGATCACTGCAGATTCCATCACACAACACACGAGATTACAAATGTATCACAACAAAGAGTAACAGCAAAGCGGGATCACTGCAGATTCCATCACACAACACACGAGATTACAAATGTATCACAACAAAGAGTAACAGCAAAGCGGGAACACTGCAGATTCCATCACACAACACACGAGATTACAAATGTATCACAACAAAGAGTAACAGCAAAGCGGGATCACTGCAGATTCCATCACACAACACACGAGATTACAAATGTATCACAACAAAGAGTAACGGCAAAGCGGGAACACTGCAGATTCCATCACACAACACACGAGATCACAAATGTATCACAACAAAGAGTAACGGCAAAGCGGGATCACTGCAGATTCCATCACACAACACACGAGATTACAAATGTATCACAACAAAGAGTAACAGCAAAGCGGGATCACTGCAGATTCCATCACACAACACACGAGATTACAAATGTATCACAACAAAGAGTAACGGCAAAGCGGGATCACTGCAGATTCCATCACACAACACACGAGATTACAAATGTATCACAACAAAGAGTAACGGCAAAGCGGGATCACTGCAGATTCCATCACACAACACACGAGATTACAAATGTATCACAACAAAGAGTAACGGCAAAGCGGGATCACTGCAGATTCCATCACACAACACACGAGATTACAAATGTATCACAACAAAGAGTAACGGCAAAGCGGGAACACTGCAGATTCCATCACACAACACACGAGATTACAAATGTATCACAACAAAGAGTAACGGCAAAGCGGGATCACTGCAGATTCCACCACACAACACACGAGATTACAAATGTATCACAACAAAGAGTAACGGCAAAGCGGGATCACTGCAGATTCCATCACACAACACACGAGATTACAAATGTATCACAACAAAGAGTAACGGCAAAGCGGGAACACTGCAGATTCCATCACAGAACACACGAGATTACAAATGTATCACAACAAAGAGTAACGGCAAAGCGGGAACACTGCAGATTCCATCACACAACACACGAGATTACAAATGTATCACAACAAAGAGTAACAGCAAAGCGGGATCACTGCAGATTCCATCACACAACACACGAGATTACAAATGTATCACAACAAAGAGTAACGGCAAAGCGGGAACACTGCAGATTCCATCACACAACACACGAGATTACAAATGTATCACAACAAAGAATAACAGCAAAGCGGGATCACTGCAGATTCCATCACACAACACACGAGATTACAAATGTATCACAACAAAGAGTAACAGCAAAGCGGGAACACTACAGATTCCATCACAGAACACACGAGATTACAAATGTATCACAACAAAGAGTAACGGCAAAGCGGGATCACTGCAGATTCCATCACACAACACACGAGACTACAAATGTATCACAACAAAGAGTAACGGCAAAGCGGGAACACTACAGATTCCATCACAGAACACACGAGATTACAAATGTATCACAACAAAGAGTAACAGCAAAGCCGGATCACTGCAGATTCCATCACACAACACACGAGATTACAAATGTATCACAACAAAGAGTAACGGCAAAGCGGGATCACTGCAGATTCCACCACAGAACACACGAGATTACAAATGTATCACAACAAAGAGTAACGGCAAAGCGGAATCACTGCAGATTCCATCACACAACACACGAGATTACAAATGTATCACAACAAAGAGTAACAGCAAAGCGGGATCACTGCAGATTCCATCACACAACACACGAGATTACAAATGTATCACAACAAAGAGTAACAGCAAAGCGGGATCACTGCAGATTCCATCACACAACACACGAGATTACAAATGTATCACAACAAAGAGTAACGGCAAAGCGGGAACACTGCAGATTCCATCACACAACACACGAGATTACAAATGTATCACAACAAAGAGTAACGGCAAAGCGGGATCACTGCAGATTCCATCACACAACACACGAGATTACAAATGTATCACAACAAAGAGTAACAGCAAAGCCGGATCACTGCAGATTCCATCACACAACACACGAGATTACAAATGTATCACAACAAAGAGTAACGGCAAAGCGGGATCACTGCAGATTCCATCACACAACACACGAGATTACAAATGTATCACAACAAAGAGTAACGGCAAAGCGGGATCACTGCAGATTCCATCACAGAACACACGAGATTACAAATGTATCACAACAAAGAGTAACGGCAAAGCGGGATCACTGCAGATTCCATCACACAACACACGAGATTACAAATGTATCACAACAAAGAGTAACGGCAAAGCGGGATCACTGCAGATTCCATCACACAACACACGAGATTACAAATGTATCACAACAAAGAGTAACGGCAAAGCGGGATCACTGCAGATTCCATCACACAACACACGAGATTACAAATGTATCATAACAAAGAGTAACGGCAAAGCGGGATCACTGCAGATTCCATCACAGAACACACGAGATTACAAATGTATCACAACAAAGAGTAACGGCAAAGCGGGATCACTGCAGATTCCATCACACAACACACGAGATTACAAATGTATCACAACAAAGAGTAACGGTAAAGCGGGATCACTGCAGATTCCATCACACAACACACGAGATTACAAATGTATCACAACAAAGAGTAACGGCAAAGCGGGAACACTGCAGATTCCATCACACAACACACGAGATTACAAATGTATCACAACAAAGAGTAACAGCAAAGCGGGATCACTGCAGATTCCATCACACAACACACGAGATTACAAATGTATCACAACAAAGAGTAACAGCAAAGCGGGATCACTGCAGATTCCATCACACAACACACGAGATTACAAATGTATCACAACAAAGAGTAACGGCAAAGCGGGATCACTGCAGATTCCATCACACAACACACGAGATTACAAATGTATCACAACAAAGAGTAACGGCAAAGCGGGATCACTGCAGATTCCATCACAGAACACACGGGATTACAAATGTATCACAACAAAGAGTAACGGCAAAGCGGGATCACTGCAGATTCCATCACACAACACACGAGATTACAAATGTATCACAACAAAGAGTAACAGCAAAGCGGGATCACTGCAGATTCCATCACAGAACACACGAGATTACAAATGTATCACAACAAAGAGTAACGGCAAAGCGGGATCACTGCAGATTCCATCACAGAACACACGAGATTACAAATGTATCACAACAAAGAGTAACGGCAAAGCGGGATCACTGCAGATTCCATCACACAACACACGAGATTACAAATGTATCACAACAAAGAGTAACGGCAAAGCGGGATCACTGCAGATTCCACCACACAACACACGAGATTACAAATGTATCACAACAAAGAGTAACGGCAAAGCGGGATCACTGCAGATTCCATCACACAACACACAAGATTACAAATGTATCACAACAAAGAGTAACGGCAAAGCGGGATCACTGCAGATTCCATCACACAACACACAAGATTACAAATGTATCACAACAAAGAGTAACGGCAAAGCGGGATCACTGCAGATTCCATCACACAACACACAAGATTACAAATGTATCACAACAAAGAGTAACGGCAAAGCGGGATCACTGCAGATTCCATCACACAACACACGAGATTACAAATGTATCACAACAAAGAGTAACGGCAAAGCGGGATCACTGCAGATTCCATCACACAACACACGAGATTACAAATGTATCACAACAAAGAGTAACGGCAAAGCGGGATCACTGCAGATTCCATCACACAACACACGAGATTACAAATGTATCACAACAAAGAGTAACGGCAAAGCGGGATCACTGCAGATTCCATCACACAACACACGAGATTACAAATGTATCACAACAAAGAGTAACGGCAAAGCGGGATCACTGCAGATTCCATCACACAACACACGAGATTACAAATGTATCACAACAAAGAGTAACGGCAAAGCGGGATCACTGCAGATTCCATCACACAACACACGAGATTACAAATGTATCACAACAAAGAGTAACGGCAAAGCGGGAACACTGCAGATTCCATCACACAACACACGAGATTACAAATGTATCACAACAAAGAGTAACGGCAAAGCGGGATCACTGCAGATTCCATCACACAACACACGAGATTACAAATGTATCACAACAAAGAGTAACGGCAAAGCGGGAACACTGCAGATTCCATCACACAACACACGAGATTACAAATGTATCACAACAAAGAGTAACGGCAAAGCGGGATCACTGCAGATTCCACCACACAACACACGAGATTACAAATGTATCACAACAAAGAGTAACGGCAAAGCGGGATCACTGCAGATTCCATCACAGAACACACGAGATTACAAATGTATCATAACAAAGAGTAACGGCAAAGCGGGATCACTGCAGATTCCATCACACAACACACGAGATTACAAATGTATCACAACAAAGAGTAACAGCAAAGCGGGATCACTGCAGATTCCATCACACAACACACGAGATTACAAATGTATCAACACAAAGAGTAACGGCAAAGCGGGATCACTGCAGATTCCACCACACAACACACGAGATTACAAATGTATCACAACAAAGAGTAACGGCAAAGCGGGATCACTGCAGATTCCATCACACAACACACGAGATTACAAATGTATCAACACAAAGAGTAACGGCAAAGCGGGATCACTGCAGACTCCATCACACAACACACGAGATTACAAATGTATCACAACAAAGAGTAACAGCAAAGCGGGATCACTGCAGATTCCATCACACAACACACGAGATTACAAATGTATCACAACAAAGAGTAACGGCAAAGCGGGATCACTGCAGATTCCACCACACAACACACGAGATTACAAATGTATCACAACAAAGAGTAACGGCAAAGCGGGATCACTGCAGATTCCATCACAGAACACACGAGATTACAAATGTATCACAACAAAGAGTAACGGCAAAGCGGGATCACTGCAGATTCCACCACAGAACACACGAGATTACAAATGTATCACAACAAAGAGTAACGGCAAAGCGGGATCACTGCAGATTCCATCACAGAACACACGAGATTACAAATGTATCACAACAAAGAGTAACGGCAAAGCGGGATCACTGCAGATTCCATCACAGAACACACGAGATTACAAATGTATCACAACAAAGAGTAACGGCAAAGCGGGATCACTGCAGATTCCATCACACAACACACGAGATTACAAATGTATCATAACAAAGAGTAACGGCAAAGCGGGATCACTGCAGATTCCATCACACAACACACGAGATTACAAATGTATCACAACAAAGAGTAACAGCAAAGCGGGATCACTGCAGATTCCATCACACAACACACGAGATTACAAATGTATCATAACAAAGAGTAACGGCAAAGCGGGATCACTGCAGATTCCATCACACAACACACGAGATTACAAATGTATCACAACAAAGAGTAACGGCAAAGCGGGATCACTGCAGATTCCATCACAGAACACACGAGATTACAAATGTATCACAACAAAGAGTAACGGCAAAGCGGGATCACTGCAGATTCCACCACAGAACACACGAGATTACAAATGTATCACAACAAAGAGTAACGGCAAAGCGGGATCACTGCAGATTCCATCACAGAACACACGAGATTACAAATGTATCACAACAAAGAGTAACGGCAAAGCGGGATCACTGCAGATTCCATCACAGAACACACGAGATTACAAATGTATCACAACAAAGAGTAACGGCAAAGCGGGATCACTGCAGATTCCATCACACAACACACGAGATTACAAATGTATCATAACAAAGAGTAACGGCAAAGCGGGATCACTGCAGATTCCATCACAGAACACACGGGATTACAAATGTATCACAACAAAGAGTAACAGCAAAGCGGGATCACTGCAGATTCCATCACACAACACACGAGATTACAAATGTATCACAACAAAGAGTAACAGCAAAGCGGGATCACTGCAGATTCCATCACACAACACACGAGATTACAAATGTATCACAACAAAGAGTAACGGCGAAGCGGGAACACTGCAGATTCCATCACACAACACACGAGATCACAAATGTATCACAACAAAGAGTAACGGCAAAGCGGGATCACTGCAGACTCCATCACACAACACACGAGATTACAAATGTATCACAACAAAGAGTAACAGCAAAGCGGGATCACTGCAGATTCCATCACACAACACACGAGATTACAAATGTATCACAACAAAGAGTAACGGCAAAGCGGGATCACTGCAGATTCCACCACACAACACACGAGATTACAAATGTATCACAACAAAGAGTAACGGCAAAGCGGGATCACTGCAGATTCCATCACACAACACACGAGATTACAAATGTATCACAACAAAGAGTAACAGCAAAGCGGGATCACTGCAGATTCCATCACACAACACACGAGATTACAAATGTATCAACACAAAGAGTAACGGCAAAGCGGGATCACTGCAGATTCCACCACACAACACACGAGATTACAAATGTATCACAACAAAGAGTAACGGCAAAGCGGGATCACTGCAGATTCCATCACACAACACACGAGATTACAAATGTATCAACACAAAGAGTAACGGCAAAGCGGGATCACTGCAGACTCCATCACACAACACACGAGATTACAAATGTATCACAACAAAGAGTAACAGCAAAGCGGGATCACTGCAGATTCCATCACACAACACACGAGATTACAAATGTATCACAACAAAGAGTAACAGCAAAGCGGGATCACTGCAGATTCCATCACACAACACACGAGATTACAAATGTATCACAACAAAGAGTAACGGCAAAGCGGGATCACTGCAGATTCCATCACAGATCACACGAGATTACAAATGTATCACAACAAAGAGTAACGGCAAAGCGGGATCACTGCAGATTCCATCACACAACACACGAGATTACAAATGTATCACAACAAAGAGTAACGGCAAAGCGGGATCACTGCAGATTCCATCACACAACACACGAGATTACAAATGTATCACAACAAAGAGTAACGGCAAAGCGGGATCACTGCAGATTCCACCACACAACACACGAGATTACAAATGTATCACAACAAAGAGTAACGGCAAAGCGGGAACACTGCAGATTCCATCACACAACACACGAGATTACAAATGTATCACAACAAAGAGTAACGGCAAAGCGGGATCACTGCAGATTCCACCACACAACACACGAGATTACAAATGTATCACAACAAAGAGTAACGGCAAAGCGGGATCACTGCAGATTCCATCACACAACACACGAGATTACAAATGTATCACAACAAAGAGTAACAGCAAAGCGGGATCACTGCAGATTCCATCACACAACACACGAGATTACAAATGTATCACAACAAAGAGTAACGGCAAAGCGGGATCACTGCAGATTCCACCACACAACACACGAGATTACAAATGTATCACAACAAAGAGTAACGGCAAAGCGGGATCACTGCAGATTCCATCACAGAACACACGAGATTACAAATGTATCACAACAAAGAGTAACGGCAAAGCGGGATCACTGCAGATTCCACCACACAACACACGAGATTACAAATGTATCACAACAAAGAGTAACGGCAAAGCGGGAACACTGCAGATTCCATCACACAACACACGAGATTACAAATGTATCACAACAAAGAGTAACGGCAAAGCGGGATCACTGCAGATTCCACCACACAACACACGAGATTACAAATGTATCACAACAAAGAGTAACGGCAAAGCGGGATCACTGCAGATTCCATCACACAACACACGAGATTACAAATGTATCACAACAAAGAGTAACAGCAAAGCGGGATCACTGCAGATTCCATCACACAACACACGAGATTACAAATGTATCACAACAAAGAGTAACGGCAAAGCGGGATCACTGCAGATTCCACCACACAACACACGAGATTACAAATGTATCACAACAAAGAGTAACGGCAAAGCGGGATCACTGCAGATTCCATCACAGAACACACGAGATTACAAATGTATCACAACAAAGAGTAACGGCAAAGCGGGATCACTGCAGATTCCATCACACAACACACGAGATTACAAATGTATCACAACAAAGAGTAACGGCAAAGCGGGATCACTGCAGATTCCATCACACAACACACGGGATTACAAATGTATCACAACAAAGAGTAACGGCAAAGCGGGATCACTGCAGATTCCATCACACAACACACGAGATTACAAATGTATCACAACAAAGAGTAACGGCAAAGCGGGATCACTGCAGATTCCACCACAGAACACACGAGATTACAAATGTATCACAACAAAGAGTAACGGCAAAGCGGGATCACTGCAGATTCCATCACAGAACACACGAGATTACAAATGTATCACAACAAAGAGTAACGGCAAAGCGGGATCACTGCAGATTCCATCACACAACACACGAGATTACAAATGTATCACAACAAAGAGTAACAGCAAAGCGGGATCACTGCAGATTCCATCACACAACACACGAGATTACAAATGTATCATAACAAAGAGTAACGGCAAAGCGGGATCACTGCAGATTCCATCACACAACACACGAGATTACAAATGTATCACAACAAAGAGTAACAGCAAAGCGGGATCACTGCAGATTCCATCACACAACACACGAGATTACAAATGTATCACAACAAAGAGTAACGGCAAAGCGGGATCACTGCAGATTCCATCACACAACACACGAGATTACAAATGTATCACAACAAAGAGTAACGGCAAAGCGGGATCACTGCAGATTCCATCACACAACACACGAGATTACAAATGTATCACAACAAAGAGTAACGGCAAAGCGGGATCACTGCAGATTCCATCACACAACACACGAGATTACAAATGTATCACAACAAAGAGTAACGGCAAAGCGGGATCACTGCAGATTCCATCACACAACACACGAGATTACAAATGTATCACAACAAAGAGTAACGGCAAAGCGGGAACACTGCAGATTCCATCACACAACACACGAGATTACAAATGTATCACAACAAAGAGTAACAGCAAAGCGGGATCACTGCAGATTCCATCACACAACACACGAGATTACAAATGTATCACAACAAAGAGTAACAGCAAAGCGGGATCACTGCAGATTCCACCACACAACACACGAGATTACAAATGTATCACAACAAAGAGTAACGGCAAAGCGGGATCACTGCAGATTCCATCACAGAACACACGAGATTACAAATGTATCACAACAAAGAGCAACGGCAAAGCGGGATCACTGCAGATTCCATCACACAACACACGAGATTACAAATGTATCACAACAAAGAGTAACGGCAAAGCGGGATCACTGCAGATTCCATCACACAACACACGAGATCACAAATGTATCACAACAAAGAGTAACGGCAAAGCGGGATCACTGCAGATTCCATCACACAACACACGAGATTACAAATGTATCACAACAAAGAGTAACGGCAAAGCGGGATCACTGCAGATTCCATCACACAACACACGAGATTACAAATGTATCACAACAAAGAGTAACAGCAAAGCGGGATCACTGCAGATTCCATCACACAACACACGAGATTACAAATGTATCACAACAAAGAGTAACAGCAAAGCGGGATCACTGCAGATTCCATCACACAACACACGAGATTACAAATGTATCACAACAAAGAGTAACGGCAAAGCGGGATCACTGCAGATTCCATCACACAACACACGAGATTACAAATGTATCACAACAAAGAGTAACAGCAAAGCGGGATCACTGCAGATTCCATCACACAACACACGAGATTACAAATGTATCAACACAAAGAGTAACGGCAAAGCGGGATCACTGCAGATTCCATCACACAACACACGAGATTACAAATGTATCACAACAAAGAGTAACAGCAAAGCGGGATCACTGCAGATTCCATCACACAACACACGAGATTACAAATGTATCACAACAAAGAGTAACGGCAAAGCGGGATCACTGCAGATTCCATCACACAACACACGAGATTACAAATGTATCACAACAAAGAGTAACGGCAAAGCGGGATCACTGCAGATTCCATCACACAACACACGAGATCACAAATGTATCACAACAAAGAGTAACGGCAAAGCGGGATCACTGCAGATTCCATCACACAACACACGAGATTACAAATGTATCACAACAAAGAGTAACGGCAAAGCGGGATCACTGCAGATTCCATCACACAACACACGAGATTACAAATGTATCACAACAAAGAGTAACGGCAAAGCGGGATCACTGCAGATTCCATCACACAACACACGAGATCACAAATGTATCACAACAAAGAGTAACGGCAAAGCGGGATCACTGCAGATTCCATCACACAACACACGAGATTACAAATGTATCACAACAAAGAGTAACGGCAAAGCGGGATCACTGCAGATTCCATCACACAACACACGAGATTACAAATGTATCACAACAAAGAGTAACAGCAAAGCGGGATCACTGCAGATTCCATCACACAACACACGAGATTACAAATGTATCACAACAAAGAGTAACGGCAAAGCGGGATCACTGCAGATTCCATCACACAACACACGAGATTACAAATGTATCACAACAAAGAGTAACAGCAAAGCGGGAACACTGCAGATTCCATCACACAACACACGAGATCACAAATGTATCACAACAAAGAGTAACAGCAAAGCGGGATCACTGCAGATTCCATCACACAACACACGAGATTACAAATGTATCACAACAAAGAGTAACGGCAAAGCGGGATCACTGCAGATTCCATCACACAACACACGAGATTACAAATGTATCACAACAAAGAGTAACAGCAAAGCGGGATCACTGCAGATTCCATCACAGAACACACGAGATTACAAATGTATCACAACAAAGAGTAACAGCAAAGCGGGATCACTGCAGATTCCATCACACAACACACGAGATTACAAATGTATCACAACAAAGAGTAACAGCAAAGCGGGATCACTGCAGATTCCATCACACAACACACGAGATTACAAATGTATCACAACAAAGAGTAACGGCAAAGCGGGATCACTGCAGATTCCATCACACAACACACGAGATTACAAATGTATCACAACAAAGAGTAACAGCAAAGCGGGAACACTGCAGATTCCATCACACAACACACGAGATTACAAATGTATCACAACAAAGAGTAACGGCAAAGCGGGATCACTGCAGATTCCATCACACAACACACGAGATTACAAATGTATCACAACAAAGAGTAACAGCAAAGCGGGATCACTGCAGATTCCATCACACAACACACGAGACTACAAATGTATCACAACAAAGAGTAACAGCAAAGCGGGATCACTGCAGATTCCACCACACAACACACGAGATTACAAATGTATCACAACAAAGAGTAACAGCAAAGCGGGAACACTGCAGATTCCATCACACAACACACGAGATTACAAATGTATCACAACAAAGAGTAACAGCAAAGCGGGATCACTGCAGATTCCATCACACAACACACGAGATTACAAATGTATCACAACAAAGAGTAACGGCAAAGCGGGATCACTGCAGATTCCATCACACAACACACGAGATTACAAATGTATCATAACAAAGAGTAACGGCAAAGCGGAAACACTGCAGATTCCACCACACAACACACGAGATTACAAATGTATCACAACAAAGAGTAACAGCAAAGCGGGATCACTGCAGATTCCATCACACAACACACGAGATTACAAATGTATCACAACAAAGAGTAACAGCAAAGCGGGATCACTGCAGATTCCGTCAGAATCTTCATGAAAGTGATGTTTTTTCTTTTACACCAAAACCTCTTCAGGAGTAAAAAAAAAGTACAAAAAAACCCCTCCCTCATCTGTTCAGAAAAGTGCATTTCCCATAAACATGAATAGGAAGTTTTCCAGCCGTGTTGGTGCAGAGTGAGTTTCATTTTGCAGATTTTCCTCCGTTTTGTATTGACACGTTCTATTCACAGGCAAATGGACAAAAATAAGTCTCTACGTTCGGAGACATATAGGGACCTTCTCCTAGGTTACCTCCTAGCTAGCTGCCATAGCAACGAGACCACCATCTGCATCATCCTCCTTCCTTACTGTACGACAAGGGTTGAGCCGCCCAGGTGGATTAAACGAAGGAAGGACGGACGCGGATGATGTGAGTAGTAGTCCTCTGACCTTGGTAGGTTCCACATTGTAATCGTCTAATGATCCGCAGAAATTCCTGTGTCTATAAGCCGTCAGTATAATGGCCGGGGGGGTAATGTACCGGTGACTGTGCCGGTGACTGTGCCGGGGGGTGCAGGACTTTAGGAAGCAAAGTGTAAAATATTAGCAAATAGATTTTTTTTTTATGATTTTATGTGTTTTTACTCATTACATTTGCTCATCTGTTCCTGTAATTCCCATAGAAGTGAATGGAGAGCGCCACTGATGTCCGAGCACCTCTCTATTCATGCGGCAAAAGACCTCCTCACCAGGCGGGATGGGGTGGTGGGCGACTTTCATTCTGGGGACCCTCGTCTATTAGATATTTCTGTATTTTTGTACATTTCTGCTTGTGGTCAGATGATTTGTACAGGCACGCCGCATGTAATAAAGTCATAGACTACCCTCGCAGAATGCATTTACTGCGGACCCCCGATTATTGTAGGTGAAGAAGGGGGTGAGCGGCCGCACATTTTACCTTTTACATTGCCACGGGTAATATTCGCACCTACATCCCTGACATACTTAGATCTTGTTCTTTTCATCGGGGTAAGGTTTTTAGCTTTTAAGAAAGTTGCATAACTTTTAATTTCCTAAAAGCTGTAAATCCCCATCTAAGAGAACCGCTTCCCCCCTCCCCACGCGGCTTTGCGCTTTGGTGCAATGAACTGCAAAATTCTTAAAAGTTCCATAGAGGGACCGAGATACAGAGTAAAATTCTCATTTTTTTACATAAAAATGCAAAAAAAAAAAAGTCTGAAAAAGCAATAAATAAATCCCCAGTGTCGACCAATTGAAATATAACCTTCCCCGGCCTCCAGCAGTTCTTCTATTATCATTCATTCGCGGCTCCGTCCTCCGAATATTTTTTTTGCAAATTGGCAGTTGTTGCCAAGGCCGGGCTGACACGCCATGTTTCATTATATCGCAGCCCTCATTGCTTGTTGCTGTCAGCATTTGCAATGTGACCTCTGCAGTTTACGGTGTTATTAGCAGGTTACTGCTTCTTTATGTCATTTTCTCCTAAAATCAAACAATTTTCCTATAAATTTGTCATGTTCAGTTCTTTGTTCGGGAAGTAGTTGGGTGACAGCGACAGGTGAGGAACCAGCTGCACCGGACTCACTAATAACAAATCTGCTTTATAATGCACCACAGAGGGTTAAAGTGCTGCCGTCCAGAGCCGCTCACTTTACATTAATGTTACCGCTCCTCACACCTGCGGCACGTCCGTCATGTATCATGCACGTATCCTATTTATTAGCAGCCGGGGCTATTGGTAACAGCAAAGCCGTAATCTCACAAGGAGACTTTTGCAGCATCCCCAACTGTCATGGCGGCGTCAGGATCTCTGGAAACCACAGATTCTGGCACTCGGCCTGCTAACTTCTCTGGGAGACTCGGGCATCGACCCACAGACTTAGGCAGGCTAGCAAGATTTAATCTCTGCTGGTCTGCTTGTTAGTCTCTTTGATCACATGCTATGGGGGAGCGAGTCACATTCGCTCCCCTCCTACATATCCTGGCTGGTCTATTCCATTAATGCCAGCTATAGCTTTGCTATACCGGTCTGGTGAGGTGTTGTGATCCAGAATTACTGGTGGCTTTTGTGCAATATTGCTGTGAACAGTTGTTGTCTTTTTTTGCTGCTGCCTTCCTGTTCTTGCTTTTCTCCTTAGTCTCTTACTGTTTTTTCATGTGCATTTGCAGTTTGTCTGAGTTCTGGTTTTACTGTTAATCTGGGTTTCAATCACACTCCTTCCCCTTCCCTCCCTGGAGGGGGACATATTACTTCTGGTCAGGAGAATAGTAAGGCCTGGGATTCTGGTGTCTCCACCTTCAGGGGTAACCCAGAGGTTAGGGATAGCCTAGGGTCCCGTCGTGACCTGTAAATATGATGTTGTTCTCTTGAGGCTTCAGTTTGCTGTCCTAGCCCTGTATCTAAATGCTGTAAGGTATAGTAGTGGCTTGTTGGCATCACTCAGCACCACGGGCACTGTTGGATTTCTTGCCACTTGCGGCGCAGCAACACGACTACATTTGCTTTAATTATGTGGTGATTTGTAGCCGGCAACGTTTGTTTCAAGCATAGCCCCCAATCTTAAAGTTCGGAGATGGAAGAGCTGGGTTTGCAGCGATACATCACCCGCAGGACATGGGTGCGTCATCACGGCACCTTACCTTGGCCGGGGCATATAGATGCGGCAGAATGAAGACTTGTCCTCGGTGAAGAAAATCCTAGAATTGGGTCTATTCCTTTCCTGCAGAAAAATGTTTGTATTGGGCCAGAATTACTATTCTGTTGCATAGTAGGCGCTCCACTAAGCTGCTGGGTGGAAGGAGGATCACCATTGCTGCACAGCAGCGTTATGAATGCAGCTCTGGAGCACAATACAGGCTAGAACTCAGAATCACTACTAAGTAAGCCATGCATTGACAAAGATATTGAGCTTTAAAGACGAATCAACTTTAGAGGAAGATTATATAACACAGGAAACATTGCAGGTTTTGGGCATTGTGCCGCAGCGTGCCTCCTCAGCTGCTCGGAGCTGTATCCGTCTCTCCACGCGTCTGTATGGCAGCATTTACATTCCTGCTCATCGCTCCAGGAAGTGGTCGGAAAGTCGAGGAAAACTCAACGACTACTGAAAGGAAGATCTCTGCGGAAGGGGGGGTGCTAATATGTGGGGGGGTGCGGCGCTCATCTATTCCTCATTCCCAAGAGATAAACAGTCACTAGAAACATAATATAGGAAAAAGCAACCTCAGAGGGGCGAGTCCCGTAATCTTCTAGAAGCTGTGCAAAGTTCATATCCAGGATCACTCATGGGGCAAAAAAATGGACAGAAAGACGTCAACACCTGATGTGGAGTGGCCGAAGAAGTCAGTTCTTTACATGGGGACAACAGATAGAAGCTCTCGGTGATCAATAGGTGTGTGGATATACAAAAAACATATGCCAACGTGATGGCTGATCAGGGGTCTTTATAAGGCCTATTTACACAGGAGACTGCTCTGACAATACCCACTGGATGACAATTACTGAGAGGGGACTGGATGGGGACACTGTACCAGGATGGGGACATTGTACCAGGAAGGCTCCCAGGATAGAGGACATTATTACAGAAAGGGGACTGGATGGGGACCTTATATCAGGAAGAGGCCCAGGATGGAGGACATTATTACTGAGAGGGGTCTGGATATGGACATTGTACCAAGATGGGAGACATACCAAGAAGGGGCCTAGGATGGAGCATATTATTACTGAGAGGGGTCTGAATGGGGACATTGTACTAAGATGGGAGACATTATACCAGGAAGGGGCCCAGGATGGAGGACATAATTACTGAGAGGGGACTGGATGGGGACACTGTACCAGGAAGGGTCCCAGAGTGGAGGATATTATTACTGATAGGGGTCTGGATGGGGACACTGTACCAGGATGGGAGACATTATACCAAGAAGGGGCCCAGGATGGAGGATATTATTACTGCGAGGGGTCTGGATGGGGACATTGTACTAGGATGGGAGACATACCAAGAAGGGGCCCAGGATAGAGGACATTATTACTGAGAGGGGACTGGATGAGGACATTCTAGTAAAATGGGAGACATTATACCAGGAAGGGGCCCAGGATGGAGGACATTACTACTGAGAGGGGTCTGGATGGGGACATTGTACCATGATGTGAGACATACCAAGAAGGGGCCCAGGATAGAGGACATTATTACTGAGAGGGGACTGGATGGGGACATTGTACTAAAATGGGAGACATTATACCAGGAAGGGGCCTAGGATGGAGAACATTATTACTGAAAGGGGACTCGATTGTGACATTGTACTAAGATGGGAGACATTATACCAGGAAGGGGCCCAGGATGGAGGACATTACTACTGAGAGGGGATTGGATGGGGACATTGTACCAGGATGGGAGACGTTATACCAAGAAGGGGCCCAGGATAGAGGACATTATTACTGAGAGGGGATTGGATGGGGACACTGTGTTACGGGGGGAGCGGCAGATTAGGACCAGGGGGTATATATCCCAATCGCCAGTCGGGGCCCACCGTGCTCCAGATGGTAATGGAGCTGCTGGCACCCTGTGGGAGACTATAGAGCTGGATGGCTCTGAGATAACCCAGCAAACCGGTCACGTGTGTAGGGACACGTCAGACCGGACGACAACCCAGTTAGCGTGTCGCTGGAATTGACGCAACCCCGGCCACGTGTGGAGGAAACACGTCAGACAGGATGGTGACCAGGTAGCATTGACCGAGAAGACCGCTGCGACAGCGCCCTGTCGGCCACGTGTGTCAGACACGACAGGCCGAGCGGTCCTTCGATTAGCGTTTCTGGTCACTACTTGAATGGCCACGTGTGTAGAAGACACGTCAGACCAAGGGATTACACCAGTAGCGTTGACTGGGAAGCCAAGGATGATAATAGGTTCACACATCCAATCCTGGAACACCCTGTTAACTCCACAGGGGTTCTGGGGTGCGCTGTCCGTGCGCATAGGAGGCACAACCGGACAGGTGGCGCAACAGGTGCGTTGTCCGTGTGCGTAGGAGGCACAACTGAACAGGTGACGCAGCAGCCGCAGCCCAGTTAACGCCACTGGACTGCTCTAGCACAACAGGAACGGTAGCAAGGAAGCACGGCGCCTGACCCTGATGTGCTGAGCCACGAATCTTGGTGTGACAGGCACCGTTAGCCTAGCCCTACCTACCGCTTCCAACAAGGCTTATGCCACCAAGAACTCTAAACGAAGACTGCGCACCTCCATGTTGTCTCCAGCCCCTTTTATAACCTGGGTCCGCCCCAAACCCAGGGTGGAACCACCAAGGTCCAATAGCAGAGTGCCATGTCATCAGTGACGTCACATGCGACCTATCCGGAACCGCCACGTCATTGATGACCTCATGGCAGCCACGCCCCAAACACTTCACCAGTCATCGTCTGACAACCAATGGTGAGGTGCCAGATCATAGGGGCGGGCCTCTGCGAGCCAGTCCGGAGTTGCCACGTCATCAGGACACCTGACACCCTCTGCCCTATCAGGGCCTGCCACCTCACGGACATGCTCAGTGAGGTCCTTACCGGACCTAGCCTCTGATGCACTAAGTGCCTGAGCATGCTCAGTAGCCTGAGCAACAGGCTCAGAAATCAGACTATCTGCCTGAGCATGCTCAGTAGGCACATCCCAGAACTTAGACACAGCACGAAGTCCAAGTACCTGTGCAAAGAGGCTGTTAGGGTTAATTGTGGGAGCATGCTCAGTAGCCTGAACTGAGGACTTAGTCTCAGACATAACACAATCAGGCTGAGCATGCTCACTAGGCAAAACACCGGGCTTAGACTCTGGCTGGGGTAAATCTGCGCGCGCATGCGCACTAGCCGCCTCTCCACACTTAGACGTGGTGGAAGGAGCAGCCAACTGGACGACCCGAGGCACGGCCAAAAATGGCAGCCGGCGCCTGGGCACAACAGGAACCGCAGCAGGCTGCTTGCGGCTACGGCGGCGCCGGTTCGTAACACACTGTACCAGGATGGGAGACGTTATACCAAGAAGGGGCCCAGGATGGAGGATATTATTACTAAGAGGGGATTGGATGGGGACACTGTACCAGGATGGGAGATATTATACCAGGAAGGGGTGCAACATTAGGGACATTATTACTGAGAGGGGGTCTGGATGGGGACACTGTACCAGGATGGGAGACATTATACCAGGAAGGGGTGCAACATTAGGGACATTATTACTGAGAGGGGGTCTGGATGGGGACACTGTACCAGGATGGGAGACATTATACCAGGAAGGGGTGCAACATTAGGGACATTATTACTGAGAGGGGGTCTGGATGGGGACACTGTACCAGGATGGGAGACATTATACCAGGAAGGGGTGCAACATTAGGGGCATTATTACTGAGAGGGGGTCTGGATGGGGACACTGTACCAGGATGGGAGACATTATACCAAGAAGGGGCCCAGGATGGAGGACATTATTACTGAGACGGGATTGGATGGGGACATTGTACTAGGATGGGAGACATTATACCAGGAAGGGTCGCAGGATGGAGGACATTATTACTGAGAGGAGTCTGGATGGGGACACTGTACCCGGATGGAAGACGTTATAACATGAAAGGGTCCAGCATGAGGGACATTATTACTGAGAGGGGACTGGGTGGGTATATTGTACCACGATGGGAGATGTTATATCAGGAAGAGGTCCAGGATGGAAGACATTATTACTGAGAGGGGACTGGATGGGGACACTGTGCCAGGATGGGAGACATTATACCAGAAAGGGGCACAGGATGGAAGACATTATTACTGAGAGGGGTCTAGATGGGGACACTGTGCCAGGATGGGAGACATTATACCAGAAAGGGGCACAGGATGGAAGACATTATTACTGAGAGGGGACTGGATGGGGACACTGTGCCAGGATGGGAGACATTATACCAGAAAGGGGCACAGGATGGAAGACATTATTACTGAGAGGGGTCTAGATGGGGACACTGTACCAGGACGGGAGACATTATACCAGGAAGGGGTCCAACATGAGGGATATTATTACAGAGAGGGGACTGGATGGGGACATTGTACCAGCATGGGAGACATTGTACCAGGAAGGGGTCTAGGATGGAGGACATTATATAAGGAAGGGGCCCAGGATGAGATGAACAATATTATACCTCGAAGGAGCCCAGGATTGGGGAAATATATTATTGGAGGAGATTAGGATGAGGAACATTATTACTTTCTTTTTTGGGGGGGGGGGGGGGGGGGCAACAGGTATGTATTTATAGGAATTAGAATGCTACAAGGGCCCATACGTCCAAACCACATTCATGGGGAGCCAGGTCCAAACTTACACCGTGGCCCATCGGACCCTAGTTCCACCTCTCTGTGCACTTCTTAGGAGCTGAGCTGCTGTACTTCAGAAGGGTCATTGTACAGTGAACAGAGCTGAGCTCTTTCTCTCCGGTCACCATTTATATCTGGCTGCCACGGGCTCTGCACATACTTATCAGTGGGGGTGCTAGGCGCTGGACCACCACTGATCTGATATAGACGACCTGTCCCAAAAATAGGTAGTCGGTATCATAAACCTGGAAAATTCCCTGTCAGATGAACCAGCATTTGGGTAATAGCTTTCTAAGGTCTATGACTGGCTTTAGTCCTTTTGCTTATTACAATTTGCAGCCATAGACGTCTATGGAAAACAATACACTTGCATCCGATTTAATATGAAAGTATATGGACATTTCCTGAAATTAAAATATAAAAAAATAAGAATCCCGGCCCGTCCACTTGGACGATATCTCCAGAATTGGCCGCCATACTGTGCAGTCCATCGGGTAGTCAGGGACTTTTTGCCCCCGGCTCTGCTTTGTGCATAAGGCCTTGGTGAAATTACTAGTGTCCATCCACGGTATAACCCAGAGAAGTGGAGCAACAACGAGTAAAGATCACCGTGGTCCGGCTTTCAGAGACGCCATCAGTGGTCCTTGGAAATTTGTAGATTGTCCCTTAGGATCGATGGTTTCTTCAGACTATTGATCTGATTCCCCAGACCTCATCACCGCTTGGACACCTATAGCTGAGATCCCAGCATCTACAACCATGAATGGAAGCCAGACCATGCCTTCTGGAGACGATCGCTGGTCGGCCGCCGCAGCCTGAGCGCTAACAAAGACAGGGGAATCCCAAAAGATGTGACGAGAATATAGGAAATGCAAAAATACCGCCAGATAATATAGGAAATGCAAAAATACCGCCAGATAATATAGGATATGCAAAAATACCGCCAGATAATATAGGAAATGCAAAAATACCGCCAGATAATATAGGAAATGCAAAAATACCGCCAGATAATATAGGAAATGCAAAAATACCGCCAGATAATATAGGATATGCAAAAATACCGCCAGATAATATAGGAAATGCAAAAATACCGCCAGATAATATAGGAAATGCAAAAATACCGCCAGATAATATAGGAAATGCAAAAATACCGCCAGATAATATAGGAAATGCAAAAATACCGCCAGATAATATAGGAAATGCAAAAATACCGCCAGATAATATAGGAAATGCAAAAATACCGCCAGATAATATAGGATATGCAAAAATACCGCCAGATAATATAGGAAATGCAAAAATACCGCCAGATAATATAGGAAATGCAAAAATACCGCCAGATAATATAGGAAATGCAAAAATACCGCCAGATAATATAGGAAATGCAAAAATACCGCCAGATAATATAGGAAATGCAAAAATACCGCCAGATAATATAGGAAACGCAAAAATACCGCCAGATAATATAGGAAATGCAAAAATACCGCCAGATAATAAAGCAAATATCCACAAATATCCAATTGTATAAGTTCTTCAGTAAATATTCAGAAGCTGCTCTTTGGTAAGTTGATAGAGGCGCGTCGGCGCGGGTCCGTGCATCCATTGTACGCGCAGTCTGAATGTTGCCGGCAGATAAAGGCTCATTGAGAGCCGCCGTCCGCCCATTCGCTACATTCATGGCTTATTCTTAGCGCAGACCTGTGTTTATCTTCGTTTTTGCAGCGATTTTCCTCTCTTTTTGGCGGAGCGTGAGTGTAGTCTGCAGTCTGCTGATAAGCCTGTCCTCTTTTTCTGAGTTTATGACTATCTTTGTAAGAAGATGGCCAGCGCTTTATGTGCCTGTGATTCTACTACCTGGGTACATGCGGAACAAGCCATAAATAACTCGGGGGTCTCCGGACCCTAATCTGGCATGATGGTTTCAGAGGGATGGCAAGGTACTGGCGGGCGGAAATGGAGCACCCGCGGGGCAGGGGTTACACTACTCGTCGCCGGGCCGGTGATCTTGGGTCTGGGATGTCTCGGGTGGCCCCAGTAGGGGAATCTGAGATGGGATGAGGATGGGTGATGATGAAGATTTTGGGACTTGTCTCGTGACGCCACCTTCGGTATGCGGCTGGGGATTAGCCGCCGCTGCGGTCGCAGTCCTCTGGGGTGGATGGTGTTGTAGCTAGGATAGCTCAGCTTCCCGCAGGTGACACTAGGCCCCAGAGAGGATGATGGAGGTAGTAGTGACCATTGGCGACGATGCGCGGGGCAATGAAGGACTCACACAGCAGTAGCGGTTCCAGGTCTTTACTCACTGTCCGTGGGTTGCCCGGAGGCGCCGGTCTCCGCTGTGATGGGCCTCAGCCGATCCCGGATCCTTCGGAGCTCAGTGCTGGTGCGGTAGTCTGTAGTGCGGTATTCTTCCCCCTTGCGCGTTTAGTGTTGGATCCTCGTGGCATGAAGCTACTTGGGGACCCCGGTTCTTGTAATTCGGCTTCCGTCCCGTGTGCAGGTGGCACGGATCCGCTTTGGGGCCTGACTGTAATCACTACTCCGGACCCTATGTGCCACTGTGCTCCAGGATTCTGTGGAATCCCCCTGTCCGGCAGATACTGGTTGTCTAATGTAGAGTATGTTTCACCCTAGGATTCTGCACCCTGCACGGCGCCGGTTCCGAGGGAGCAATGAAGCTCTCCCCTCGGTGACCGTGTTTTTCTCCTTTGTCCTACAAGAGCTACCAATGATGAGCTCCTATCCTGGCCCCTCCTGGAACTCGCCTCTGCTGAATCTGTGTGGCTCCTGCTCCCCCCGGGTCCCTGTCTCTAGTGGGTGGAAGCCCCAGTGTTTGGATTACAACCTTAAGACCCTACCCTAGCCTGGTCCCCAGTGGGGAGGGCAACCTACGGAGTGTATTACCGTAAATGAATTGTATGTGATCCCTGCGCCGACCTCCTCTGGACCCGGGATGAGTACCGCACCTTAAGTGAGGTGCAGTACCCTGTGGCGACTGAAGCCTCAGGGGCTCCACAGAAATGTATGACTGCAAAAAATGGCGACCTCAGTTTATGGTCGGATCGAGACCAACAAGCCCCTTTTATTCTGGATGTTTCATCGGATCCCGTCTGTTTGTTCGGATTTCTTAGAAGCATGAAACACCGCACTAATGGGAAGCTCGAGGCATGGCCGACTTCCAGCAACGTACCCCGCAGCACCGGCCGGCGGGCGCTCACCGGCTCCGAGAGGCTGGCATGGCCCGGGGCGGTGTTTCCGCAGATAGCAGAGTATACGTGTGTCTGTTATCACATGGATATGCTACTTACGTGCTTTATAGTTCGGCGGAGGGAGGGGGGGGGGCAGCCATTTATCCTCCTGAGTCATCGGGTGCCACCTATGTAATGTGCCCTGTGTTCTTCCCTGACGGACGCTCCCTGGAGTTAGTGTCCGTTCTTTAATGCGACGAGGGGTGGAAAGTGTAAAACAAGCACTGATCTGAGCGGTAATTACCCTGAGTAATGCTCGGTGAGGGAAGTGTCAGCTCTGCGGGCAAGAACCCCGTCACTCTACAACCTGCAGACATGAGTATCTCTACAATAACAGGACAAGCTGCAAATAAAGCTCTATAAGCTTATCCCAGCTATATATCATCACATACAGGGCGATTATATCCTGGTGTATACATCACATGCTTATACCAGGCTTATACCAGGTGTATATCATCACAGGGCGATTCTGCAGGGTTCTATCGGGACACAGTTATGCTATATGTCTGTGACTGCGACGTGGCTGTGACTGCACCGGCCGCCTTTATCACCGGTCACTGTATAACACCTGTATTATACAAACTAGCGATATACAATATGTGGACAAAAATATGTGCCCCCCCCCATATTACACAGACACCCCATATTACACAGACACCCCATATTACACAGACACCCCATATTACACACACCCCCCATATTACACACACCCTCCATATTACACAGACACCCCATATTACACACACCCCATATTACACAGACACCCCATATTACACACACCACCCCATATTACACACACACCATATTACACACACCCCATATTACACAGACACCCCATATTACACAGACACCCCATATTACACATACACCCATATTACACACACAGGAGCTTTTCTGACCTCCTACTCTACACTCATAGACCTTAATATGGAGTCGTCCTCTGCAGATATAGCGGCTCCCGCTCTCCTGAGGAGGATTTCTACAAAAGTTTGGAGACGTCTGTGGGAGTTTTTGCCCCTTCATCCAGAATTTGTGGGGTCAGACCCTGATGTTGGGGGAGGCCGGGGTCACAGTCTCCGTTCTTGGATGTGGCCGAGGTCCGGGCTCTGTGCGGCCGCTCATCTCCCCCCTCCATGTCTGTACGGAGCTTGTGCACTGGGCACAGTCATGGGGGGCAGAAAAGGGTCTTCCCCAAACTGTTCACACAAAGCTGGAAGCTACAATTGTCCACAATGTCTTGTGCTGAAGAACTAAGATTTCCCTTCACTGGAACTAAGAGGCCGAGGCCGACCCCTGATAACAGCCCGGGGCATGATCCTCCTCCACCATCTGTACAGCACAATGCAGTCCTGATATCACCAAACCCAGACCCCTCCATCAGACGCAGATAGAGCAGTGTGACCGGTCACTGCACAGAACACGTCTCCTCCAGAGGCCAGTGGTGGCGGCTTTACACCGCTCCATCCAACACTCAGCATTGTGCTTGGTGATGTACGGCTCGGCATTGTGCTTGGTGATGTACGGCTCGGCATTGTGCTTGGTGATGTACGGCTCGGCATTGTGCTTGGTGATGTACGGCTCGTCATTGTGCTTGGTGATGTACGGCTCGGCATTGTGCTTGGTGATGTATGACTCGGCATTGTGCTTGGTGATGTACGGCTCGGCATTGTGCTTGGTGATGTACGGCTCGGCATTGTGCTTGGTGGTGTACGGCTCGGCATTGTGCTTGGTGATGTACGGCTCGGCATTGTGCTTGGTGATGTACGGCTCGGCATTGTGCTTGGTGATGTACGGCTCGGCATTGTGCTTGGTGATGTATGGCTCGGCATTGTGCTCGGTGATGTACGGCTCAGCATTGTGCTTGGTGATGTACGGCTCGGCATTGTGCTTGGTGATGTACGGCTCGGCATTGTGCTTGGTGATGTACGGCTCGGCATTGTGCTTGGTGATGTATGGCTCGGCATTGTGCTTGGTGATGTACGGCTCGGCATTGTGCTTGGTGATGTACGGCTCGGCATTGTGCTTGGTGATGTATGGCTCGGCATTGTGCTTGGTGATGTATGGCTCGGCATTGTGCTTGGTGATGTACGGCTCGGCATTGTGCTTGGTGATGTACGGCTCGGCATTGTGCTTGGTGGTGTACGGCTCGGCATTGTGCTTGGTGATGTACGGCTCGGCATTGTGCTTGGTGATGTACGGCTCGGCATTGTGCTTGGTGATGTACGGCTCGGCATTGTGCTTGGTGATGTATGGCTCGGCATTGTGCTCGGTGATGTACGGCTCGGCATTGTGCTTGGTGATGTACGGCTCGGCATTGTGCTTGGTGATGTACGGCTCGGCATTGTGCTTGGTGATGTACGGCTCGGCATTGTGCTTGGTGATGTACGGCTCGGCATTGTGCTCGGTGATGTACGGCTCGGCATTGTGCTTGGTGATGTACGGCTCGGCATTGTGCTTGGTGATGTACGGCTCAGCATTGTGCTTGGTGATGTACGGCTCGGCATTGTGCTTGGTGATGTACGGCTCGGCATTGTGCTTGGTGATGTACGGCTCGGCATTGTGCTTGGTGATGTACGGCTCGGCATTGTGCTTGGTGATGTGTGGCTCGGCATTGTGCTTGGTGATGTACGGCTCGGCATTGTGCTTGGTGATGTATGGCTCGGCATTGTGCTTGGTGATGTATGGCTCGGCATTGTGCTTGGTGATGTATGGCTCGGCATTGTGCTTGGTGATGTATGGCTCGGCATTGTGCTTGGTGATGTATGGCTCGGCATTGTGCTTGGTGATGTATGGCTCGGCATTGTGCTTGGTGATGTACGGCTCGGCATTGTGCTTGGTGGTGTACGGCTCGGCATTGTGCTCGGTGATGTATGGCTCGGCATTGTGCTTGGTGATGTACGGTTCGGCATTGTGCTTGGTGATGTACGGCTCGGCATTGTGCTTGGTGATGTACGGCTCGGCATTGTGCTTGGTGATGTACGGCTCGGCATTGTGCTTGGTGATGTACGGCTCGGCATTGTGCTTGGTGATGTACGGCTCGGCATTGTGCTTGGTGATGTATGGCTCGGCATTGTGCTTGGTGATGTACGGCTCGGCACTGTGCTTGGTGATGTACGGCTCGGCATTGTGCTTGGTGATGTATGGCTCGGCATTGTGCTTGGTGAAGTACGGCTCGGCACTGTGCTTGGTGATGTACGGCTCGGCATTGTGCTTGGTGATGTATGGCTCGGCATTGTGCTTGGTGATGTATGGCTCGGCATTGTGCTTGGTGATGTATGGCTCGGCATTGTGCTTGGTGATGTATGGCTCGGCATTGTGCTTGGTGATGTACGGCTCGGCATTGTGCTTGGTGATGTACGGCTCGGCATTGTGCTTGGTGATGTACGGCTCGGCATTGTGCTTGGTGATGTACGGTTCGGCATTGTGCTTGGTGATGTACGGCTCGGCATTGTGCTTGGTGATGTACGGCTCGGCATTGTGCTTGGTGATGTACGGCTCGGCATTGTGCTTGGTGATGTACGGCTCGGCATTGTGCTTGGTGATGTACGGCTCGGCATTGTGCTTGGTGATGTATGGCTCGGCATTGTGCTTGGTGATGTACGGCTCGGCATTGTGCTTGGTGATGTACGGCTCGGCATTGTGCTTGGTGATGTACGGCTCGGCATTGTGCTTGGTGATGTACGGCTCGGCATTGTGCTTGGTGATGTACGGCTCGGCATTGTGCTTGGTGATGTATGGCTCAGCATTGTGCTTGGTGATGTATGGCTCAGCATTGTGCTTGGTGATGTACGGCTCGGCATTGTGCTTGGTGATGTACGGCTCAGCATTGTGCTTGGTGATGTACGGCTCGGCATTGTGCTTGGTGATGTACGGCTCGGCATTGTGCTTGGGGATGTACGGCTCGGCATTGTTCTTGGTGATGTACGGTGGCTGTAGCTGCTCGGACATGAAGCCCCCGGCGTGTGCAGAGTTTGTGCTGATGTTCCTAGAGGAGGTCTGGACTCTGCAGTTATGGGGTCCGCAGAGCATTGTACGGGGTCTCCACTTCGTGGCTGAGTTGCTGCGGTTCCTTCCACTTCAGTCACTGGTGATGGGGGAGATTCGGGAGGATGAAGTGTGGGGAATGGACGTGTTACCCCGGTGGCTCTAATAATACCACCCGCACTGATACGGTCAGGCAATGATTAGCCCCGCCCACTGGACTACGAAGGATAGAAAGAGAAGGGATTTAAATGAATAAAATCCACTGTATTCTGAATCTTTTCCCATGAAAGGATCCCTCTCCTCGGCTGCTCCCGCGGATCCGCACATACCCTGTCTACATGAGGGGTGTGGTGATTTCTTTCAGCTGAAATTAATCTACACATTTCCAGCCAATCAGGATAAAGCGCAAAATGCAGATTACATTGAAAATGTAAAAAAAAAACGTGGTAGGAGAAAAAGAGGAAGCGTCTGTGGATGAGGAAGATCCTGCTAATATATATATATAGCGTATAATATGCATATAATGGGGGACGGCTGCTTCCGGGGCTCCCTAATGTAAGGAGCGGAGAGGAGGGGCCACATACGGTAAAGCATGGGCCATAGCAATGTATGAAGCCTCCTGTGGATTTCTATGGGGGGCGCCCTTGGGACATTTCTCAAGGTCACTGGTCACTTCCAGCCCCTTCCTCTTGTCTGGAGTCTGTATAATGAGACAGGGGCGAGCTTTCGTGGGAAATCGGAGCCTTGTCGTGTTTTGCCCCCACATTAAATGATGGATCCTGTTACTTCAGCGCAGCTGTAAGCACCGCGAGGCCGCTGCCAGCGCCGCTCCGTCAGCCCCACCGCACCGCAAGGGTTAATCTGCTCCAATAATGGGATGATACAAAGGAAAGTGTCAACACCAATAAAGTATACCGCGCTGCGTGCGATCCCATCACTCCATACACCGCAGATATTACTCACAGTATATATATATATAGCGTATTTCTGTCCGGGGATTGTATCACCAACTCATCAGAAAATATACACGAGCGGAGAGGCATTCTACAAATAGGGGGGGTGCATTATACACAAACAGGGGCAATACTGAGCGCACGCGGCCTAACCTGCGATCCGGAACACTCTGCGGAAAGCCCTCAGTATACTGCATTATCCTGTACTGATCCTGAGTCACCTCCTGTATTATCCTCCAGAGCTGCACTCACTATTCTGCTGGTGCAGTCACTGTGTACATACATTACTGATCCTGAGTTACCTCCTGTATTATCCTCCACAGCTGCACTCACTATTCTGCTGGTGCAGTCACTGTGTACATACATTACTGATCCTGAGTTACCTCCTGTATTATACTCCAGAGCTGCACTCACTATTCTGCTGGTGCAGTCACTGTGTACATTACATTACTGATCCTGAGTCACCTCCTGTATTATCCTCCAGAGCTGCACTCACTATTCTGCTGGTGCAGTCACTGTGTACATACATTACTGATCCTGAGTTACCTCCTGTATTATACTCCAGAGCTGCACTCACTATTCTGCTGGTGCAGTCACTGTGTACATACATTACTGATCCTGAGTTACCTCCTGTATTATCCTCCAGAGCTGCACTCACTATTCTGCTGGTGCAGTCACTGTGTACATACATTACATTACTGATCCTGAGTTACCTCCTGTATTATACTCCAGAGCTGCACTCACTATTCTGCTGGTGCAGTCACTGTGTACATACATTACATTACTGATCCGGAGTTACCTTCTTTATTATACTCCAGAGCTGCACTCACTATTCTGCTGGTGCAGTCACTGTGTACATACATTACATTACTGATCCTGAGTTACCTTCTTTATTATACTCCAGAGCTGCACTCACTATTCTGCTGGTGCAGTCACTGTGTACATACATTACATTACTGATCCTGAGTTACCTTCTTTATTATACTCCAGAGCTGCACTCACTATTCTGCTGGTGCAGTCACTGTGTACATACATTACATTACTGATCCTGAGTTACCTTCTTTATTATACTCCAGAGCTGCACTCACTATTCTGCTGGTGCAGTCACTGTGTACATACATTACATTACTGATCCTGAGTTACCTTCTTTATTATACTCCAGAGCTGCACTCACTATTCTGCTGGTGCAGTCACTGTGTACATACATTACATTACTGATCCCGAGTTACCTCCTGTATTATACTCCAGAGCTGCACTCACTATTCTGCTGGTGCAGTCACAGTCAAGGCTTATTCATACAGCTCTGGAGTATAAATGAAGCCCTAGCTCAGCGCCATCATACAATGTAGTTGCAGAGTTGCTGAATGTTTTATGATTAGGCGCGCTGCTTTGCTGTGTCCCGCTCCATTGTGTATGGAGTGAGCAGATTTGCCCCCAAACCATTACTGAAGACCCCCACATTGGGGAATGCCCCCCCCATGCACTAGTGTCCGGGAGCGTCCCCGGCGTCGTCCCCGGTACATGTCTTTTGTTACGGCCCCTTGTATTTCTGAATATTTCCGGCTTCCTTTGGGGTCCTTTGTTGTGGGGGGACGATTCGTTCTCTGGTTATTGGTCCCATCCCCAGAGGAATATTTTCAGCCCTTCACAGATAATTGACTCTTAAGAATAAAAGCAAGTTAAACATTGTAATCTGAGCAGATCCTGCGCTGTCAGTGCGCACAGCCGCTGTCAGTGCGCACAGCCGCTCAGTGGCAGAGGAAAGCTTAATACCTGGCTTCTCCGCTGATAATACCATTGCACGCGCCTCCGAGTGGCTCATAATTACAGGGCGCGATCACTATTCTACTATCTAGGAGTCTCCATTCCTTCCACACTTTATGTGCCATGAATATTTTATGTTAACAACTAAAATGTGACAATAGTGAAAGCCGTGAGTATTTGGGGTCTGTGATGGTATAATCCCCAGGGGATCATAGGTCACGAGCTGGAGAACAGGTTTGCTAGACCAGTATGTTAGAAATTACCCATGACTCCAGTTTTCTGGTGGGAAACAGTCCCTATTTTTTTTTTTTCAATCTATGAGAGGATCAGCAGCTTTGTTGTCTAACTTTTTAGGCTAACTGAACACTGTAGATTTTAGAGACAAGCATGAAACATGGCAACTGATTTTAGACAAAATGTTGATCTGGGGTTTGTTTTTTTTTCCTGTACTGTAAGACCACAGTCAGTAGCCTTATTTATGGCATAATTGTCCAACAGGACACCTGTCACAGACCACCCATAAACAGCAAGTCATTCCGAAAACACCCATTCAGGAAGGTACCTAACAAATGAATGTGGAAAGCAGGATACACAGACCTGCACATCCTGTAAAGAGCCAGTCTGTTAACTCCAGTCTTCTGGTTGGAAATGGTCCCTAATTTTTTTTCAATCTATGAGAGGATCAGCAGCTTTGTTTTCTAACTTTTTAGGCTAATCGTACACTGCAGATTTTAGAGACAAGCCTGAAAGATGCCAACTCATTCTTGACAAAAAGTTGATCTTCTGTGGGGGGGGGGGGGTGTTTCCCGGTGCTGTAAGACAGTAACCTGATCTGTAGCCTTATTATAATATAATTGTCCAACATGACAACCGTCCCAGACCACCTATAAACAGCAAGTCCTTCCGAAAACTGCCGTTCCAGAGGGTAGATATATTATCTATGTAACAAATCCTGTAAAGATCCAGTCTGTTAACTCCAGTCTTCTGGTTGGAAACTGTCCTTACTTTTTTCAATCTTTGAGAGGATCAGCAGCTTTGTTGTCTAACTTTTTAGGCTAACCGTACACTGCAGATTTTAGAGACAAGCATGAAACATGCCAACTGATTCTGGACAAAATGTTGATCTTCTGAGTTCTTTTTTTTTTCTGTACTGTAAGACCAAGGTCTAATCAGTAGCCTTATTTATGGCATAATTGTCCAACAGGACACCCCTCACAGACCACCCATAAACAGCAAGTCATTCTGAAAACAGCTATTCAGGAAGGTAGACGTATTATCTACCTAACAAATGAACATGGAAAGAAGGATACACGACCTGCACATCCTGTAAAGAGCCAGTCTGTTAACTACAGTCTTCTGGTGGGAAATGGTCCCTACTTTTTTCAATCTAGGAGAGGATCAGCAGCTTTGTTGTTTAACTTTTTAATCTGACCATACACTGTGGATTTTAGAGACAAGCATGAAAGTTGGCAAGTGATTCTGGACAAAAATGTGATCTTCTAAGGTTTTTTATTCCGGTGCTGTAAGACCATGGTCTAATCAGTAGCCTTATTAATGGCATGACAACCGTCACAGACTACCCATAAACAGCAAGTCCTTCCGAATACAGCCGTTTCGGAAGGTAGATGTATTATCTATCTGACAAATGAATGTGGAGAGCGGATACATGAACTGCACATCCTGTAAAGAGCATTCTAAGGGTCGCTGTGGTTTCTACACAATCTACATAAATCAATTATATAAAGGAAAATAGGCAAATTTGTAAACCGCTAAAATATATCATGATCAAAAAAAGATACATTGCCGACTCACTGAGGGATCAGATTACTATTGAAGACTATTAAAAAGGAGAGGGGAGCAGGGAAGATGAAGACAGATGGGGGTGCTACTTTCTAGTAAGTGTGTTCTCACCTGGTGCTGGATTCACAGCTACACTGCTCAGTGGTGCTGGATTCACAGCTACGCTGCTCAGTGGTGCTGGATTCACAGCTACGCTGCTCAGTGGTGCTGGATTCACAGCTAGGCTGCTCAGTGGTGCTGGATTCACAGCTACGCTGCTCAGTGGTGCTGGATTCACAGCTACGCTGCTCAGTGGTGCTGGATTCACAGCTACGCTGCTCGGTGGTGCTGGATTCACAGCTACACTGCTCAGTGGTGCTGGATTCACAGCTACACTGCTCGGTGGTGCTGGATTCATAGCTACACTGCTCAGTGGTGCTGGATTCACAGCTACACTGCTCAGTCGTGCTGGATTCACAGCTACACTGCTCAGTGGTGCTGGATTCACAGCTACACTGCTCGGTGGTGCTGGATTCACAGCTACTCTGCTCGGTGGTGCTGGATTCACAGCTACTCTGCTCCGTGGTGCAGGATTCACAGCTACACTGCTCCGTGGTGCTGGATTCACAGCTACTCTGCTCCGTGGTGCTGGATTCACAGCTACACTGCTCCGTGGTGCTGGATTCACAGCTACACTGCTCCGTGGTGCTGGATTCACAGCTAGGCTGCTCAGTACTGCTGTGGTGCTGGATTCACAGCTACTCTGCTCGGTGGTGCTGGATTCATAGCTACACTGCTCGGTGGTGCTGGATTCATAGCTACACTGCTCGGTGGTGCTGGATTCACAGCTACTCTGCTCGGTGGTGCTGGATTCACAGCTACTCTGCTCCGTGGTGCAGGATTCACAGCTACACTGCTCCGTGGTGCTGGATTCACAGCTACTCTGCTCCGTGGTGCTGGATTCACAGCTACACTGCTCCGTGGTGCTGGATTCACAGCTACACTGCTCCGTGGTGCTGGATTCACAGCTAGGCTGCTCAGTACTGCTGTGGTGCTGGATTCACAGCTACTCTGCTCGGTGGTGCTGGATTCATAGCTACACTGCTCGGTGGTGCTGGATTCATAGCTACACTGCTCAGTGGTGCTGGATTCACAGCTACACTGCTCAGTCGTGCTGGATTCACAGCTACACTGCTCAGTGGTGCTGGATTCACAGCTACACTGCTCGGTGGTGCTGGATTCACAGCTACTCTGCTCCGTGGTGCAGGATTCACAGCTACACTGCTCCGTGGTGCTGGATTCACAGCTACACTGCTCCGTGGTGCTGGATTCACAGCTACACTGCTCCGTGGTGCTGGATTCACAGCTACACTGCTCCGTGGTGCTGGATTCACAGCTACACTGCTCCGTGGTGCTGGATTCACAGCTAGGCTGCTCAGTACTGCTGTGGTGCTGGATTCACAGCTACTCTGCTCGGTGGTGCTGGATTCACAGCTACTCTGCTTGGTGGTGCTGGATTCACAGCTACTCTGCTCCGTGGTGCTGGATTCACAGCTACTCTGCTCCGTGGTGCAGGATTCACAGCTACTCTGCTCCGTGGTGCTGGATTCACAGCCACACTGCTCCGTGGTGCTGGATTCACAGCTAGGCTGCTCAGTACTGCTGTGTAATGTCCTCCATGCTGCTGCTGCTTTCTATCAGGTGTTTATCTCCCTTAGAGCTCGATATACAGCTAGGCTGCTCAGTACTGCTGTGTAATGTCCTCCATGCTGCTGCTGCTTTCTATCAGGTGTTTATCTCCCTTAGAGCTGGATATACAGCTAGGCTGCTCAGTACTGCTGTGTAATGTCCTCCATGCTGCTGCTGCTTTCTATCAGGTGTTTATCTCTCTTAGAGCTCGATATACAGCTAGGCTGCTCAGTACTGCTGTGTAATGTCCTCCATGCTGCTGCTGCTTTCTATCAGGTGTTTATCTCTCTTAGAGCTCGATATACAGCTAGGCTGCTCAGTACTGCTGTGTAATGTCCTCCATGCTGCTGCTGCTTTCTATCAGGTGTTTATCTCTCTTAGAGCTGGATTCACAGCTAGGCTGCTCAGTACTGCTGTGTAATGTCCTCCATGCTGCTGCTGCTTTCTATCAGGTGTTTATCTCCCTTAGAGCTGGATATACAGCTAGGCTGCTCAGTACTGCTGTGTAATGTCCTCCATGCTGCTGCTGCTTTCTATCAGGTGTTTATCTCCCTTAGAGCTGGATATACAGCTAGGCTGCTCAGTACTGCTGTGTAATGTCCTCCATGCTGCTGCTGCTTTCTATCAGGTGTTTATCTCTCTTAGAGCTGGATTCACAGCTAGGCTGCTCAGTACTGCTGTGTAATGTCCTCCATGCTGCTGCTGCTTTCTATCAGGTGTTTATCTCTCTTAGAGCTGGATTCACAGCTAGGCTGCTCAGTACTGCTGTGTAATGTCCTCCATGCTGCTGCTGCTTTCTATCAGGTGTTTATCTCTCTTAGAGCTGGATTCACAGCTAGGCTGCTCAGTACTGCTGTGTAATGTCCTCCATGCTGCTGCTGCTTTCTATCAGGTGTTTATCTCCCTTAGAGCTGGATATACAGCTAGGCTGCTCAGTACTGCTGTGTAATGTCCTCCATGCTGCTGCTGCTTTCTATCAGGTGTTTATCTCCCTTAGAGCTGGATATACAGCTAGGCTGCTCAGTACTGCTGTGTAATGTCCTCCATGCTGCTGCTGCTTTCTATCAGGTGTTTATCTCTCTTAGAGCTGGATTCACAGCTAGGCTGCTCAGTACTGCTGTGTAATGTCCTCCATGCTGCTGCTGCTTTCTATCAGGTGTTTATCTCTCTTAGAGCTGGATTCACAGCTAGGCTGCTCAGTACTGCTGTGTAATGTCCTCCATGCTGCTGCTGCTTTCTATCAGGTGTTTATCTCTCTTAGAGCTGGATTCACAGCTAGGCTGCTCAGTACTGCTGTGTAATGTCCTCCATGCTGCTGCTGCTTTCTATCAGGTGTTTATCTCTCTTAGAGCTCGATATACAGCTAGGCTGCTCAGTACTGCTGTGTAATGTCCTCCATGCTGCTGCTGCTTTCTATCAGGTGTTTATCTCCCTTAGAGCTGGATATACAGCTAGGCTGCTCAGTACTGCTGTGTAATGTCCTCCATGCTGCTGCTGCTTTCTATCAGGTGTTTATCTCTCTTAGAGCTGGATTCACAGCTAGGCTGCTCAGTACTGCTGTGTAATGTCCTCCATGCTGCTGCTGCTACATAGAAAGCATTAACCCTTCATGTCGGTGCGTGCTGTGTCCAGAGAGCTCTGGCAGCTGCTTATCTTTTTGTAGAAGAAATAAATGGACCTCTAATCCAGGGGAAAGACTTTTTACAGGAAAAATAAAAATGACCATGAAGGATAGACACCAAAATATGAAATGTTGGAATCCCTGAGGCTTAGAATATATATAACCCCATAATAAATAGTAATAACCAGTGTAGAAATGGCCCGATCCATGTCCCATCGGGTGGAAGATGTCACCTCATTTATAGGTCATGTTTTCGTGCCCGGGCAGAAGCTTCATGTTTGGTACCGGTACCGGGCTCTACAGGGTTAACCTAATTTATGGCTGGAAGTGGGCAATTATCTGCTATATATATAGGCTCGGCGTTCCGGCTCTCGGGACGCAGCAGTGTTGGGAATCTGCTAATTTCTTACCTCCCGGTGTCTGAATGATATAATAAGTGCTTAAATTAGATAAATGATATTCCATAGTCATTGAGGCCGCGCCGCACGCTCTCCGTTCTCTGCCCGTGACCTTGTGCGAGGAGAATAATTACACCATTCATGTTAATATCTAACAGACCCAATGTATAGGATACAATGTCTCAAGGACAGGACAAATGGACCGGTGCAGGAGGAGATACACCCACATTTGATGGCCTGTTTTATGGTCGCAGTGCATGGACGCCCCCATGGATGCACCCTGAACCTAAATGTGACTATACTTTTCCCATGTATCATCACCAGACCTAATGAGCCCTCCTGGCGATCTACGGCCGCTGCCTCTCTCCCTCCATCATATTAGCAGCACATTCCCGTCTCCAAAGTGGCCATTGCTGAATCACTGGGGACACTAAACTTGATGAATCACTGGGCACTAAACCTTGCCTCCCCTAAGGATTCAGCATGTTGTCTTGAAACACATTGGGCCTTGATTCATCAAAAGTGGTGCTCTGTAGTAAGAGGCGCCAAAATCATCAAGCGCTGAATTTAATGCATCTTTCAATTCCTGCAGCACCGTAAGAAATGTACTCCATACAATACTCCATACAATACTCCATACAATACTGCATACAATACTCCATACAATACTCCATACAATACTCCAAACAATACGCCATACAATACTCCATACAATACTGCATGCAATACTCCATACAATTCTCCATACAATTCTCCATACAATACTCCATACAATACTCCATACAATACTCCATACAATACTCCATACAATACTCCATACAATTCTCCATACAATACTCCATACAATACTCCATACAATACTCCATACAATTCTCCATACAATTCTCCATACAATACTCCATACAATTCTCCATACAATACTCCATACAATACTCCATACAATACTCCATACAATACTCCATACAATTCTCCATACAATTCTCCATACAATACTCCATACAATACTCCATACAATACTCCATACAATTCTCCATACAATTCTCCATACAATTCTCCATACAATACTCCATACAATTCTCCATACAATACTCCATACAATACTCCATACAATTCTCCATACAATTCTCCATACAATACTCCATACAATTCTCCATACAATACTCCATACAATACTCCATACAATACTCCATACAATACTCCATACAATACTGCATGCAATACTCCATACAATACTGCATACAATTCTCCATACAATTCTCCATACAATACTCCATACAATACGCCATACAATACTGCATGCAATACTCCATACAATACTCCATACAATACTCCATACAATACTGCATACAATACTCCATACAATACTCCATACAATACTGCATACAATACTGCATACAATACTCCATACAATACTCCATACAATACTCCATACAATACTCCATACAATTCTCCATACAATACTCCATACAATTCTCCATACAATACTGCATGCAATACTCCATACAATACTCCATACAATACTGCATACAATACTGCATACAATTCTCCATACAATACTCCATACAATACTGCATGCAATACTCCATACAATACTCCATACAATACTGCATACAATACTGCATACAATTCTCCATACAATTCTCCATACAATACTCCATACAATACTCCATACAATACTGCATACAATACTCCATACAATACTGCATGCAATACTCCATACAATACTCCATACAATTCTCCATACAATACGCCATACAATACTGCATACAATACTGCATACAATTCTCCATACAATTCTCCATACAATACTCCATACAATACTCCATACAATACTGCATACAATACTCCATACAATACTGCATGCAATACTCCATACAATACTCCATACAATACTCCATACAATACTCCATACAATACTGCATACAATACTGCATACAATTCTCCATACAATTCTCCATACAATACTCCATACAATACTCCATACAATACTGCATACAATACTCCATACAATACTGCATGCAATACTCCATACAATACTCCATACAATACTCCATACAATACTCCATACAATACTCCATACAATACTCCATACAATTCTCCATACAATACTCCATACAATTCTCCATACAATACTCCATACAATACTCCATACAATACTCCATACAATTCTCCATACAATTCTCCATACAATACTCCATACAATTCTCCATACAATACTCCATACAATACTCCATACAATACTCCATACAATTCTCCATACAATACTCCATACAATACTCCATACAATACGCCATACAATACTGCATGCAATACTCCATACAATACTGCATACAATTCTCCATACAATTCTCCATACAATACTCCATACAATACGCCATACAATACTGCATGCAATACTCCATACAATACTCCATACAATACTCCATACAATACTGCATACAATACTCCATACAATACTCCATACAATACTGCATACAATACTGCATACAATACTCCATACAATTCTCTATACAATACTCCATACAATTCTCCATACAATACTGCATGCAATACTCCATACAATACTCCATACAATACTGCATACAATACTGCATACAATTCTCCATACAATTCTCCATACAATACTCCATACAATACTCCATACAATACTGCATACAATACTCCATACAATACTGCATGCAATACTCCATACAATACTCCATACAATTCTCCATACAATACGCCATACAATACTGCATACAATACTCCATACAATACTGCATACAATACTCCATACAATTCTCCATGCAATACTCCATACAATACTGCATGCAATACTCCATACAATACTCCATGCAATACTCCATGCAATACTCCATGCAATACTCCATGCAATACTCCATGCAATACTCCATACAATACTCCATACAATACTCCATACAATACTCCATACAATACTGCATGCAATACTCCATACAATACTCCATACAATACTCCATACAATACTCCATACAATACTGCATGCAATACTCCATGCAATACTCCATACAATACTCCATACAATACTCCATACAATACTCCATACAATACTCCATGCAATACTCCATGCAATACTGCATGCAATACTCCATACAATTCTCCATACAATACTCCATACAATTCTCCATACAATACTCCATACAATACTCCATACAATACTCCATACAATTCTCCATACAATACTCCATACAATACTCCATACAATTCTCCATACAATACTCCATACAATACTCCATACAATACTCCATACAATTCTCCATACAATACTCCATACAATACTCCATACAATACTCCATACAATTCTCCATACAATTCTCCATACAATACTCCATACAATTCTCCATACAATACTCCATACAATACTCCATACAATACTCCATACAATACTCCATACAATTCTCCATACAATACTCCATACAATACTCCATACAATACTCCATACAATTCTCCATACAATACTCCATACAATTCTCCATACAATTCTCCATACAATACTCCATACAATTCTCCATACAATACTCCATGCAATTCTCCATGCAATACTCCATACAATACTGCATGCAATACTCCATACAATACTGCATGCAATACTCCATACAATACTCCATACAATACTCCATACAATACTCCATACAATTCTCCATACAATACTCCATACAATTCTCCATACAATTCTCCATACAATTCTCCATACAATACTCCATACAATACTGCATACAATACTCCATACAATTCTCCATACAATACTCCATACAATTCTCCATACAATTCTCCATACAATTCTCCATACAATTCTCCATACAATACTCCATACAATTCTCCATACAATTCTCCATACAATACTCCATACAATACTGCATACAATACTCCATACAATTCTCCATACAATTCTCCATACAATTCTCCATACAATTCTCCATACAATACTCCATACAATACTCCATACAATTCTCCATACAATACTCCATACAATACTCCATACAATTCTCCATACAATACTCCATACAATTCTCCATACAATACTCCATACAATTCTCCATACAATACTCCATACAATACTCCATACAATACTCCATACAATTCTCCATACAATTCTCCATACAATTCTCCATACAATTCTCCATACAATTCTCCATACAATTCTCCATACAATTCTCCATACAATACTCCATACAATACTGCATACAATACTCCATACAATTCTCCATACAATACTCCATACAATACTCCATACAATTCTCCATACAATACTCCATACAATTCTCCATACAATACTCCATACAATTCTCCATACAATTCTCCATACAATTCTCCATACAATTCTCCATACAATACTCCATACAATACTGCATACAATACTCCATACAATTCTCCATACAATACTCCATACAATTCTCCATACAATTCTCCATACAATTCTCCATACAATTCTCCATACAATACTCCATACAATTCTCCATACAATTCTCCATACAATACTCCATACAATACTGCATACAATACTCCATACAATTCTCCATACAATTCTCCATACAATTCTCCATACAATTCTCCATACAATACTCCATACAATACTGCATACAATACTCCATACAATTCTCCATACAATACTCCATACAATACTCCATACAATTCTCCATACAATACTCCATACAATTCTCCATACAATACTCCATACAATTCTCCATACAATACTCCATACAATACTCCATACAATTCTCCATACAATACTCCATACAATACTCCATACAATACTCCATGCAATTCTCCATGCAATACTCCATGCAATACTCCATACAATACTCCATACAATACTCCATACAATTCTCCATACAATACTCCATACAATACTCCATACAATACTCCATACAATACTCCATACAATTCTCCATACAATTCTCCATACAATTCTCCATACAATTCTCCATACAATACTCCATACAATACTCCATACAATACTCCATACAATACTCCATACAATTCTCCATACAATACTCCATACAATACTCCATACAATACTCCATACAATTCTCCATACAATACTCCATACAATACTCCATACAATACTCCATACAATACTCCATACAATTCTCCATACAATACTCCATACAATTCTCCATACAATACTCCATACAATACTCCATACAATTCTCCATACAATTCTCCATACAATTCTCCATACAATACTCCATACAATACTCCATACAATTCTCCATACAATACTCCATACAATTCTCCATACAATTCTCCATACAATACTCCATACAATTCTCCATACAATACTCCATACAATACTCCATACAATACTCCATACAATACTCCATACAATACTCCATACAATTCTCCATACAATACTCCATACAATTCTCCATACAATACTCCATACAATACTCCATACAATTCTCCATACAATTCTCCATACAATTCTCCATACAATTCTCCATACAATTCTCCATACAATTCTCCATACAATACTCCATACAATTCTCCATACAATTCTCCATACAATTCTCCATACAATTCTCCATACAATACTCCATACAATTCTCCATACAATACTCCATACAATACTCCATACAATACTCCATACAATACTCCATACAATTCTCCATACAATTCTCCATACAATACTCCATACAATACTCCATACAATACTCCATACAATTCTCCATACAATTCTCCATACAATACTCCATACAATACTCCATACAATACTCCATACAATACTCCATACAATTCTCCATACAATTCTCCATACAATTCTCCATACAATACTCCATACAATTCTCCATACAATACTCCATACAATTCTCCATACAATTCTCCATACAATTCTCCATACAATTCTCCATACAATACTCCATACAATACTCCATACAATACTCCATACAATACTCCATACAATACTCCATACAATTCTGGTGTAAATTATGCCCGGTTTGGGGTGTAAATTAGTGAAATTGTTGACCTTGCTGGGCCACGCCCCCTCTGTTAAGCTCCACCTACTCTTCAAAAAGTTATTGTACTTCTCCCAGACTGGCGGGAAAAGTCACAGAAGATTTACACAACTCGTTTCCCAAACATTTTACTTTAGAATGCTGGAAAAAAGTGGTGAATCGGGGGTCCTGAACTTTTTGATTTTTTTCCAGCCAAGTCCCCTCTCATAAATAAAAACAATAGCGCTCAGGCAGGCCAAATATGAGTATGGGGGAGTCATTAGCGAGAGCGTATGGGGGAGCCGAGCGAGAGTGTATGGGGGAGCCGAGCGAGAGTGTATGGGGGAGCCGAGCGAGAGTGTATGGGGGAGCCGAGCGAGGGTGTATGGGGGAGCCGAGCGAGAGTGTATGGGGGAGCCATGAGCGAGAGTGTATGGGGGAGCCGAGCGAGAGTGTGTGGGGGAGCCGAGCGAGAGTGTATGGGGGAGCCGAGCGAGAGTGTATGGGGGAGCCGAGCGAGAGTGTATGGGGGAGCCGAGCGAGAGTGTGTGGGGGAGCCATGAGCGAGAGTGTATGGGGGAGCCGAGCGAGAGTGTATGGGGGAGTCATTAGCGAGAGCGTATGGGGGAGCCGAGCGAGAGTGTATGGGGGAGCCGAGCGAGAGTGTGTGGGGGAGCCGAGCGAGGGTGTATGGGGGAGCCGAGCGAGAGTGTATGGGGGAGCCATGAGCGAGAGTGTATGGGGGAGCCGAGCGAGAGTGTGTGGGGGAGCCGAGCGAGAGTGTATGGGGGAGCCGAGCGAGAGTGTGTGGGGGAGCCATGAGCGAGAGTGTATGGGGGAGCCATGAGCGAGAGTGTATGGGGGAGCCGAGCGAGAGTGTATGGGGGAGCCGAGCGAGAGTGTGTGGGGGAGCCGAGCGAGAGTGTGTGGGGGAGCCGAGCGAGAGTGTATGGGGGAGCCGAGCGAGAGTGTGTGGGGGAGCCGAGCGAGAGTGTATGGGGGAGCCGAGCGAGAGTGTATGGGGGAGCCGAGCGAGAGTGTATGGGGGAGCCATGAGCGAGAGTGTATGGGGGAGCCGAGCGAGAGTGTATGGGGGAGCCGAGCGAGAGTGTGTGGGGGAGCCGAGCGAGAGTGTATGGGGGAGCCGAGCGAGAGTGTATGGGGGAGCCGAGCGAGAGTGTATGGGGGAGCCGAGCGAGAGTGTATGGGGGAGCCATGAGCGAGAGTGTATGGGGGAGCCGAGCGAGAGTGTATGGGGGAGCCATGAGCGAGAGTGTATGGGGGAGCCATGAGCGAGAGTGTATGGGGGAGCCGAGCGAGAGTGTATGGGGGAGCCATGAGCGAGAGTGTATGGGGGAGCCGAGCGAGAGTGTATGGGGGAGCCGAGCGAGAGTGTATGGGGGAGCCGAGCGAGAGTGTATGGGGGAGCCGAGCGAGAGCGTATGGGGGAGCCGAGCGAGAGTGTGTGGGGGAGCCATGAGCGAGAGTGTATGGGGGAGCCGAGCGAGAGTGTGTGGGGGAGCCGAGCGAGAGTGTGTGGGGGAGCCGAGCGAGAGTGTATAGGGGAGCCATGAGCGAGAGTGTATGGGGGAGCCGAGCGAGAGTGTATGGGGGAGCCGAGCGAGAGTGTGTGGGGGAGCCGAGCGAGAGTGTATGGGGGAGCCGAGCGAGAGCGTATGGGGGAGCCGAGCGAGAGTGTATGGGGGAGCCGAGCGAGAGCGTATGGGGGAGCCGAGCGAGAGTGTATGGGGGAGCCGAGCGAGAGTGTGTGGGGGAGCCGAGCGAGAGTGTATGGGGGAGCCAAGCGAGAGTGTGTGGGGGAGCCGAGCGAGAGTGTATGGGGGAGTCGAGCGAGAGTGTGTGGGGGAGCCGAGCGAGAGTGTATGGGGGAGCCGAGCGAGAGTGTATGGGGGAGCCGAGCGAGAGTGTATGGGGGAGCCGAGCGAGAGTGTATGGGGGAGCCGAGCGAGAGTGTATGGGGGAGCCGAGCGAGAGTGTATGGGGGAGCCGAGCGAGAGTGCATGGGGGAGCTGAGCGAGAGTGCATGGGGGAGCCGTGAGAGAGTGTATGGGGGAGCCGAGCGAGAGTGTATAGGGAGCCGAGCGAGAGTGTATGGGGGAGCCGAGCGAGAGTGTATGGGGGAGCCGAGCGAGAGTGTATGGGGGAGCCGAGCGAGAGTGTATGGGGGAGCCATGAGCGAGAGTGTATGGGGGAGCCGAGCGAGAGTGTATGGGGGAGCCTAGCGAGAGTGTATGGGGGAGCCGAGCGAGAGTGTATGGGGGAGCCGAGCGAGAGTGTATGGGGGAGCCGAGCGAGAGTGTATGGGGGAGCCGAGCGAGAGTGTATGGGGGAGCCGAGCGAGAGTGTATGGGGGAGCCATTAGCGAGAGTGTATGGGGGAGCCGTGAGAGAGTGTATGGGGGAGCTGAGCGAGAGTGTGTGGGGGAGCTGAGCGAGAGTGTATGGGGGAGCCATGAGCGCGAGTGTATGGGGGAGCCGTGAGAGAGTGTATGGTGGGAGCCGTGAGAGAGAGTGTATGGGGGAGCCGAGCGAGAGTGTATGGGGGAGCCGAGCGAGAGTGTATGGGGGAGCCGAGCGAGAGTGTATGGGGGAGCCGTTAGCGAGAGTGTATGGGGGAGCCGTTAGCGAGAGTGTATGGGGGAGCCGAGCGAGAGTGTATGGGGGAGCCGAGCGAGAGTGTATGGGGGAGCCGTTAGCGAGAGTGTATGGGGGAGCCGTTAGCGAGAGTGTATGGGGGAGCCGAGCGAGAGTGTATGGGGGAGCCATGAGCGCGAGTGTATGGGGGAGCCGAGCGAGAGTGTGTGGGGGGGGGTGTATGGGGGAGCCGTGAGAGAGCGTGTATAGGAGAGCCATGAGAGCACAAGCATATAGGGGCGCTCAGAGAGTATATGGAGGAGTCAAGAGTGTGTATGGGGGAGTTGTGAGAAAGTGTGTGGGGGTGTGGGGGGGGGCCAAGAGTGTGTATGGGGGAGTTGTGAGAAAGTGTGTGGGGGTGTGGGGGAGCCAAGAGTGTGTATGGGGGAGTTGTGAGAAAGTGTGTGGGGGTGTGGGGGGGGGCCAAGAGTGTGTATGGGGGAGTTGTGAGAAAGTGTGTGGGGGTGTGGGGGGGGCCAAGAGTGTGTATGGGGGAGTTGTGAGAAAGTGTGTGGGGGTGTGGGGGGGCCAAGAGTGTGTATGGGGGAGTTGTGAGAAAGTGTGTGGGGGTGTGGGGGGGGCCAAGAGTGTGTATGGGGGAGTTGTGAGAAAGTGTGTGGGGGTGTGGGGGGGGCCAAGAGTGTGTATGGGGGAGTTGTGAGAAAGTGTGTGGGGGTGGGGGGGAGCCAAGAGTGTGTATGGGGAAGTTGTGAGAAAGTGTGTGGGGGTGTGGGGGAGCCAAGAGTGTGTATGGGGGAGTTGTGAGAAAGTGTGTGGGGGTGTGGGGGGGGGCCAAGAGTGTGTATGGGGGAGTTGTGAGAAAGTGTGTGTGTGGGGGGCAAGAGAGGGTTTGAAGAATTGAATCAGAAAGACCTTTGCAATTTTTGGCTACATGAAGTCAATGTATGAGAGATAGTAGCACAGCTATTGCTCGCTGTTATCAGCATTTCAGTAAGGTGAGGCAGACTCTGGTGATCATTGGCAGGACATCCGTAGAGGCGGATCATCATCTCACATAGATCCAGCTCTGGGAATCCCAAGGAACACTGGAGTGTGCACAGTGTCCTAGAGCACAGGAAGATGGTATCCAGACGCCTGAGGACGCAGCACTGCGGGCTGTGGATACCTGGAAAGGGGACCAGTCCCCGAACACCTGGAACTTGCAGACGTCAGGTTGCTCTGCAGATAAGGGCGTTATAATGCTGTGCGGCGGCCTCACTGAAAGCGCGGCTACTGGGAGAAAAGTGATATTATTTCTCCCAGGAGCCACCAGTTTTTAGACACCGTGGTGTAATGCTTCTGTGCAGAGCGAGCTATTAATGAAAGTGTCGGGTGTGATTACAGCCGCCAACCACTGTGCACCGAGCACTGACTGTATGCCTTTATGACTGAAAGCCGCCAACCACTGTGCACTGAGTGTATGCCTTTATGACTGAAAGCCGCCAACCACTGTGCACTGAGTGTATGCCTTTATGACTGAAAGCCGCCAACCACTGTGCACTGAGCACTGAGTGTATGCCTTTATGACTGAAAGCCGCCAACCACTGTGCACTGAACAGTGACTGTATGCCTTCATGACTGAAAGCCGCTGGCTTCATCTTCTCCCAGTAGCTGTGCTTTCAGTGCAGTGGCCGGACAGCATTGTATCTGTGTGCCTGCAGATTAACCCTATATCTGATGGTTAATAGTGTTTCGGGGACATCACTGGTTTCCTTTAATGTATGTACCAATACAAATACTAACTGCATAGAATATGAACTCGATATCTCACACCTGAGGAGGCTGATGATGAGGCTGATGATGAGGCTGATGAGGCTGATGATGAGGCTGATGATGAGGCTGATGATGAGGCTGATGATGAGGCTGATGATGAGGCTGATGATGAGGCTGATGATGAGGCTGATGATGAGGCTGATGATGAGGCTGATGATGAGGCTGATGAGGCTGATGAGGCTGATGATGAGGCTGAGGAGGCTGATGATGAGGCTGATGATGAGGCTGATGATGAGGCTGATGATGAGGCTGATGAGGCTGATGATGAGGCTGATGATGAGGCTGATGAGGCTGATGAGGCTGATGATGAGGCTGATGATGAGGCTGATGATGAGGCTGATGATGAGGCTGATGATGAGGCTGATGATGAGGCTGATGAGGCTGATGATGAGGCTGATGAGGCTGATGATGAGGCTGATGATGAGGCTGATGATGAGGCTGATGATGAGGCTGATGATGAGGCTGATGATGAGGCTGATGATGAGGCTGATGATGAGGCTGATGATGAGGCTGATGAGGCTGATGATGAGGCTGATGATGAGGCTGATGATGAGGCTGATGAGGCTGATGAGGCTGATAAAGCTGATGAGGCTGATGAGGCTGATGAGGCTGATGATGAGGCTGATGAGGCTGATGACGCTGATGACGCTGATGACGCTGATGAGGCTGATGAGGCTGATGAGGCTGAGGAGGCTGAGGAGGCTGAGGAGGCTGATGATGAGGCTGATGATGAGGCTGATGAGGCTGATGATGAGGCTGATGATGAGGCTGATGATGAGGCTGATGATGAGGCTGATGATGAGGCTGATGATGAGGCTGATGAGGCTGATGAGGCTGATAAAGCTGATGAGGCTGATGAGGCTGATGATGAGGCTGATGAGGCTGATGACGCTGATGACGCTGATGAGGCTGATGAGGCTGATGAGGCTGAGGAGGCTGATGAGGCTGAGGAGGCTGATGATGAGGCTGATGAGGCTGATGATGAGGCTGATGAGGCTGATGATGAGGCTGATGATGAGGCTGATGATGAGGCTGATGATGAGGCTGATGAGGCTGATGATGAGGCTGATGATGAGGCTGATGATGAGGCTGATGATGAGGCTGATGATGAGGCTGATGATGAGGCTGATGAGGCTGATGATGAGGCTGATGATGAGGCTGATGATGAGGCTGATGAGGCTGATGATGAGGCTGATGAGGCTGATGATGAGGCTGATGAGGCTGAGGAGGCTGATGAGGCTGATGATGAGGCTGATGAGGCTGATGATGAGGCTGATGAGGCTGATGATGAGGCTGATGATGAGGCTGATGATGAGGCTGATGAGGCTGATGATGAGGCTGATGATGAGGCTGATGATGAGGCTGATGATGAGGCTGATGATGAGGCTGATGAGGCTGATGATGAGGCTGATGAGGCTGATGATGAGGCTGATGAGGCTGATGATGAGGCTGATGAGGCTGATGATGAGGCTGATGAGGCTGAGGAGGCTGATGAGGCTGATGATGAGGCTGATGATGAGGCTGATGATGAGGCTGATGATGAGGCTGATGATGAGGCTGATGAGGCTGAGGAGGCTGATGATGAGGCTGATGAGGCTGATGATGAGGCTGATGATGAGGCTGATGATGAGGCTGATGATGAGGCTGATGATGAGGCTGATGATGAGGCTGATGAGGCTGATGAGGCTGATGATGAGGCTGATGAGGCTGATGATGAGGCTGATGAGGCTGATGATGAGGCTGATGAGGCTGATGATGAGGCTGATGAGGCTGATGAGGCTGATGATGAGGCTGATGATGAGGCTGATGATGAGGCTGATGATGAGGCTGATGATGAGGCTGATGATGAGGCTGATGATGAGGCTGATGATGAGGCTGAGGAGGCTGATGAGGCTGATGATGAGGCTGATGAGGCTGATGATGAGGCTGATGAGGCTGATGATGAGGCTGATGATGAGGCTGATGAGGCTGATGATGAGGCTGATGATGAGGCTGATGAGGCTGATGATGAGGCTGATGATGAGGCTGATGATGAGGCTGATGATGAGGCTGATGTACTTACTATAAAATCCATCTCAGAATGGCTTTAATCAGGATTTTAAGATAAGCCTTTTATGAGTCCAGCTAAAGAGTGAGAGCACACACACCAAGCCTGACACCTGCAGCTTGTTATGAGCAGTGAGAGATCGTAATAGCAGCAGGGAGGAGGAACACTGAGGCTAGGGAAGCAGAGATTCAGCAGCACCAGAGAGGAGGAACACTGAGGCTAGGGCAGCAGAGATTCAGCAGCACCAGAGAGGAGGAACACTGAGGCTAGGGGAGCAGAGATTCAGCAGCAAGGGGGAGGAACACTGAGGCTAGGGCAGCAGAGATTCAGCAGCAAGGGGGAGGAACACTGAGGCTAGGGGAGCAGAGATTCAGCAGCAAGGGGGAGGAACACTGAGGCTAGGGCAGCAGAGACTCAGCAGCAGCAGGGAGGAGGAACACTGAGGCTAGGGCAGCAGAGATTCAGCAGCAAGGGGGAGGAACACTGAGGCTAGGGCAGCAGAGATTCAGCAGCAGCAGGGAGGAGGAACACTGAGGCTAGGGCAGCAGAGATTCAGCAGCAGCAGGGAGGAGGAACACTGAGGCTAGGGCAGCAGAGATTCAGCAGCAAGGGGGAGGAACACTGAGGCTAGGGGAGCAGAGATTCAGCAGCAAGGGGGAGGAACACTGAGGCTAGGGCAGCAGAGACTCAGCAGCAGCAGGGAGGAGGAACACTGAGGCTAGGGCAGCAGAGATTCAGCAGCACCAGAGAGGAAGAACACTGAGGCTAGGGCAGCAGAGATTCAGCAGCACCAGAGAGGAAGAACACTGAGGCTAGGGCAGCAGAGATTCAGCAGCAGTAGGGAGGAGGAACACTGAGGCTAGGGAAGCAGAGATTCAGCAGCACCAGAGAGGAGGAACACTGAGGCTAGGGCAGCAGAGATTCAGCAGCACCAGAGAGGAGGAACACTGAGGCTAGGGGAGCAGAGATTCAGCAGCAAGGGGGAGGAACACTGAGGCTAGGGCAGCAGAGATTCAGCAGCAAGGGGGAGGAACACTGAGGCTAGGGGAGCAGAGATTCAGCAGCAAGGGGGAGGAACACTGAGGCTAGGGCAGCAGAGATTCAGCAGCAGCAGGGAGGAGGAACACTGAGGCTAGGGCAGCAGAGATTCAGCAGCAGCAGGGAGGAGGAACACTGAGGCTAGGGCAGCAGAGATTCAGCAGCAGCAGGGAGGAGGAACACTGAGGCTAGGTCAGCAGAGATTCAGCAGGGAGGGAGGAACACTGAGGCTAGGTCAGCAGAGATTCAGCAGGGGAGGAGGAACACTGAGGCTAGGTCAGCAGAGATTCAGCAGGGAGGAGGAACACTGAGGCTAGGGCAGCAGAGATTCAGCAGCAGCAGGGAGGAGGAACACTGAGGCTAGGTCAGCAGAGATTCAGCAGCAGCAGGAAAGGGAGGAACACTGAGGCTAGGTCAGCAGAGATTCAGCAGGGAGGAGGAACACTGAGGCTAGGTCAGCAGAGATTCAGCAGGGAGGAGGAACACTGAGGCTAGGGCAGCAGAGATTCAGCAGCAGCAGGAGGAGGAACACTGAGGCTAGGTCAGCAGAGATTCAGCAGGGAGGAGGAACACTGAGGCTAGGTCAGCAGAGATTCAGCAGGGAGGAGGAACACTGAGGGCTAGGGCAGCAGAGATTCAGCAGCAGCAGGGAGGAGGAACACTGAGGCTAGGTCAGCAGAGATTCAGCAGGGAGGAGGAACACTGAGGCTAGGTCAGCAGAGATTCAGCAGGGAGGAGGAACACTGAGGCTAGGTCAGCAGAGATTCAGCAGGGAGGAGGAACACTGAGGCTAGGTCAGCAGAGATTCAGCAGGGAGGAGGAACACTGAGGCTAGGGCAGCAGAGATTCAGCAGGGAGGAGGAACACTGAGGCTAGGGCAGCAGAGATTCAGCAGCAGCAGGGAGGAGGAACACTGAGGCTAGGTCAGCAGAGATTCAGCAGGAGGAGGAACACTGAGGCTAGGGCAGCAGAGATTCAGCGGGGAGGAGGAACACTGAGGCTAGGGCAGCAGAGATTCAGAAGCAGCAGGGAGGAGGAACACTGAGGCTTAGGGCAGCAGAGATTCAGCAGCAGGGAGGAGGAACACTGAGGCTAGGGCAGCAGAGATTCAGCAGGGAGGAGGAACACTGAGGCTAGGGCAGCAGAGATTCAGCAGCACCAGGGAGGAGGAACACTGAGGCTAGGGCAGCAGAGATTCAGCAGCAGGGAGGAGGAACACTGAGGCTAGGGCAGCAGAGATTCAGCAGCAGGGAGGAGGAACACTGAGGCTAGGGCAGCAGAGATTCAGCAGCAGTAGGGAGGAGGGAACACTGAGGCTAGGGAAGCAGAGATTCAGCAGCAGCAGGGAGGAGGAACACTGAGGCTAGGGAAGCAGAGATTCAGCAGCAGCAGGGAGGAGGAACACTGAGGCTAGGGCAGCAGAGATTCAGCAGCAGGGAAGAGGAACATTGAGGCTAGGGCAGCAGAGAGTCAGCAGCAGCAGGGAGGAGGAACACTGAGGCTAGGGCAGCAGAGATTCAGCAGCAAGGGGGAGGAACACTGAGGCTAGGTCAGCAGAGATTCAGCAGCAGGGAGGAGGAACACTGAGGCTAGGTCAGCAGAGATTCAGCAGGGAGGAGGAACACTGAGGCTAGGGCAGCAGAGATTCAGCAGGGAGGAGGAACACTGAGGCTAGGGCAGCAGAGATTCAGCAGGGAGGAGGAACACTGAGGCTAGGGCAGCAGAGATTCAGCAGGGAGGAGGAACACTGAGGCTAGGTCAGCAGAGATTCAGCAGGGAGGAGGAACACTGAGGCTAGGGCAGCAGAGATTCAGCAGCAGCAGCAGGGAGGAACATTGAGGCTAGGGCAGCAGAGATTCAGCAGCAGCAGGGAGGAGGAACACTGAGGCTAGGGCAGCAGAGATTCAGCAGCAAGGGGGAGGAACACTGAGGCTAGGGCAGCAGAGATTCAGCAGCAGGGAGGAGGAACACTGAGGCTAGGGAAGCAGAGATTCAGCAGCAGCAGGGAGGAGGAACACTGAGGCTAGGGCAGCAGAGATTCAGCAGCAGGGAGGAGGAACACTGAGGCTAGGGGAGCAGAGATTCAGCAGCAAGGGGGGAGGAACACTGAGGCTAGGGCAGCAGAGATTCAGCAGCAGCAGCAGGGAGGAGGAACACTGAGGCTAGGGCAGCAGAGATTCAGCAGCAGCAGGGAGGGGAACACTGAGGCTAGGGCAGCAGAGATTCAGCAGGGAGGAGGAACACTGAGGCTAGGGCAGCAGAGATTCAGCGGGGAGGAGGAACACTGAGGCTAGGGCAGCAGAGATTCAGCAGCAGCAGGGAGGAGGAACACTGAGGCTAGGGCAGCAGAGATTCAGCAGCAGCAGGGAGGAGGAACACTGAGGCTAGGGCAGCAGAGATTCAGCAGGGAGGAGGAACACTGAGGCTAGGGCAGCAGAGATTCAGCAGCAGCAGGGAGGAGGAACACTGAGGCTAGGGCAGCAGAGATTCAGCAGCAGGGAGGAGGAACACTGAGGCTAGGGCAGCAGAGATTCAGCAGCAGGGAGGAGGAACACTGAGGCTAGGGCAGCAGAGATTCAGCAGCAGTAGGGAGGAGGAACACTGAGGCTAGGGAAGCAGAGATTCAGCAGCAGCAGGGAGGAGGAACACTGAGGCTAGGGAAGCAGAGATTCAGCAGCAGGGAAGAGGAACACTGAGGCTAGGGCAGCAGAGATTCAGCAGCAGCAGGGAGGAGGAACACTGAGGCTAGGGCAGCAGAGATTCAGCAGCAGGGAAGAAGAACACTGAGGCTAGGGCAGCAGAGATTCAGCAGCAGCAGGGAGGAGGAACACTGAGGCTAGGGCAGCAGAGATTCAGCAGCAGGGAGGAGGAACACTGAGGCTAGGGGAGCAGAGATTCAGCAGCAAGGGGGAGGAACACTGAGGCTAGGGCAGCAGAGATTCAGCAGCAGCAGGGAGGAGGAACACTGAGGCTAGGGCAGCAGAGATTCAGCAGCAGCAGGGAGGAGGAACACTGAGGCTAGGGCAGAAGAGATTCAGCAGCAGCAGGGAGGAGGAACACTGAGGCTAGGGCAGCAGAGATTCAGCAGCAGGGAGGAGGAACACTGAGGCTAGTCAGCAGAGATTCAGCAGGGAGGAGGAACACTGAGGCTAGGGGAGCAGAGATTCAGCAAGGAGGAGGAACACTGAGGCTAGGGCAGCAGAGATTCAGCAGCAGAAGGGAGGAGGAACACTGAGGCTAGGGCAGCAGAGATTCAGCAGCAGCAGGGAGGAGGAACACTGAGGCTAGGGCAGCAGAGATTCAGCAGCAGGAGGAGGAACACAGGCTAGGTCAGCAGAGATCAGCAGCAGGAGGAGGAACACTGAGGCTAGGGCAGCAGAGATTCAGCAGCAGGGAAGAGGAACACTGAGGCTAGGGCAGCAGAGATTCAGCAGCAGCAGGGAGGAGGAACACTGAGGCTAGGGCAGCAGAGATTCAGCAGCAGCAGGGAGGAGGAACACTCGAGGCTAGGGCAGCAGAGATTCAGCAGCAGGGAGGAGGAAACACTGAGGCTAGGGCAGCAGAGATTCAGCAGCAGGGAAGAGGAACACTGAGGCCTAGGGCAGCAGAGATTCAGCAGCAGTAGGAGGAGGAACACTGAGGCTAGGGAAGCAGAGATTCAGCAGCAGCAGGGAGGATGAACACTGAGGCTAGGGAAGCAGAGATTCAGCAGCAGGGAGGAGGAACACTGAGGCTAGGGCAGCAGAGATTCAGCAGCAGGGAAAAGGAACACTGAGGCTAGGGCAGCAGAGATTCAGCAGCAGCAGGGAGGAGGAACACTGAGGCTAGGGCAGCAGAGATTCAGCAGCAGCAGGGAGGGGGAACACTGAGGCTAGGGCAGCAGAGATTCAGCAGCAGCAGGGAGGAGGAACACTGAGGCTAGGGCAGCAGAGATTCAGCAGCAGGGAGAGGAACACAGGCTAGGGCAGCAGAGATTCAGCAGCAGGGAGGAGGAACACTGAGGCTAGGGCAGCAGAGATTCAGCAGCAGGAAGGATGAGGAACACTGAGGCTAGGGAAGCAGAGATTCAGCAGCAGCAGGGAGGAGAACACTGAGGCTAGGTGAGCAGAGATTCATCAGCAGGGAGGAGGAACACTGAGGCTAGGGCAGCAGAGATTCAGCAGCAGCAGCAGGGAGGAACACTGAGGCTAGGGCAGCAGAGATTCAGCAGCAGGGAGGAGGAATACTGAGGCTAGGTGAGCAGAGATTCAGCAGCAGGGAGGAGGAACACTGAGGCTAGGGCAGCAGAGATTCAGCAGCAAGGGGGAGGAACACTGAGGCTAGGGCAGCAGAGATTCAGCAGCAGGGAGGAGGAACACTGAGGCTAGGGAAGCAGAGATTCAGCAGCAGCAGGGAGGAGGAACATTGAGGCTAGGGCAGCAGAGATTCATCAGCAGGGAGGGGGAACACTGAGGCTAGGGCAGCAGAGATTCAGCAGCAGCAGGGAGGGGGAACACTGAGGCTAGGGCAGCAGAGATTCAGCAGCAGCAGGGAGGGGAACACTGAGGCTAGGGAAGCAGAGATTCAGCAGCAGCAGGAGGAGTAACACTGAGGCTAGGGCAGGAAAGATTCAGCAGCAGCAGGGAGGAGGAACACTGAGGCTAGGGCAGCAGAGATTCGGCAGCAGCAGGAGGGAGGAACACTGAGGCTAGGGCAGCAGAGGATTCAGCAGCAGCAGGGAGGAGGAACACTGAGGCTAGGGGCAGCAGAGATTCAGCAGCAGCAGGGAGGGGAACACTGAGGCTAGGGAAGCAGAGATTCAGCAGCAGCAGGGAGGAGGAACACTGAGGCTAGGGCAGGAAAGATTCAGCAGCAGCAGGGAGGAGGAACACTGAGGCTAGGGCAGCAGAGATTCAGCAGCAGCAGGGGGGAGGAACACTGAGGCTAGGGCAGCAGAGATTCAGCAGCAGCAGGGAGGAGGAACACTGAGGCTAGGGCAGCAGAGATTCAGCTGCAGGGAGGAGGAACACTGAGGCTAGGGCAGGAGAGATTCAGCAGCAGCAGGGAGGAGGAACACTGAGGCTAGGGCAGCAGAGATTCAGCAGCAGCAGGAGGAGGAACACTGAGGCTAGGGCAGCAGAAATTCAGCAGCAGCAGGGAGGAGGAACACTGAGGCTAGGGCAGCAGAGATTCAGCAGAAGCAGGGAGGAGGAACACTGAGGCTAGGGCAGCAGAGATTCAGCAGCAGCAGGGAGGAGGAACACTGAGGCTAGGGCAGCAGAGATTCAGCAGCAGGGAGGAGGAACACAGGCTAGGTCAGCAGAGATTCAGCAGCAGGGAGGAGGAACACTGAGGCTAGGGCAGCAGAGATTCAGCAGCCAGGGAGGAGGAACACTGAGGATAGGGCAGCAGAGATTCAGCAGCAGGGAGGAGGAACACCTGAGGCTAGGGCAGCAGAGATTCAGCAGCAGCAGGGATGAGGAACACTGAGGCTAAGGAAGCAGAGAATCAGCAGCAGCAGGGAGGAGGAACACTGAGGCTAGGTGAGCAGAGATTCAGCAGCAGCAGGGAGGAGGAACACTGAGGCTAGGGAAGCAGAGATTCAGCAGCAGGGAGGAACACTGAGGCTAGGGCAGCAGAGATTCAGCAGCAGGGAGGAGGAACACTGAGGCTAGGTGAGCAGAGATTCAGCAGCAGCAGGGAGGAGGAACACTGAGGCTAGGGCAGCAGAGATTCAGCAGCAGCAGGGAGGAGGAAACACTGAGGCTAGGGAAGCAGAGATTCAGCAGCAGGGAGGAACACTGAGGCTAGGGCAGCAGAGATTCAGCAGCAGGGAGGAGGAACACTGAGGCTAGGGCAGCAGAGATTCAGCAGCAGGGAGGAGGAACACTGAGGCTAGGGCAGCAGAGATTCAGCAGCAGGGAGGAGGAACACTGAGGCTAGGGCAGCAGAGATTCAGCAGCAAGGGGGAGGAACACTGAGGCTAGGGTAGCGGAGATTCAGCAGCAGGGAGGAGGAACACTGAGGCTAGGGAAGCCAGAGATTCAGGCAGCAGCAGGGAGGAGGAACACTGAGGCTAGGGCAGCAGAGATTCAGCAGCAGGGAGGAGGAACACTGAGGCTAGGGGAGCAGAGATTCAGCAGCAAGGGGGAGGAACACTGTGGCTAGGGCAGCAGAGATTCAGCAGCAGCAGGGAGGGGGAACACTGAGGCTAGGGCAGCAGAGATTCAGCAGCAGCAGGGAGGGGAACACTGAGGCTAGGGCAGCAGAGATTCAGCAGCAGCAGGGAGGAGGAACACTGAGGCTAGGCAGGAGAGATTCAAGCAGCAGCAGGGGGGAGGAACACTGAGGCTAGGGCAGCAGAGATTCAGCAGCAGCAAGGGGGAGGAACACTGAGGCTAGGGTAGCAGAGATTCAGCAGCAGGGAGGAGGAACACTGAGGCTAGGGAAGCAGAGATTCAGCAGCAGCAGGGAGGAGGAACACTGAGGCTAGGGCAGCAGAGATTCAGCAGCAGGGAGGAGGAACACTGAGGCTAGGGCAGCAGAGATTCAGCAGCAGCAGGGAGGAGGAACACTGAGGCTAGGGCAGCAGAGATTCAGCAGCAGCAGGGAGGAGGAACACTGAGGCTAGGGCAGCAGAGATTCAGCAGCAGCAGGGGGGAGCAACACTGAGGCTAGGGCAGCAGAGATTCAGCAGCAGCAGGGGGGAGGAACACTGAGGCTAGGGCAGCAGAGATTCAGCAGCAGCAGGGAGGAGGAACACTGAGGCCAGGGCAGCAGAGATTCAGCAGCAGCAGGGGGGGAGGAACACTGAGGCTAGGGCAGCAGAGATTCAACAGCAGCAGGGAGGAGGAACACTGAGGCTAGGGCAGCAGAGATTCAGCAGCAGCAGGGGGGAGGAACACTGAGGCTAGGGCAGCAGAGATTCAGCAGCAGCAGGGAGGGGGAACACTGAGGCTAGGGCAGCAGAGATTCAGCAGCAGCAGGGAGGAGGAACACTGAGGCTAGGGCAGCAGAGATTCAGCAGCAGCAGGGGGGAGGAACACTGAGGCTAGGGCAGCAGAGATTCAGCAGCAGCAGGGAGGAGGAACACTGAGGCTAGGGCAGCAGAGATTCAGCAGCAGCAGGGAGGAGGAACACTGAGGCTAGGGCAGCAGAGATTCAGCAGCAGCAGGGGGGAGCAACACTGAGGCTAGGGCAGCAGAGATTCAGCAGCAGCAGGGGGGAGGAACCACTGAGGCTAGGGCAGCAGAGATTCAGCAGCAGCAGGGAGGAGGAACACTGAGGCCAGGGCAGCAGAGATTCAGCAGCAGCAGGGGGGAGGAACACTGAGGCTAGGGCAGCAGAGATTCAACAGCAGCAGGGAGGAGGAACACTGAGGCTAGGGCAGCAGAGATTCAGCAGCAGCAGGGGGAGGAACACTGAGGCTAGGGCAGCAGAGATTCAGCAGCAGCAGGGAGGGGGAACACTGAGGCTAGGGCAGCAGAGATTCAGCAGCAGCAGGGAGGAGGAACACTGAGGCTAGGGCAGCAGAGATTCAGCAGCAGCAGGGGGGAGGAACACTGAGGCTAGGCAGCAGAGATTCAGCAGCAGCAGGGAGGGGGAACACTGAGGCTAGGGCAGCAGAGATTCAGCAGCAGCAGGGAGGAGGAACACTGAGGTAGGGCAGCAGAGATTCAGCAGCAGCAGGGGGGAGGAACACTGAGGCTAGGGCAGCAGAGATTCAGCAGCAGCAGGGAGGGGGAACACTGAGGCTAGGGCAGCAGAGATTCAGCAGCAGCAGGGGGGAGGAACACTGGAGGCTAGGGCAGCAGAGATTCAGCAGCAGCAGGGAGGGGGAACACTGAGGCTAGGGCAGCAGAGATTCAGCAGCAGCAGGGAGGGGGAACACTGAGGCTAAGGGCAGCAGAGATTCAGCAGCAGCAGGGGGGAGGAACACTGAGGCTAGGGCAGCAGAGATTCAGCAGCAGCAGGGGGGAGGAACACTGAGGCTAGGGCAGCAGAGATTCAGCAGCAGCAGGGAGGGGGGAACACTGAGGCTAGGGCAGCAGAGATTCAGCAGCAGCAGGGAGGGGGAACACTGAGGCTAGGGCAGCAGAGATTCAGCAGCAGCAGGGGGGGAGGAACACTGAGGCTAGGGCAGCAGAGATTCAGCAGCAGCAGGGAGGAGGAACATGGAGGGGGCCTCAGTCACTTTAGGTCGGTGAAGATTGGGATTAACTTTCATAATAAATTATGCAACCATTGTGACCTGAATTTGTAAAGTAAGTATAGCAGCCTCAACAGGACTCGGAGATTTATAGAAGTGATTGTTTGGAATGTGGTGACATTTGCACAGGACAGGGAACTGCCACAAGTGATTTATTAAACGATGCTACGTTTTATGCAGGGGGCAATTTTCTGGCGTTTTGATGTGACCTCCATTGTTTATCTCCAGAGGATGGGATCGTTGTCTGGGTGTGACCTGCCCCCTGCAGCCCCCTGCAGCCCCCCTGCAGCCCCCTGCAGCCCCCTGCAGCCCCATAGAGAGATGACTATTAATGTGTCCCACAATACAAACCAGTGCAGGTGGGGTGCACGTCCCCAATAATATCTGACGGGTCGCAGGAAAGCCTCCATGCACAGGTCTTCACCCCAAATATATAGTATGTATGGTTCTGATGAATTTCTGCCACTGACTCCTTCCCTGCAGGGGTTAACTGGACTGTGGCTGATTGTAGTTGCCAGCCAGGCAGGAGTAGGAGTGCCGGGGGGGGGGGGGGGGGGGGGGGCAGGAGTAGGAGTGCCGGGGGGGGGGGGGGGGGGGATAGGGGGGGGGGGGGGGCAGGAGTAGGAGTGCCGGGGGGGGGGGGGGGGGGCAGGAGTAGGAGTGCCGGAGGGGGGGGGCAGGAGTAGGAGTGCCGGGGGGGGGGGGCAGGAGTAGGAGTGCCGGGGGGGGGGGGGGCAGGAGTAGGAGTGCCGGGGGGGGGGGGGGCAGGAGTAGGAGTGCCGGGGGGGGGGGGCAGGAGTAGGAGTGCCGGGGGGGGGGGGCAGGAGTAGGAGTGCCGGGGGGGGGGGGGGCAGGAGTAGGAGTGCCGGGGGGGGGGGGGATAGGGGGGGGGGGGGGGCAGGAGTAGGAGTGCCGGGGGGGGGGGGGCAGGAGTAGGAGTGCCGGGGGGGGGGGGGGCAGGGAGTAGGAGTGCCGGGGGGGGGGGGGGCAGGAGTAGGAGTGCCGGGGGGGGGGGGCAGGAGTAGGAGTGCCGGGGGGGGGGGGGGCAGGAGTAGGAGTGCCGGGGGGGGGGGGGGCAGGAGTAGGAGTGCCGGGGGGGGGGCAGGAGTAGGAGTGCCGGGGGGGGGGGGGCAGGAGTAGGAGTGCCGGGGGGGGGGGGGGCAGGAGTAGGAGTGCCGGGGGGGGGGGCAGGAGTAGGAGTGCCGGGGGGGGGGGGGGCAGGAGTAGGAGTGCCGGGGGGGGGGGGGGATAGGGGGGGGGGGGGGGCAGGAGTAGGAGTGCCGGGGGGGGGGGGGCAGGAGTAGGAGTGCCGGGGGGGGGGGGCAGGAGTAGGAGTGCCGGGGGGGGGGGGGGGGCAGGAGTAGGAGTGCCCGGGGGGGGGGGGGGGGGGCAGGAGTAGGAGTGCCGGGGGGGGGGGGGCAGGAGTAGGAGTGCCGGGGGGGGGGGGCAGGAGTAGGAGTGCCGGGGCCGGGGGGGGGGGGGGGGCAGGAGTAGGAGTGCCGGGGGGGGGGGGGGGCAGGAGTAGGAGTGCCGGGGGGGGCTCCTCAGCAGCATATCCTTGCGTGTTCCCTGGAAGTTGTGCTATCCTCCATCCCCGCAGCCTGGGATAGAGCAGCTCAGAGGCTGGATTGCACATGGATGGATTTGCCGTGCTGGTCCCTGCACACTGCACGCTGGAGACCCCCAATGTGAGTACCACCCATCCCTGCCTTCACATTGCCGCATCTTTGCTTCAGATGGAGCAGGCTTTGTTATATTTGGGTTTTTGCCTTTTAATCAAAAAATAACAAAACTTTGCGCTTCAAGCTGATGCGGGAGCAGAGGGGTTAACAGACTACTAAATCTTTTAAGAAAGGGGCTTTTATTCTAGCGCTTCTTGCATGACCTGGCGGAGATTGCACCGAGCATGCATGCCGGTCTCCGGGAGCCGCTATTCTGCACCGACACCGAGCATGCACCGACACCGGGGGCTGCACCGACACCGAGGCTGCACCGACACCGAGGCTGCACCGACACCGAGGCTAAACCGACACCGGGGCTTGCACAGACACCGAGGCTAAACCGACACCGAGGCTGCACCGACACCGAGGCTAAACCGACACCGGGGCTGCACAGACACCGAGCATGCACCGACACCGAGGCTGCACCGACACCGAGGCTGCACCGACACCGAGGCTGCACCGACACCGGGGCTGCACCGACACCGAGGCTGCACCGACACCGAGGCTGCACCGACACCGGGGCTGCACCGACACCGGGGCTGCACCGACACCGGGGCTGCACCGACACCGGGGCTGCACCGACACCGAGGCTGCACCGACACCGAGGCTGCACCGACACCGGGGCTGCACCGACACCGAGGCTGCACCGACACCGAGGCTGCACCGACACCGGGGCTGCACCGACACCGGGGCTGCACCGACACCGGGGCTGCACCGACACCGGGGCTGCACCGACACCGAGGCTGCACCGACACCGGGGCTGCACCGACACCGAGGCTGCACCGACACCGAGGCTGCACAGACACCGAGCATGCACCGACACCGAGGCTGCACCGACACCGGGGCTGCACCGACACCGGGGCTGCACCGACACCGGGGCTGCACAGACACCGGGGCTGCACCGATCCCCCGGACACAGGAGGGGCAGTGCTCACCTATCTGCAGCCAGCATCGATCGCTTCATTCAAACACTTTCCATGCGGGGATTTAAAGGGACCGCTACACCTATAATACACAAACCGAGACATAAAGTAGTTACATATAGGGCATTCTCAGGAGATGGCTGATAACAGAGAACACTAAACACAGCCATCGATACACAATTCATTACTCAGCTTTACCAGACACCTGTGCACTGATACCCACAACTACGCTGTATTCCTTTTGAAACTAGGTTACTGTCCCTTTAAATGACAGCTGTAATCTTTATGCTCAGAAACCAGCCTGGCTTGTTTGTTCTTTCTCTTTCTCTCTCCTCTCTTCTTTCTCTCTTTTTCTCTCTCTTTCTCTTTCTTTCTCTCTTTTTCTCTCTCTTTCTTTCTCTCTTTTTCTCTCTCTTTCTCTTTCTTTCTCTCTTTTTCTCTTTCTTTCTCTCGTTCTCTCTTTCTCTCTCTTTTTCTTTCTCTCTCTTTCTTTCTCTCTCGTTCTCTCTTTCTCTCTCTTTTTCTTTCTCTCTCTTTCTTTCTCTCTCTTTCTCTCTTTTTCTTTCTCTCTTTCTTTCTCTCTTTTTCTTTCTCTGGTTCTTTCTCTCTTTCTCTCTCCTCTCTTCTCTCTCTTTCCCTCTCTCTTTCTCTGTCTCTCTCTCTCCTCTTCTCTCTCTTTCCCTCTCTTTCTCTCTTTTTCTCTCTCTCCTCTCTCTTTCTTTCTCTTTTTCTCTTTCGCTCTCTCTTTTTCTCTCTCTTTTTCTCTCTCTCTCATCTCTTCTCTCTTTTTTTTTCTTTCTTTCTCTCTCCTCTCTTCTCTCTTTCTCTCTTTTTCTCTTTCGCACTTTCTCCATCTTTTTTTCTCTCTCTCTCTTTTTCTCTTTCTCTCTTTCTCTCCTCTCTTCTCTCTCTCTTTCTCACTCTTTTTCGCTCTTTTTCTTTCTCTTTTTCTCTCTTTTTTTCTTTTTCTCTCTCTTTCTCTTTCTCTCTTTTTCTCTTTCTCTCTCTCTTTTTCTTTCTCTCGCTCTTTCGCTCTCCTTCTCTCTTTCTCTCTTTCTCTTTTTCTCTCTCTCTTTTTCTCTCTCTTTCTTTCTCTTTTTCTTTCTTTTTCTCTCTCTTTCTCGCTCTTTTGCTCTTTCTCTCTCTCTCTCTTTTTCACTCTCTTTTTCTCTCTCCTTTTTCTCTTTTTCTCTCTTTTTCTCTCTTTTTCTCTCTCTCTTTCTCTCTCTTTCTCTCTCTTTCTCTCTCTTTCTCTCTCTTTCTCTCTCTTTCTCTCTCTTTCTCTCTCTTTCTCTCTCTTTCTCTCTCTTTCTCTCTCTTTCTCTCTCTTTCTCTCTCTTTCTCTCTTTCTCTCTCTTTCTCTCTCTTTCTCTTCTCTTTCTCTCTTTCTCTCTTTCTCTCTCTCTTCTCGCTCTTTCGCTCTTTCTCTCATCTTTTTCTCTCTCTTTCTCGTTCTTTTGCTCTTTCTCTCTTTTTCTCTCTCTTTTTCTTTCTCTCTCTTTCTCTCTCTCTTTTTCTCTTTCTCGCTCTTTCGCTCTTTTTCTCTCTCTCTTTCTCTTTCTCTCTTTCTCTTTTTCTCTTTTTCTCTCTTTCTCTCTCTCTTATCTCTTGTTTTCTTTCTCTC